>NC_135173.1:66010250-66317750 GCF_041146795.1 Maylandia zebra | reverse complement strand
AAATCAGAATAGGATGATGAAACTGATAAAAGAGAAAAAATAATGGAGTGTGCACAAAGAGTAGTCAGAATAGAATAGCACTGATAGCAGGTGATTGGCTCTGCAGATGGTATGCTGACACTCACTCTGAGCCAATGAAGATCCAATACAGCCACAACCATGTCATCAGCAGCATGATAACACTGATGGGCAGGCACAACAGGAGCCAGTTGGCAAAGTTGATGCTGTTGCAGTCTGGGTAAACGCTGAATGTAAAGACAGTGTTTGGAGAACATTGGTTTTTTTTTTTTTACAGCAGTCTTTCAATCATTTAGTTCATTCTAGCTGTGCAGCAGACTGAATTAACCAAACATGAACGGCAAGCCTTCATTTGTGCCTGTTCATGTTTCTAAAGTAGAATCACTTTAAAGTCTCTTTGTGCTGGTTTTTATCGACTTTATGTTCCTGAAGACTAAAAGAAAGATCGTATGTGTGTTTTCATTAGGTAGGGTTTGTGTTGGTGTGTAGGGCTGTAATTGGAGGTTTCTGATGTTAAATGGTAATTATGAGACAATATGTTCAGAGTAATTTTACAGAGAAACTTGAAAGTAATGAGTAGAGAAAACAAGTTACTTTCTCTGTGGAGTAATTAAGTAACATACTGGATTAATTTTAGCTGTGTTCTGTGTAATAAGAGTAAAACATTACTTTTTTGGAATAATGATCCTGAGTAAAACTTCATTACAACAGAGAGGGGATGTACCTCCAGCATAAGCAAACATTTGACCACACAGCTTGCAATTCATTTGCATGAATGTAATGTCTTTGATGTCCTGACTTGCCATGGTGACTCTCAAAGTGCAGCCAATGAGAATTGATAGATTCTACTTACAAGACACTCACCGGTTGAGGTGCTCAGCGAATATGAGGTTAGGAGAGGTTCCGGGCAGCGTGGTGATGCCGCCGATGTTGGAGGAGTAGGCAATGCCGATGCACATGGCTTTGCATAGCATCCGACCCTGTTGACATCCTGTGTCCCTGTGGGAGGCCGTGGGTACGTTTTCTGCAGCCTGTAAGACAAAATGCAGAGAGAAGCAGATTTAGTGGAAGTAGCAGAACATGCAGAACTGGAAAAATATCAAAGAATAATTTTATTCTGTGTTTATTTGGTGCTTTTTTGCACCTCGTCTGCTGCAGGCTGCGACTCTGCTGGTATTTGAACAGAAGTGAAGGTTTCTGTGGGGACATCTGGCTCTGTGCTGTCACTGAGAGAGGAATAAGGGATTCAACTGCTCTTCAAGCACATCAGAAACAAAAACTTAGAACACCCTGAACCCAGAGGGCAGCAGTGAATCCCCATGCTTTACATACCTCAGAGCTTCTTTATTTTTTGCAGTACAGTTGTTGATTTCTGAAAAAATGACAGATTATGGTCAGGGCCACAAGTTCCATCCTACTGTAAGCTCAAAGACACACAGCTATCTCACACTTTTAATTATATTTTGTGCTTTTATAAAGTAAAGTATACTGTTTGTGCAGGTACCGTCCAGCTCCAGGGTAGGGTTGTCTTCACCAGAGTATCCCTCTTCATTCGCCTTTAGAATCTGTTTGAGAACAGCATCTACGATGGGCATCACCATGGTAACAGCTGATGTGTTTTGGACCCACATTGAGAGGAAGGCACAGCCGGACATGAAGCCAAGCAACAACCTGAAGGAGACAGTGGTGTGTTCAAAAAGCAACAATGGAGCCTTCACACTTAAATCTCGAAGAAATACAAAATTTGAATCCAACAGCAGAGAACGAAGATGCTCACCAAGCAGGGTTGACCCCCACCAAGGTGACGAGCCTCAGGGCGACTCTGCGGTGGAGGCCCCACTTCTCGATGGACGTGGCGAGGCAGATAACACCCACAAGCAGGAAGTGGAAGTTATTAAAATACTCCTTTGCCACCTAGAGGAGAAAGGTGATTTTAGAACAGAGAGTGCATCTACAGGGTAATTGAGGAAGAGGAGTTAAAATTTAAGCCCATTTTCAAATTTGAGTTTTTGGCCAAAGAAAATGTTATACAGGGAGTTAACAAGTAACAGATAAACCAATTAAAAATACAGCTTTAAAAAACACACAGATGCACTGGAAAATATTAAATAATTGGATCAGTACCAACAATTGTTCTGAGCTGTAAATCATACAGAGCAAGAAATTAGGAAAACAGGGCTCTTTATTATTTGTCAAGAAAAAAAAGAAAAATTTCATGTTGAAGTCAGTGCTTCTTTTTCCACATGCAGGGACACAAGTAGCACATCTGCTGCTGTGCATTCATAAAGAATAACAATCCTTAAGACGAAGAACATTTTGTCCTCTGTAACTCTGATTGACTCACATTGGAGGACGACATGATACCACACAGGGGGAAGAGGATGGCGGGGAGCATGGCGGTCATGGACAGTGGAATGACCTCTGTTATCCAGTATATTGCCATCAGCAGCAACACAAAGCCACATTCTGCCTCCTACAGGGAAAACACGATTACACACACACAAACACATCGATGACTGTAATTATAGCTAAAGGTCATTTTTATATAAATGTAATGCAAAGATTAGACGCAGCAGCTTGTCCACTAAGCCAGAGTCTCTCTCGTCACTCAGCAGCTACCTTCAAACACCTTTAGCTAGTTATTTGGACTGAAGCATTGTCTAATTTAACCTTCATTCCAGCAGTTATCTTTCTATTATCTTTACTTTTTTCTTTTCTTTTTTTGAACCATCCAGTTGTGGATCTGCATGAACATTTCCACCACCAGGCTTCACAATCAGGGCCCAGCATTTTGGGTGTCACACTATCAAGTTCTGCTTGATAGTGCAATAATGTTTCCCGTTTTTATTATTATGAGCTTGTCTGTTGATTTTGTCAGTCTTGAATTCTTGCAGTTACTTTGCATATCGGAAGTTATTAGTTCCCTTCACTTCACATTCTTTTCCTTTGAGTCCTTTCCTTATGCAGAGTTTACGTTTCTGTTGGAGTTTCCTTGTTTGGTTTTTAGTGGTTGTTTGTGTCTAATATTTATTGTTACTTCCTCACCCATAATTGCATCGATCTCATGCAGACATGTCTCTTTTCCTCACTGATGTGTCGACCTGAATGCTCCCCATTTAAAAAAAAATAGTGCCGTCTCCCCCTTGTGCTTTGTCTCAGCTATTCTCTCATGTGCTCTGTGTCAGTTTATGCTGTGCACTTGATTTGCTGCTTCATGGACTTTCATGGAATTCTAGGTTCTCCTGAAACAATCTTGTTCTGATCTGTACTAAATATTAGACTTGTAGTCAAGACCGCCTAAACCAAGACAATACCAAGACCAGAGGGTATCGAGACCAATACAAGACGAAGACTAAGACAAAGTCGAGACGAGACCGAGACAAAAAAGTCTTTAAACTGCAGCCAGATGCTGCTTTGTTTACGGGTCTCAGGCATATTTATGTGTTTTTGCGATGCACTCGCACAGCCCTCCTCACCGCTGTCTACTGTCTCACTCACTTACTGAGAGGACAGACGCACGCTCCACTTGACTGTCACGTCTCTCACCCTCTCTGTTTTTCACATAATGATATTATCCTATATCCTCGCACATGATTGGCCACAGTATGGAGGGATTGGAGCATAGCTGAGCCACTGTGTGAGAGCTGAGCAGCGAAAGGACATTGAGGAGCGGCTCTCGCTCAATGGGAGTCGACTCTTCTGATTCACCACAAAGCACTCTCTAAGCACGGCTCTTAGAGCTGATGCTTTTGCGCATGACACATTATCGAATGTTACGTTGTGTGTCATGGATACTGTTGACTCCAAATCTCCTGACCACTATGTCGATCTGAGACAGCAAGACCGAGACAGCGAGACCAAGACAAGACTGAGGGATTCGAGACCAAGACCACGTAAAAGTGGTCTCGAGACCACTAACTAAATCCAACTAAATATATCAAATCTTATTATAGCCTGAAAAACAAAATCCCACTGGCAAGCTTTGTTTTTGCACTGCAAAGGCTTTCCTTTGACCTATTTTCAATGTAGGTCAAACTTTCTGTAATCGGATATTGAGCTTTATTTGCAATCCCAGACAAGTCATTTGTTAACTGAAATTGTAAAAACTAACCATGAGGTTTCATTTTATGTGTTTTCATTTTATGAGTATATAAAGTTTTATATGCAGAAAGTTTTTGAAAAGGATCAAGGGTCAGATGGCACTAAGTACAAGGGTCTGTTAGCCGTATTTATAGTGACGGGAAAAAGTGTAAAAGATCTCGTAGTGCTTAGAGTTGAAAAAAGTGTATAAGTACAAATCCATGACTGGCTGATAGGAAAGCAAATAAAGAGCGAACGTAAACTTAATAAAGCACAGAGACTGTTCAGATCATCACAAAAACTCTACAATAGCTACAACCTACTGAGATCATATCATAAAGTTTATGTGCTATACAATTAAAACTAGCAGTGGCAACATATTTCACAATATGCAAATAATGATAGGAGCTGCTTAAAAACACTGATCAGTGCAATTTCAGTTAAATGAAACTGTTATGGAGGGGATACAGTTCCCGTCATATTTGTGCACGCACCTTTGTTCCGATGACCAGAGGAAGAGGGAGCAGCAGCAGCGGCGTGAGGATGATCAGGAGAAGGCTGTGATAGTTCCACAGTGCTTCGCTCAGCTTCGTCAGCATCCTTCGGTCGTACATTGTTTTCTTCTCTCCTGCTGGTTCCTACTGTGACCCTGCAGTTATTTGGCTGTGATATATTAGAGAGGGTAATAATTGACCAAGACTGAGAGGCTGGAAACCAGTTTGGGGAAGTCCTCCAACTACTGGAAGCTTCATTTTACATTTCCTTATCAGTTTTCTTGAGCAAGATACAAAAGCTCATTAGTAACTGTTGGTTATCTCTCCACTAAGACAAAGGTCAGATGTTAATGTGACAAGGCTTTTCATTTATTTCAAGCGTGGTGCTTGAAAGGGTCAATGTCAGTAGTTTCGCTGGAACTACAAATGCTTTTTTCACACCTAATGGAAGTATACCGATTCACAAAACATTTATATGTATCGGTGGTGTGTACTCCATTGTGTGTTATTAATGCTAAAATTTCTTAATCTTCCTTTTGACTTTGTCACAGACTCTGACATAAGAACCAAAACATAAAGGATGCAAAGTTTCTTATCAAGAATCATTTTTATTAAAGTATGTATAGCAAGTATACATATACAGACTTAATAAGTTGCTTCTAGTGGGCAATATGATACTGTTTCTGTACTTGTTTCGGATCCTGATTTTTAAGGGTTTATTTTTTGTTTGATCTTGTTGTAAAATATTTTAAACACAATATTTATTTGCTAGAATGCCGGCCTGCATCATTTAAAATCATCACTAGATTAAAAAACATGATAAGGACTGTTATGTGATTACATGTTGAATAGTCAGAAGTAATAAGACACATGTTGAAAACCCCAGAGCTCCATTAAAGTTTAGCTGAGTTTATAGCCTGTTGCCTTTGACCCACAACTAATGACTAAACCAAATTCATGAAAATACTTTCACAAACAAACTTTCCAGATGGAATGTGCACCGAGCTGACAGCATCCAAACCTCTTAAATTTATGAGTTAGACTTTAATCAAGAAAATGTTATTAAGGGATTAACAGATAAGAGTTTTACAGTACTGTGTAATCTCTTTGAGTCACTCCTGATTTCTTTATATTTTGCTTCCAAGGAGCCAGACTTTATTTTTTTAAAGAGCTCTTTCAGTCTAGTCCTTGTAGCTTACAATTTTCAGAGAAATGTTTGCTTTTGTTTGTTAAGTCAATCAACACTGACCTATGAATCATTCAACCATAGAAAAGACACCAAACTCAAGGAACGAATCAGTGTTGTGTCTACACATAACAGATAACTTAGCAAAACAACAAATTTAAATTCTATATTTAAGTACTTTCTTACACATACCCTGTCACAAATAAAACAAACAAAAAAAACCCATTTGTTCCTGTTTCTCCCCTCTGCAAATTGCTACCTTATCGTGGTGGAGGCGTTTGTGCAGAGGTGTGGACTCGAGTCACATGACTTGGACTCGAGTCAGACTCGAGTCATTAATTTTATGACTTTAGACTTGACTTGAAAAAATGTTCTAAGACTTGTGACTTGACTTGGACTTTTACACCAATGACTTGGGACTTGAATTGGACTTGAACCGGTTTACTTGAAAAGACTTGATATTTTACCCCAAATATAAAATTTAACATGCATATTATATAGAGATTGAAAATGTGACGTCATTCACGGGTAGAACCGCAAAGGATTCTGGGAACTCGTGGCAAGCGGTACTAGCGCACGCAGGCTTTCAATTGAAATCAGTCACACAGCGATAAAAAGAAACACAAAAATGTCAAGAAGCTGTTGTATTATTAACTGCAATAGCCGGTCGCATGACAGCCACGGGAAGCCGACGGGTAAAGAGATCGGTTGTTATCGGATTACGTCGTTGAAGAGAAATTGTTCGAGCCATGTTTCCGAAGTAACAAAGACGTGACGGATGGCCTGGATTGCAGCCATTCAAAGACCAAATATAACGTCCCAGAACACTCCAGCTCACAGGTTAGTCTGCTCCAAGCATTTACACAAAGGTCAGTCTGCTGTTGTAGTTAATGCCTCATTTTCATAACATAATTGGTGATATAGGTTACAAGCAAGTCTGGCACTGAACAGAAATTGTCGCGTTATGCTCCTTTATTTATTGTGCATAAATAGTGAATTGTCCTGACACAATATTGCGTTTCGCTTCTGTTATTATGGTACACTGACAAAAACATATACTTTTATTCACAGAATAAAACAGTTGTTTTGTATCACTAATTGTCCAGTGCGATTACAGCATACAATATTATTGTCACTGCTACATTTCTGTAAGGCGTACCAGAAATTATTTCCACTACTAATTAATTACCGTTAAGCTCAAAGGTTATATTAATAAACGGTTAACGAATGTGTATTTATGAAGACTATTTGTGAGAGTGGTAAACTTATGATAGGTACGATGGTCTTTACTTTCTACACGGTGCATTTCAAGGTCCTGCACCCATCCGTCGGTAAACTGTACCTGGGCTTGTTGCAGTGACCGGAAGTTACTAAACTTCACGAGTGTATGCACTCACAAGAACCGTATAATTATAAATATGCATATAAATATGCTACGATGAGATAGCTGACTTCATCTAACTAGCAAATGTTGTCCAGGCTACGTTGGTGATGCAGTTTTTTTTAATGTATATGATATTTTTGTCATGCGATTTTAAAGCCGGTGTTGTGCCAAAAAGTGATTGTCTGCCAAAAACTGATTTCCAGTGTTTCTGTGTATTTTTTATGTGTAATATCTTTACGTATGTTCGTAAATAGACTTCGGTGAACAGGGGATACAAAGGGGTTACATAAAGAATTAAAAAATTATCTGTTTTTTAAGTATCTTTACAACTTGTACTTACATTATAACCAATCCGGTCCTTTATCCCCACTTAAAATATTTTTACAGAACTATTGTAATATTTGCTGCCATTTCTGCTGTCCTGTTGGGCAACTTACTCTTACAAAATACATTTTTAATGTTAATGAGATTTTTTTTACTGCATAAATAAAGGTTATATAAAAGTCGCTGCCAAAAACTGATTGCGGCTTGTATCTTGCTACACGAATGTTGTTTGTGGCTCAAGATGACTTTATGTCATCCATAAGGGATGCATTTGACATATGTTTAACATATTATAGCCCAACAAGTTACTTATAGCACTTTAAATATGAGCAATCGCTTTTTGGCAAATACCGGAAATCAGTTTTTGGCAGACAATCACTTTTTGGCACAACACCGGTCCTACAACCGCATCCAAGAATAACATGCAGCTTATCTCAGAACTGTCGGTGAAAATTATTCTTGGAGCTAGGTTTAATTGAGCTGCATTTTAAAGAGGTGCAATTTCACAATTTGTGTATATTTTCTAAGTTCACTATTTTGTCATGTGTTGAGAAAAACACAGATTTAAAAATTACATGGTCTAATATTTACATTTAGCATATAACTGCAACATGCTTTTTTTCGTTTTTTTTAAAGACTCGAAAGGACTTGAAATTCAAAGTTTCAGACTTGTGACTTGACTCGGACTTTTACACCAGTGACTTGAGACTCGACTCTGACTTGCCTGACATTACTTGAGACTTGACTTGAGACTTGAGGATAAAGACTTGAGACTTACTTGAGACTTGCAAAACAATGACTTGGTCCCACCTCTGCGTTTGTGCGCTTTGGGGACCTTAGGACCAAGTAAAGCGCAATACAAAAATACAGACCATTTACCATTTACTAGGGATCCCAGGGGCTATGTTGTCTGGGGGCTTCTGCCCGTTGGTAGTGTCTCCCGTGGAAAATTTGTCCTGGGTGAGGGACCAGACAAGAGCAATTCAGAAGGACACTATAAGTAGAACACCAAGGGAACAGTTCACCCTGCCCAGGATAGGGTTACTGGGGCCCCACCCTGGAGTCAGGCCAACCTGTGCCCAGCAAGGGCCTGTGCTGTTGTCTGCGGGATCAGTGGCGGTTTATAGTTCCCAGCCTTCTTGGAGTCCCTGGGTGGGATGCTGGAGGGTGCTCCATCTGGGGACTCTGTTGTCCTACTGGGAGACTTCAACGCTCATGTGGGCAATGATAGTGAGACCTGGAGGGGGTATGATTGGGAGGAATGGCCTCTGGGATCTGAACCCGAGCAGTGTTTCGTTGTTGAACTTCTGTGCAAACCACATTTTGGCCATAACGAACACCATGTTCGAATATAAGTGTAACCAAGGTAACATCTGACCCCACTTCCGCGAATCCCTTTATCCGGTCGTTAAGTGATGACGTGACGAATCCTACTTCCGGGCCTAAAGTAGTCTGCGTTTAATATGGCTTTTGTGTTGTTAACATGTTTAATGTTTTGTATTTTCTTCTATTTAATCTCAAAAAGCTCCTAAAACAGTCAGTGATCACTGTTGACCTCCCTCGGCTTTTATTACTGCTAATCATTTATTTAAGCTCAGTTTTTAAAACCTTAGGATGTAACTACAGCCCAGCCCATGCAGCAGTATATGAATGACTAACCTCGTATTGTGGATGGATTATCTCAGTTGTTCTCCTGACTGAAGTTTGGTCCGTTTACAGCATCCTGCCATGCGATTACATTTGTTTCTGACCACCGAGAACACTCACGTTAACTTTTATTGAGTGGGAAAAAAAAGTTAGCTTGTTTATATTATGCTAACATAGCTGTGTCGCTAGCGGTCACGTAGCACATCATTATATACCAGCTAGCCAAACTTCAGTAACCCTACAAATGTCACTGCTGTTTAGTTTTCTGTCTTCATTTATGTTGGAAGTGATAACAGAGTTGTACGTTTTAATTTGTTTCCAAAACCCCGCAGTCAGGACATGCTATATTGTATTTAGATAGAAGCTAGCGAGCTAACTCCCTGCTAACTTCTAACTCCGTTAAATGTCATAAATTCCGTTTTCATGGATGCCTGGATGTTAAACTCAATTGTTACACCTGGTAGAGCAGAACGCTGATCATTTTATTAAAGATGAAAGGCTTTAGACAGTTTTTCAACTCTCAGTAATGCCATAGTGATCGTTTGATATATGGACCTGCAGCGGAGTTTAGGCCCAGACATGGCTAGTGATGTCAGACTTAACGACCTGTATAAATTCTGGGTCAATCAGCTGCATGTCCCCTGCTCCCATGGCTGCTGTTGTCCCTGTGGTTGGCGTGCTTGTCAGATATTGACAAATTACGGACTCCATATCAATTGACAGCGTGCAATAATTCTGTCAGGTTTGGTGGCTCTTCATCACCACATCCACCCCCCTTACATGTGGGGTCCCTCAAGGATCTAACCTGGGCCTAGTACCCTTTTCCCTTTACATGCTCCCATTAGGCTCTATTTTCAGGAAACATGGAATCTCATTTCACTGTTATGCCAATGATTCTCAAATCTACTTTCCTCTTAAAATGAATTCTACAGACTCTCTAAAAGTGTGGGAGGAGTTCATGGATGCCATGGAAGAAGACTTTCAGACTGCCTCGAAGAGATTCTGGCAAACCGTCGGGCGACTCCGGAGGGGAAAGCAGTGCTCTACCTGCACTGTGTATAGTGCAGGTAGAGTGGGTGGAGTGCTGCCAACTTCGACTGAGAAAATTGTCGGGCGGTGGAAGGAATATTTCGAGGACCTCCTTAATCCCACTAGCATGTCTTCTGTGGAGGAAGCAGAGTCTGGGACCAAGGGGATGACCCACCAATCTTTGGGGGCTCCAAGTGGCGGAAGCCTTTTACGTGGGTGGTATCAGAATCTCATCTCTGCTTTCGTGGATGATGCGGTTCTGTTGGCTTCATCGGGTGATTGCCTCCAGTTTACCTTGGAATGGTTCGCAGCAGAGTGTGAAGTGGTGGGAATGAGAATCAGCACCTCCAAAACTTTGGCCATGGTCCTCAGCCAGAAAACGGTGGAGTGCCTATGAGTTCTTGCCCCAAGTGGAAGATTTTAAGTATCTCTGCGTCTTGTTCATGGTTAACAAGAGAAGGGAGCGGGAGCTCGACAGACGGATTGGTGCTGCGGCTGCAGTGAGGTGGACGCTGTACCGGTCTCAGAGAGAGCTGAGTGTAAAAGCGAAGATCTCAATTTACCGGTCGATCTACATTCCTACCCTCAACTATGGTCATGAGCTGTTGGTAGTGACCGTAAGGACGAGATCGCGCATACAAGTGGCGGAAATTGGCTCCCTCTGAAGGGTGGCTGGCCTCTCCCTTAGAGATAGGGTGAGAAGTTTGGCCATCCAGGATGGGCTCAGAGTAGAGTCGGTGCTCCTTCACATCGAAGCCAGTCGAGCTGGTTCGGACATCTCACAAGGATGCCGGGGCAGACCTAGGACACGCAGCAGAAATTATATCTCTCGGTTTGCCTGGGAACGCCTTGGTGTTCCCCCGGACAAGCTGGAGGATGGCTGGGGAGAGGGAGGTCTGGGTTTCTTTGCTTGGGCTGCTGCCCCCGCGACCCGGCCCCGGATTACTGGAAGAAGATGGATGGATGGATGTTCTTTGATAGCAGTTTTCATTTGAGAAACAAATAAATTTTGTTGTAAAAGACAGCTTCTTCTTGCTCAGGGCTCTTACAAATATTAAGAACATAACTGTAAACTGGCAGTTTTATATTATTATTAAGTATTTATTGTCATTGTCAAAGAGCAATGAAATTGCGTTTGGGGCTTCCGTACAACCCGTAAATAAAATAATGAAGAAAATAATAAATACTTAAAACCCAAGTGTAAATATTTAACCCAGTGTGACTCCAGTGCAATAAGACAATCCTTAGCAACAACATGAGAACATGACAAGTAATGTTCATAAGAAATTCAGACAAAGACCTGAGAAACATGACAAAGTACAACAATGCAACCCATTCAACATTATTGTACTGTGAGATATGATGTCAGATATGATAGTTATCTATTTAAGAAAGGGGGGGGGGGGGCAGGAGGGGGAAAGAGAATAAAGATATGATGCACCAATGCAGACCAGTTCAGTGCTATTAAGAAGTTGGATATGGTTATTGTCCGTGAGAGGGGGGCAGAGAGTTCAGGAGCCTCACAGCCTGTGGATACAGGCTGTTGGCCAGTCTGGATGTTCTGGCCTATATAGACCTGTACCTTCTCCCTGAGGGCAGCAGGTGGAAAAGGTGGCGCGCAGGGTGATGTTGGTCCCACAGGATACTGTGCACCCTCCTCAGACAGCGAGTGGGGAAGATATTACTAATCTCTGGCAGACTTGTTCCAATAATTCTGCCAGCTTCTTTCACCACCCGCTGGAGTGCTTGCTGATCGGCCTTGGTGCAGCTGGGGAACCGCACTAGAAATCCATACGTCAGAACGCTGCTGATGGCACAGTTGTAGAAGTATACAAGTATACTCAGTATTTCCTTGCTGTGTCTTGGCAACATAGGCAGAACTTACTTCATTACAGGCCCCGGAACCAGTTGCAGTGTCTTGGTTCACGTATACAGCAGAACACACCTGTGGGTCTCCAGCCAGCTTGTGGGCCGGACAGATAAGACTCTCCCTCAGAGGACGCAGGAATAACGGCAGGCTCAAACCTGTTAGAACAGGATTTCGAGACTCAGAATTATCCTTAATAGTCTCAGAGTCCCCAGAGAGTGTGTTAATGGTTAAAGCAGTACTGGTTTCAAAACTCCCTGGCCTCTGGATACAGTTGGTTTCTTCTGTCACAGGTAGGTAACACACTGTCTCTTCAGTCTCGGCCTGTGACGAGGTTTCAGATTCACAAGCAGCCCACTCGGCCACATGAGCTACATTAATGACAAGATTGTCTATGGAAGCATGATTTACATGTCCAGGACTAGTTTCCGGGACGTTTATAACCCCACCAGAGCTGGCTATAGCTGACTCACACACATTTTCCTTGCAGTCACAAATTGGATAAATAAACTCATTGTTGTCTGAGCACTCACCTACAGCCAATCTCTGGTGGAAAGGGAGCCTCCTGGTTGAAACTCTGTCTCTGTATTGCCTCGTTCTGGAGAGGCTGTGGCGGCTGCATGGAGCGACGACGCCGCAGACGCCGCTTCTTCCTAGGAGCGGCCATGAGTGCGACGGTATTAACGGCGGGGACCGACTCTTCCTCCTCCGCCCACCTCCTCGCCGGGCAAGCGGCCGGAGAAGAGAAGTCCTCACGAGGGGGGTGAAGGTGAGCGGCTGGTCCGAGGCGGGGCGATGGGTGGGAGCTCCTCGTCGAGAAGGAGCCAGGGCTTCCATCAGAGCTCTTCCTCCCGATAAGCCCGTAACACCTGCTGCCGCTCCTCCTCACCGAAGTCTATGGCTTCCGTCATCTCTGTGCGCCGCGCTGTGCGGTTAGACTGTGGCAAAGACGCGGAAGCTGGTGAAACGTGAGCCGATGGCGGGTCGGTGGTGAGACTCAGCATTCCGACTCTGACCGCCTCCGGTTCACGAGGCAGGAATGACGACTCCCGCTCATTGGGTGGGGTCATGGGTGCTGAGTCTGCATTCAATACCCTCTGGGCCAGCGCACGAGCCCGAAGCTCCTCCTTAAGGGGGCCCAGAGAGTCAAACATCTCAATAAGCTGAGGAAACTGGTGGAGCTGCGGCTCTTTCCGGAGGATGGCGTCTATGGTCGCCAATCCAGTGGACACCACTTTAGGGTCCGCGCACCCGCAGATGCGTGTCATGATCCGGCTGATCCGCTGCAGCTCCTCCCCAATCCCATCCGTACTGTCCGCTGGGTCCATACTGGTCACGTCGTACTGTCACAGCCAGCGGGGGCAGACCGTGTGGAGAGTGTGTGTGGTTGACCCAGGCGCGAACACAGGCGGGGAGACGGGAGTGAACTTAAACTGAAAGCGAGCCTTTATTTGGGCTGATGCAGAAGGGAGTAGACAAAACATAACAGGGACAGAGACTGCAACTAACCAAAAACCTAAACTGGAAAAACACTAACCTGACTGAAAGGAATAACTATGATTACCGTGAACAGAATGCTGTGCAGATGCATGGAAACTGTGAACCAAATGGCGTGACGAAAACAGACATGAACATGACCTGCACGGAACCTCATCGTGCGGCTGCATGAAAAACAACATAAACCAAATGACAAACATGAACTGCACAGAATCCTGAAAAACACTTAACTTGACTAGAGGGGAAGTACACAGACGACGCGACAACGAACAAAGGAAGACTGAGGACTTAAACATACACATGAGGTGATCAGGTGAAGTGGAGACACATAAGAACACAGCTGACTAGAATGAAACATAATGACAATACAGAGGAGAGTAACACTAGCTACAATGAACAAAGAACACCAGACTTTTCCAAAATAAAACAGGAAACACGGAGACATAGACATGGAGATAAAACATGACATGAACTTAACCGCATAGACAAGAAACATGACACATAGGAACCAGGGAGACTGAGTACAGGGGGAGATGACAGAAACAACTAAAAAATAAGGACTAAACATCCATCCATCTTCATCCGCTTTGTCCGGGGCCGGGTCGCGGGGGCAGCAGCCTAAGCAAAGAGGCCCAGACCTCCCTCTCCCCAGCCACCTCCTCCAGCTTATCCGGGGGAATACCAAGGTGTTCCCAGGCCAGCCGAGAGATATAATCTCTCCAGCGTGTCCTGGGTCTGCCCCGGGGCCTCCTCCCGGTGGGACATGCCTGGAACACCTCACCCAGGAGGCGCCCAGGGGGCATCCTTGTCAGATGCCCGAACCACCTCAGCTGGCTCCTTTCGATGTGGAGCAGCAGCTGCTCTACTCTGAGCCCCTCCCGGATGGCCGAACTTCTCACCCTATCTCTAAGGGAGAGGCCAGCCACCCTTCGGAGGAAGCTCATTTCTGCCGCTTGTATCCGCGATCTCGTTCTTTCGGTCACTACCCACAGCTCGTGGCCATAGGTGAGGGTAGGGACGTAGATCGACCGGTAAATTGAGAGCTTCGTTTTTACACTCAGCTCCCTCTTCACCACGACGGACCGGTGCAGCGTCCGCATTACTGCAGCTGCAGCCCCAATCCGTCTGTCGATCTCCGGCTCCCTTCTCCCATCACTCGTGAACAAGACCCCGAGATACTTGAACTCCTCCACTTGGGGCAGGAACTCATCCCCGACCCGGAGTGGGCACTGCACCCTTTTCCGGCTGAGAACCATGGCCTCAGATTTGGAGGTGCTGATCCTCATTCCCGCTGCTTCACACTCGGCTGCGAACCGTTCCAGTGCGAGCTGGAGGCCCTCACCCGATGAAGCCAACAGAACCACATCATCTGCAAAAATCAGAGATGAGATTCTGAGGCCACCAAAGCGAAAGCCCTCCGCCACTTGGCTGCGCCTAGAAATCCTGTCCATAAAAATTATGAACAGAACCGGAGACAAAGGGCAGCCCTGGCGGAGCCCATCACCCACCAGGAACGAGTCCGACTTATTGCCGGCAATGCGAACCAAGCTCTTGCAACGGTTGTATAGGGATCGAATGGCCCGTAGCAATGGGCCAGACACCCCATATTCCCGCAACACCTCCCACAGGACACCCCGAGGGACACGGTCGAATGCCTTCTCCAAGTCCACAAAACACATGTAGACTGGTTGGGCAAACTCCCATGCACCCTCAAGTATCCTGGAGAGGATAAAGAGCTGGTCCAGTGTTCCGCGACCAGGACGAAAACCGCATTGTTCCTCCTGTATCTGAGGTTCGACTAACGGACGAACTCTCCTTTCCAGCATCCTGGCATAGACTTTCCCAGGGAGGCTGAGGAGTGTGATCCCCCTGTAGTTGGAACACACCCTCCGGTCCCCTTTCTTAAAGATGGGGACCACCACCCCGGTCTGCCAGTCCACAGGTACTGCCCCTGATCTCCACGCAACATTGCAGAGGCGTGTCAACCAGGACAGCCCTACAACGTCCAGAGCCTTCAGGAACTCGGGGCGGACCTCATCAACACCAGGGGCTCTAACCAAGGAGTTGTTTAACTGCCTCAGTGACCTCGCCCCCGGAAATTGGCGGGTCATTCCCCTCATCCCCAGACTCTGCTTCCTCCTCGGAAGACGTGTCAGTGGGATTAAGGAGGTCCTCGAAGTATTCCTTCCACCGCCTGACAATTTTCTCAGTCGACGTCAGCAGCGCTCCGCCAGCACTATACACAGTGCAGGTAGAGCACCGCTTTCCCCTCCTGAGACGTCTGACGGTTTGCCAGAATCTCTTCGAGGCAGTCTGAAAGTCTTTTTCATGGCCTCTCTGAACTCCTCCCACACCCGAGTTTTTGCTTCAGCCACTGCCCGAGCCGCATTCCGCTTGGCCTGTCGATACCTGTCAGCTGACTAAACAGCAACCTAGAAATTAACTAGATCGAAAATGAATACAAAAATACCTAAAACTCAAACACTGGGTCACATGACCCAGTACCGTGACAGTTACAGGAAATATGAACAATAGAAGAAATAAAATTACACGGGCTGTTCATTAATGATTCGAGGTCCGTGTGGTGTCAATGGCAAACCTGTCACTGTGGTGTTGGGGTTTGAGACAAGTTGGTTGCTCCCTGCAGCAACTGGGTGAGAATCCAGGTACTTGATCGCAGTGGCAATCTGGGTCAAGTGGCATCAAATGTTCGGGTTATAATAGTGGAGAAAATTAGCAGAAGTTATGAATAAATTAATTATCATAGCTTGAAATTTTCAGATACCCTGGAAATATTTCAGGAAATCATTACATGATAATAAAAAAAAGTCCCAGCAAACTGTCCAGGAAACAGAATTCTTCTGTTAAACACATCCAGTGAAAGCAGTTCATCTGCAGGGTAAAGGATCAAGGGGGATCTTGATTTGCTTAATGAGACTGCTCATCGACTCTCAACCTCATCAGAACTTCAGAAGATGAGATCTTGCTCTGTTGTTGAGTTGCAGTCTGGAATAAAATCCATGGAGTTCATGCAACCACAATCAGGTCATTTTTCAATTTGGAGGGATTCTGGGGAACCTGAAACAGAATTTCAATTATGCATAGAGATTTATATTTAAGTTTTATTTAGAAGTCAAGTATGATGGCTGTAATTTTTTATTGAATGTTTGTTTCTCTCTAAAACTTTAAATATTTTGGCCAAGAAGTGGAACTCTTAAGATTAAGAATATCTTCTGTGAAGTGCCAAGATGGATATGATTAACTTTTCTGTTTTTTTCTCAATGAGGGGAGAATCTGAAGCTCTCATAGAATGATTGAACACAGTAACCTCTGTAAAAGTAGCAGTGTTAATCTTAGTTTAAACATTGATTTATGCCACCAACTGTTTATGATTCATCTCCAGCTGTTGTTGTTGTTGTTTTTTTTTTTTTTTTTAAAAAAAGCAGTGTGTGTGTGTGTGTTTATTTTACTGTGTGTTCATTGTAATCAGGAAGTGGAGCCTCTCCTCCTCACTATAAATTTCACGATAAATCTGTCTATAGTCACCTGAACCTGTTGAACATTAACACTGAAACCAGAGACTGTTTGTGAAAGATGGACATCATGACATCACTCACTGTTTTTTGTGAAGCAGTACAGAGCACTGTGGTCCATGTGGGTCTGTCTACAATGCTGCTACGAGGGTGCATGTTTGCCATAAAGGTCCATAATGTCTCTTTTCATTGCTGTGCTGATGATATTCAAATCTACCTCCACTTGACTGGGGATGTTTCATCTTCACTACATCCTCTGTTTAATTGTTGGAGGGATTTCAAAGACTCGTTATCGTATAACTCTCTTACTCTAAATGAAAAGAAGACGGAAATTATTGTTTTTGATAGAAATATTTTCTGGGACAACTGACTGGCACACTCGGGCCTGTTTCTGTTCACCTCACTGATGCTGTTAGGAATCTTGGAGTTTTTATGGATAGTTCCTTCAAACTGGATAAACAGGTGTCTACTGTGGTAAAAACTAGCTTCCATCAACTACGCCAAATTTCTAAGGCTAAACCTTATATACCACGCAAAGATCTGGAGAAACTTATTCATGCATTCATCACTTCAAGACTAGATTAATGTAACTCTCTTTATTTGGGCCTCCAATCTTCCCTCCTTCAGCGATTCCAGTTGGTCCAAGATGCTGCAGCACATTTCTTAACCGGCACTAGAAGGTATGATTCCATCACTCCTGTTTTAGCCAACTTACATTGGCTTCCTATCAAATATCAAATCGATTTTAAATCTCATTGTCTACTTATAAAATCCTAAATAATATGGCACCTGATTTCTTAGCAGATTTCATCTGTCTGTATAGGAGAGCACTAAGATCATCGGGTCAACTTCTCTTAGTGCAACCTAGGTCTCGGCTGAAGATCAGAGGAGACCGTGCCTTTGCCATTGCCGCACCCAAATTAAGGAATAATCTTCCTCTTGACATTTGTGCATAAGATTCTATTCAACCTATTAAATCACGTCTAAAAACATCTTGTTTAGCCTGGCATTTGAGGCTAATTAGTGTGATTTTTATCTGGCTCTGCATTTATATTATGTAATTATTTTATATCTCTAATTTATATTTTATATTGTGATTTTGTCTGTATCACGGTTTTACTGGAAAGCACTTTGGTATACTTTGGTCTTGAAATGTGTATACAAACACAGTGGGGCAAAAAAGTATTTAGTCAGCCACCGATTGTGCAAGTTCCCCCACCTAAAATGATGACAGAGGTCAGTAATTTGCACCAGAGGTACACTTCAACTGTGAGAGACAGAATGTGAAAAAAAATCCATGAATCCACATGGTAGGATTTGTAAAGAATTTATTCGTAAATTAGGGTGGAAAATAAGTATTTGGTCACCTCAAACAAGGAAAATCTCTGGCTCTCACAGACCTGTAACGTCTTCTGTAAGAAGCGTTTCTGTCCCCCACTCGTTACCTGTATGAATGGCACCTGTTTGAACTCATCATCTGTATAAAAGACACCTGTCCACAGCCTCAAACAGTCAGACTCCAAACTCCGCCATGGCCAAGACCAAAGAGCTTTCGAAGGACACCAGGAAAAGTATTGTAGACCTGCACCAGACTGGGAAGAGTGAATCTACAATAGGCAAGCAGCTTGGTGTGAAAAAATCAACTGTGGGAGCAATCATCAGAAAATGGAAGACATACAAGACCACTGATAATCTCCCTCGATCTGGGGCTCCACGCAAGATCTCATCCCGTGGGGTCAAAATGATCATGAGAACGGTGAGCAAAGATCCCAGAACCACACGGGGGGACCTGGTGAATGACCTGCAGAGAGATGGGACCAAAGTAACAAAGGTCACCATCAGTAACACACTACAACGGCAGGGAATCAAATCCCACAGTGCCAGACGTGTTCCGCTGCTGAAGCCAGTGCATGTCCAGGCCCGTCTGAAGTTTGCCAGAGAGCACATGGATGATACAGCAGAGGATTGGGAGAATGTCATGTGGTCAGATGAAACCAAAGTAGAACTTTTTGGTATAAACTCAACTCGTCGTGTTTGGAGGAAGAAGAATACTGAGTTGCATCCCAAGAACACCATACCTACTGTGAAGCATGGGGGTGGAAACATCATGCTATGGGGCTGTTTTTCTGCCAAGGGGACAGGACGACTGATCCGTGTTAAGGACAGAATGAATGGGGCCATGTATCGTGAGATTTTGAGCCAAAACCTCCTTCCATCAGTGAGAACTTTGAAGATGAAACGAGGCTGGGTCTTCCAACATGACAATGATCCAAAACACACCGCCCGGGCAACAAAGGAGTGGCTCCGTAAGAAGCATTTGAAAGTCCTGGAGTGGCCTAGCCAGTCTCCAGACCTCAACCCCATAGAAAATCTGTGGCGGGAGTTGAAAGTCCGTATTGCTCGGCAACAGCCCCAAAACATCACTGCTCTCGAGAAGATCTGCATGGAGGAATGGGCCAAAATACCAGCTACTGTGTGTGCAAACCTGGTAAAGACCTATAGTAAACGTTTGACCTCTGTTATTGCCAACAAAGGTTATGTTACAAAGTATTGAGTTGTATTTTTGTTATTGACCAAATACTTATTTTCCACCCTGATTTACGAATAAATTCTTTACAAATCCTACCATGTGGATTCATGGATTTTTTTTTTTTTTTCACGTTCTGTCTCTCACAGTTGAAGTGTACCTCTGGTGCAAATTACTGACCTCTGTCATCATTTTAAGTGGGGGAACTTGCACAATCGGTGGCTGACTAAATACTTTTTTGCCCCACTGTACATTTGATATGATATGCTATGACATCTTATTGGCTGAAATCTTCGGCTTCTATAAGCTGTAAAAGTTCATTTTTATTCATGCAATGTATGATTCATGCCAAACATTATGATATCATTGTGATATCTGAGTGCTTTGTTTCTAATAATAGTTAATAGTGGATTGCATTTATATAGTGCTTTTCTAGGCGCCCAAAGCGCTTTACAATTCCACTATTCATTCACACACTGGTGGAGGCTACAGTTGTAGCCACGGCTGTCCTGGGGCAGACTGACAGAAGCGAGGCTGCCATATCGCGCCATCGGCAAGTGTGTTGTGCAGCTCTCTCCATGCCCTTTTATAATCTGGTTTCATGAAAAAATAAATTTCTAAAGTCAACTTTGACCAAACAATTAAGGTCAAAGTCCTCCAAGGCCTAGTTTGTTGTTGCGAAGTTTGAAGAAAATCCATGAAGAAGTTTTCACAGATTTAAACAAAATGAAATCAGCTTGAGCTGTTATTGGTATATACCATCACTCTAAATTTCAACACACTGTCTTGAAAGCTGTGAGTGCTATATTTCAAACACACAAACAAGCAAACAGAACAATTACAAAGTCCTCACCTCAGTGGAAAAATAATCAAATATTAATTCAAAACCTAATCAGCTGTTGTTATCAAAGCAGACTGGCGTCAGCATACTGTGATAAAAACATCATAAAACATCAACGTTTTAGTATAGCCCTTTCACTTTGGGACAAGCTGTGCTCTTTGAGTTCTTTAGTTAAAGTTTGGTTCATTTGTACTCTAACAACAACTTGACCAAGGCCCTAATCCAGGAAGCAATTTCAGCATACCCATATGCTGAATTTACCCTAAACGGTTATCATGAAGTCATTTCAGGGTTTTCTCAGCATGTTCACATGAAAGGGAAGGAACTGCCAGCATCTGACCAATTACAAAGGGGCGTTTCATAGATCGCTGATATGACTCTTCTTCCAAAGAAAATTATCCCCTTGAGTGTCACCTACTCCAGAGATTGTCATGGTACTGGGTTGTGTGACCTAGTATGTGGGTTTTTAATGTATCATTTTGTATTCATTGATGTTCTAGTTTCGGTTTGGCTTGTCTAGTTAATTTCCAGGTTGCTGTTTAGTCCTTTGTTTTTTAAATTCCTTTTGTCATCTCCCCCTGTACTCAGTCTCCCTGGTTCGTGCGCCTACCTCAAAGTCAAAGTCAAAGTCAACTTTATTGTCAATTCTGCCACATATACAGGACATACAGAGAATAGAAACTTCGTTACTCTCAATCCCTAGATAAAATAGAAAATGAACATTTAAATATAAGAGTGATTAAAAATGCAAGTAAAATATTTTAAAGTAAAAAAAATTAAATAATATAATACAATTTTACATATAACAAGAAAGCTATACAATATACAATATAAGGGTAAATGACATTGAGTGCAAACCAGGCAGAGTAGTGCAAATAGGCAAATAGTGCAAATGGAGATTTGGTAGTGTACGGTATGAGATAGTGTAACACAAAGTCTTATGAGGTAATGGCAGTCCAATGCTCCACAAAGTGACTGGTAACTGGTGCAGGCCAGTGAGTGAGTCAGAGAGTGTGTGTGTGTGAGTGTGTGTGACAGAGTTCAGTGAGACCGTGGAGGAGAGAGGGGAGAGGGGGCAGAATCGGGAGGGAGTTAAGCTTCCTGACAGCCTGATGGATGAAGCTGTCCTTCAGTCTGCTGGTCCTGGCCTGGAGACTCCGCAGTCTCCTCCCCGACGGCAGCAGCTTGAAGAAGCTTTGCATTGGGTGCGTGGGATCAGCCGCTATGCAAAGGGCTTTTTTAGTGAGACGGGTGCTGTAAATGTCCTGGAGGGAGGGGAGAGAGACACCAATGATCCTCTTTGCAGCTCTCACTATGCGTTGGAGGGTTCTATGGCAGGACGCATTGCAGGCTCCAAACCACACAGTGATGCAGCTCGACAGGATGCTCTCGATGGTGCCTCTGTAGAAAGTGTGCAAGATGGGGGCTGGTGCTCCTGCTCTTCTTAGTTTGCGGAGAAAGAAGAGACGCTGCTGTGATTTCTTGGCCAGTGCTGTGGTGTTGTACGTCCAGGAGAGATCCTCTGTGATGTGCACACCCAAGAACTTGGTGCTGCTCACTCTCTCCACAGACGCTCCGTCAATGGTCAGAGGAGCATGTTGGGTGTGCATTCTCCTGAAGTCCACAACAATCTCCTTCGTCTTCTCCACATTCAGAGAGAGATTGTTGTCAGCACACCACGTGGCCAGGCGTCTCACCTCACTTCTGTAGTCGGTCTCATCCCTGTTGCTAATGAGACCCACCACCGTTGTGTCGTCCGCAAACTTGATGAAGAGGTTGGAGCTGTATGATGGAGTGCAGTCATGGGTCAGCAGAGTGAAGAGGAGGGGGCTCAGCACACATCCCTGCGGGGCCCCCGTGTTTAAAATGATGGTGCTGGATGTGTTACTGCCGACCCGTACTGCTTGAGGTCTTCCGGTGAGGAAATCCAACAGCCAGTTGCACAGTGAGGTGTTGAGCCCCAGCTGGACCAGTTTTTGAGTGAGCTGTTGGGGGATTATAGTGTTGAATGCTGAACTGAAGTCTATGAACAGCATTCGAACATATGAGTCTTTTTTGTCCAGGTGTGTGAGTGCTGAGTGGAGTGCAGTGGAGATGGCATCATCGGTTGAGCGATTGGGCCGATACGCAAACTGGAAGGGATCCAGGGAGGGGGGCAGGACAGTCTTGATGTGTTGCATGACTAGTCGTTCGAAGCACTTCATCAGGATGGGAGTAAGTGCAACAGGACGGTAGTCATTAAAGCAGGAGGGAGATGACTTTTTTGGAACCGGAATGATTGTGGTGGCTTTAAAACATGTGGGGACGACAGCCTGGATGAGTGATATGTTGAAGATGTCTGTGAAGACATCAGTGAGTTCCACTGCACAGTCTCTCAGTGCACGACCAGGAATGTTGTCAGGACCCGGAGCTTTACGTGCATTGATCCTGCTGAGGGATCTCCTCACGCTGTCCGGGGACAGAGTCATCACCTGGTCACCAGGAGGGGGTGGGGTCTTCTGTGCAGTGGTGCTGTTTTGGACTTCAAAGCGAGCAAAGAAAGTGTTCAGCTCGTTCAGCAGGGGGATAGTGCTATCACAGGTCTGTGGTGGGGGCTTGTAATCTGTGATGGTCTGAATGCCCCGCCACAGGCTCCGTGAGTCTCTGCTGTCTTTGAAGTGATGAGATATTTTCCTGGAGTACTGTCTCTTAGCCTCTCTGATGCCACGGGAAAGGTTGGCCCTAGCTGTCCTCAGGCTTGCCTCGTCTCCAACTCTGAAGGCAACATTCCGAGCTTTCAGCAGCCTGTAGACCTCTCCTGTCATCCATGGTTTTTGATTGGCCCGGACAGTTATGGTTTTCGTGACTGTTACATCCTCAATACACTTGTTGATGTAGGCAGTAACAGTCTCTGCGTACTCCTGGAGGTCAGTGGTGTTGTTATAGGTGGCAGCCTGCTTAAACATGTTCCAGTCTGTGGTGTTGAAGCAGTCCTGTAAAGCCTCTGAAGACCCTTCTGGCCACACTTTTATCTGCTTACGAACCGGTTTGGTGACTTTAATGAGCGGTCTGTAGGCAGGCATTAGCATGACAGTGATATGGTCTGAGGCGCCGAGGTGGGGGAGGGGAAAAGCTTTGTAAGCTGCTCTCTGGGTGGTGTAAACAAAGTCCAGTGTGTTATTTCCCCTTGTTGGAAAGTCTATGTGTTGTTGTATTTTTGGAAACACGCACTTTAAGTCTGCATGATTGAAATCCCCAGTCAGGATGAGAAAAGCATCAGGATGGGCTGTCTGCTGCTACCTGTCATGTGTCATGTCTGTGTGGCTCTTGTTGTCAAGTTTGTTTCATGTCTATGTCACTGTGTTTCCTGTTTTATTTTGAAAGAGTCTGGTGTTCTTTTTTCACTGCATTTAGTTTTACTCTCTCCTGTGTTGTCATTATGTTTCATTCTAGTCAGCTGTGTCCTCACGTGTCTCCACTTCCTCTGATCACCTCATGTGTGTATGTAGTCCTCAGTCTTGCTGTGTTCAGTGTCATGTCGTCTGTGTTATCTCCCCTACTCCTTGTCACGGTTTCCCAGTCAAGTCCTAGTAAGTCATAGTTTATGTTGTTTAGTTATAGTATAAAATCACAGTAAGAGTCATAGTTTCCCGGTCTATGTTCAGGTTTTCCCTCAGATTCTTTGTTTTTTTCTGTGACTTTTCAGCCCTAAATAAAGGCTCGCCTTTTCTTAAGTCCAGTTTTGTCCCCTTGCCTCTGTCTGCTCTTGGGTCCTCTACTCACTCCACGCGGTCTGCCCTGGCAGTCTGTGACAGAGATATTATCAAATGGTTATAAAAAAAACAAAGATCATGAAAATATATCAGTAAAATGCAACACAGCGCTAAAAAACATGAGAAAATAGGTCATTTGGTGACTGAGTCAATATTTGACCTTTAAAAGCACCAAACATGTACAAAAGAAAAGAGAAAAGCAGTTTTATATCATTTAAACATAAAAACAGATTTCAATGAGTTTACGTAAGCATGCTGCATAAAAGCACATAAATGCATATACACTGTTGTTTTTAATATTAATTATTAATTGGTAATATCCTTTGCAGCTCCATTTCTCTGCCTAGCCTAGTCCTTATCACCTCCCAGCACTCCTGTACTTTCTTCTTCTCCCCGACTATCCTGCGTTTCTTTCTTTGAATACTTCCTGTTCCTCCTCTGTTTTTGCTCAAGTTGATACACCAAATACCTTCATTGCAATGTCCCCTCACCATTTCAGCTGTACTTTCCCAGTCATCTGGTCATTTTTCCTTTCCACCCAGAGCCCGTGTCCTCCCTGAACCATGAGCAACATTCTTCTCTCTTCAGCTTCCAAACCACTTAATTTATGCCTCTGCCTTCACCAGTTTCCTGTTCTTGATTTTCGGAGTCATCCTACGAACTGCCACGAGATACAGAAACATCTTCCCCTGACACCACCTTAGTCTCCTCTCACTGTCAGAATGGGCCTTCTTCTGTAGTCCACCTCTGTGTACTTTATATGTTACACTAGGTTTCTCACTATTGTTGAGATATGTGTTCACCACAGCCGTTTGTATCCTTTTCACAAAACCCACTGTTATCGTTCATTTTTCTCCTTAACACCATATCTATGCAACACCTGATTATCATCTCTGTTGCCTTCACCTGCACCTAAACTGTTGCCTGTTACAATCACCACCTCCTGTCCTCACTTCCCTTCCACCTGGACTCCACTCCCCCCCCGCACACACACAGGATCTGCCTTTCTTCTCTAAACCACACCAGCCAGCTCTCTTCCTGTCGGTGTTTGTATTTAAAGTCCAGACTCTGCACTCCCACCTTTTCTTCATGCTTGCTGCTTCTGAAGATGCTTCCCACTTTCCTCTTTGTCTGTCTCGCAGTCTGTCAGAACCCTACTGGTCAGCAGCACTGGAAGCGGCTGTTGTTAATGGGGTTTGACCAATCCTATGTGGAAATCTCATTGTTGATTAATCAAACTTAACCGGCCTTCAGCTCCTGCTTCAAGAGATCCATCCAGTTCAGTCAATCGTGGCAGTCACGGCTGCTACTTCAGACATTTTCCCCATCTGTATGCCCACATCCATAGTATCTGCAGGTCAGCTGGTATCCTCTGGAGGTTTT
The DNA here is from genome assembly GCF_041146795.1 of Maylandia zebra. NCBI lineage: Eukaryota > Metazoa > Chordata > Actinopteri > Cichliformes > Cichlidae > Maylandia > Maylandia zebra. The sequence continues at coordinate 66,292,188 of NC_135173.1, read as the reverse complement.
CTGCCTCTTTCACATTCATTCTACCCAGATCTATACAAGCTGTCTGTATTTATTACTTGTCCATATAAAACACATATGAGTGATTTAAAAATTTATATTAAAGGAAAGGTCACTCATTAAAAAGTTTATGTTTTTATTGATTATTTGACTGTAGGGTTTCTTTGTGGGCAGTCTTCCAGCTTCACTTGAAGGTGTGGCAGCCAAAAGAGTTCCCAGGTGTCTTGAGTGCCTTTTTAATGTTTCCTGGTGGTACCAGGTGATTAAAGTGAGGATTGGATAGCCATATTCCTTTACTGTAGATTGTAGTCGGTAGGCCAAGTGGGATATATTTATTTAATGATTGTAATTATGGTTATTATGTACACAGCATTGGTGTGATATTAATAAAGGTTATGAGGTAAGAAAGGTGTGTGTAGTTTAGTATGGAACCCCAGATAATGGTATGGCTTGAGGGCCAATTAGCAGCAGTCTATAAAGGGGTGCCAGATAACATCAGAGGCCGTTGCTGGATCCATGTCCCACCCCTGGGCTACATTGTTTTATTTCATGTTATGTTTTTGGAATTTTAATATAGGTGAATAAACACACCTCATCTCTGCCTCAAGCCTCCTATTTGAACCCAGCCACTACAGGCCATCCTAACAGTGTCCCGTATGAATATGGGGTATAAAGGACAGGGCTCTGTGCTGGACTAAAAACTTGTTGCAGCCGCTGAACCGTGACAGGCTTCATGTAGTGCAGGTTTGTCTTTGGAGTTTTATATTCTGGCAGCTCAGACTGAGCGGAGTGACTCTGTGCTTACAAACTGAACTTGACACCCTTGATGTTACTAAGTCACTTTTTTATTTGTGTCTTTGAGGGTGTCTTGCATCATTTGCAGTTACTTTTATTATTTTTACTTATTATTTTTTGAGTTGATTTTATTTTGACATTTTCTTGGTTAGTTTCAGTTTCTCATTTTGGTTTTATGTCTCATTTAATCATTTTATGTTTTCCAGTCATTTCAAACCTTGCTGTTGGTATTTTGTGTCTTCTGTCTGATTTTTCATAGAAGAAATACGGTGTTACCTGTAACATAAAACTGGGGCTCTGACCTTTGCCCAGTAAGACCTTCAGTAATTCAAGTGTCAGACAGAATTACTCAACTTTATTTTAGTGTCCTTTTAAAGTCCTCAGAGAGTTCACCGAGTGTGGGCAGGACTAAATACATGATAATAAGATATATTCCTTCATTCTAGATATGTAAGAATTAGTTATGCAATGGAATAGTCAAAACTCTTGATGTGAAGATTGTTCCTTTGCATTTTAAATTATAAGTGGCACATTTTATTAATTTATTATTTTAGGAAAGTAATCAATCAGCAAATCAAGTACATAACCTAAAAGACCTGATAATTCTCTTTTTGCTTTCAAAATTCATTTCAAAGTTCATTAAGCATTATCTTATATCAACAATGCCTATTTAAAAAAATTAAATTACATTTTTTTTAAATTACAGTTTTGTTACAAATCACTTAGAATTACAAGAGTTGTGAAAGACACTCAGTTAATCTATTCTTAAACAAAGAAAAAAAGAGTTTGGGCTGTAAAACTTTATCAGTCATCAGTTTCCAGGCACCAGTTTGGCTGCTGCTTCCAACTCTCTGAGCTTCAGAGGCAGGGTGACAGTAGCGAAGTGGACCCTATCCTTCCTCAATTTCTGTTTCACAGTCTGAGTCGGGCCCAGCTCCATGTACTCCTGGTTCTGCCTGTTGTACTGAGGCCAGCTGACCAGCCCAGGACCATTGGGAGAGCTGGGGATGTCAGTGCAGAGAAGATCATCAGTATATGTTCCCTGCGATTTCATTCTGCAGAAATATCATCATTTCATTTGTATACGGCAACTGCACTCATGTGTGCCCTTGTGGGTTGCATCCTTTAAATATTTCCTACTCCAACCAGCAAATTTACTGCAGTCACCTGTCAGCCACTCACAGCTGATATTAATTAAACTGATTACTTATTGCAATAATTCCTGTCAAGCATTTGGTTCTGGAAGCTGATGTGCTGGAAGGAGAAAAGCTGAGATAAGATATGTTTCTTATATCCCAAAAGAAAAACCTCGATAACGTCATGGTGGTAACAGAGATCAAACCCGGGGCCTCATTAGTGCTGTTATAGACTTGACCTGTGACCTATTTCCCCTGACAAACGTGCAACCATTAGGTGTTGTATTTGGATCAGACGCCAACCTGAACCTGACTCATAAACCCAGACAGGTTGTTAGTAACAGCAAGCAGATCTGTTGAGGCCAGTCAAGAGTTATCTTTTCTGTTTCTACTATACCGTACATCATCAGCCCTGTATCAGTTGCTACCAGTTGATAGTCAGCATGTCATGAAGGAAGTCAACAGTACAGGGTCTGTAGTTTTGCGGTTTGCAGCCGTTTTTACTCACCCATCTCGGACAAAATTAGCCCAGTATGACATCATCGTCCTGCAAAATCTCTCATCCTCTTTGGTGATGTTGCCTGAAGATGGGACAGTGGAAGGTCAGTCACAAAGCTGCCCTCTGACTTTCAGTCTTCTAAGGTTAAAGCTGATGTATTCTGCCCATTTTCAGCTCAAAAGTTTTATTCTTGGACTCTGATAATCTGGATCTTCTGTCTGAAACAAGCTGGTCTAACTCTTCCCCCTTTGACTGACATAAACAGAGTTGAAACCGCATGTGGGTGGAGCTTCTGTGCTCCCAGCCAGAGCTATGTGCCCGACATGCCCATATTAGGGACATCCATTCTCTGTGACATCATATAGATGCAAGAATAGAAAAAACTATCTGAAAAGGAGCTGTCTTACACCTTTTGGCTCGTAGTGATTACTGTACATGTGCTGACCTCAGTATTTAGAACTTTGGGAATTTTATTTGATTTATTAAGTCATGCACATCTGACAGAAAAGAAGGGAAAGCAGAATAGGTCCCTTTTAAACAACATTTTGTAGCCATTTGTTAGCCACAACTTTCCCCCATCAGTGATACAATAAAAATGTATTATAGGGCATATACTACACACACTTACCTAAGATTTTTATATTTCCATTCCAGAAACATCCACCAAACATCAAGCCGACATCATCTGCATGATCTGCTTTCACAAAGCTGGGCCTGTTATGTTTGTATATCTCAGCCTGGTATGCAAACTCATACATGTAAACTGGAACGCCCACGTCTGAACAGCCAAGGAGACAAAAGATGAGAGGAGCATGGTTATGCTGGGCTTAAACAGAACAAAGTGAACTTTTTCCCTCACTATTCACTACTGGCACAAAGCTTTGAGGAGCGTCTTTCCTTGCATCAGTTATAGTTGGATTAAAGGAGCAAAAACTAAGCTGACAAATAGGTACACTGATAACCGCAGAAATAAAGAGAAGCTAGCCGCATTGTGAATTGATTTTAACAAGATAAAAGCGTTTATTTTAACCAAAACCACAAACTTTAACCAACCAGCCACTGAAAAACCATGGATGGTCTCTAAGCTCCTGTGCTTGTGTCATCTCTTTTCTATTCCCTGAGTCTGTTTCAGCAGAGAGACTGTTAGTTCCTGCTGTCGCCAAGTGCTGCTCACTGGAGATCATCTGGAGATCATCTGATTCCTGGGAGTCTCTATTTAATATATTATATTAAATAGAGACATATATATATTGTAGAATCGTCACCTTTTTTATATTCATCCATAGCTGCTGTGATGCAGATGCTGTATCGGTCTGTCGTGGTGAAGAAAGAGCTGAGTGCAAAAGCAAAGCTGTCAATCTACATCCCTAGCCTCAGGTTGTGGATCCAAGTGGTGGAAATTAGCTTTCTATAAAGCGTGGCTGGCCTCTCTTGGAGATAGGATAAGGCGTTCTGTCGAGAGTGGCACTGACTAGCCGGAAGGGTCTAGTTGGTTCGGGCATCTGACAAGGATGCCTCCCAGGTGACTCCTGGGTGAGGTGTTCTGGGCATGTTCCACCAGGAAGAACCCCGAGACAGACCAAGGACATGCTGAATAGATTACACCCCTCATCTGGCCTGGAAATGCCTTGGTGTTCCCTTGATAAGCCGGAGGAGGTGGCTGGGGATAGGGATGCGACCTGGCCTCGGATGTATGGAAGCAAGGCCAGGATAGCAGTTTGGTTTTTTTGGTTTTGTTTGGATTTCTGCTCAGGATTTGCTGAGTCCCATTTCACATAATGTCTCTGATAGAGAGGCCCGAGACTGACTGAATGACAGTGTTTCATTTCTGGCACTTATATGTGTGGTTTTGGGAGTCCTTGGAAGTCCACCTGCTCTAATATTTAAATATAAAGGCATGCTGGATGAGTTAGCCCGTTCTCTAACCTGAGTGGTACCCGGCCACTCGGACAACAGGCAGTGTCATCAGCAGGTCTCCTATGATTTCAGTGAATCTGTCTCTGATCTCCTCTGGAGTTTTAGCATCTTGCAGGTATTCATCTACAATGAGGTTGTTAACAAAGGAGGCCTGGAACAGAGAAACAGGTTTTGAAACTATTAGATCAGGTGAGTTTTATTATAGAGCCTAGTCCTAATTTTAACCTGAGCTCAAAAAAAACTTCACCACAACTTCAATCAAATCATTGAATCAATGATATAAAGAAAAGCTGCCTAGCTGTTGCTGTGCTCACCCCTGGAGGATTAAACATGTTCACCACTGCCAGCACGGTCTCTCTGTTCATGCCATTCTCCCACCCAGGAACGGCGAAGCTCTGCAATCCACAAAAACACAATTTAGATCAAGACTTTAAACAGGAAACACATTAGGAGAGTGGAATCAGCCACAGAGACTGTGGTGTAGAGGTATCTGTGCGACCTGAGGTAAGATCCAGCCAAATTCATGGTTTGTGATTCCCATCAGTACCGGAACCTTCAGCACTTCGTGTTTCTGAAGAAGAGCCTCTGCCAAGTCAGTCAGAAATTCGCCGTCCACCACGGCCCCGAGGAAAATTTTCATCTGCACAGAAGTGACTGTTGATGACTTCCAACAGAGGTCAAATGGATACAGGAAGCTGGAGTTTGCCAGCTGAGAGTGTTTAAATGCTTCCATCTAGTGGCCTTAATTAAGTATTATTCTTGCACGTGATATTAATCTCTAATCCAGCAGGTTTTCACACAATTGGCTTGAACAACATCAGATTCATTGTCTGTTTTTCACTCAGTGAATTCAGAGTACATCTGCTTGCACGTGTTAACACAATCATTTACCTGCTTTGTTGCGGCTACTAATTCATCTTGACTCTTCCCCTTCATACAACGGATCAGTTCCTCTGTGCTGCTGTGGTTACATCCAATATGGTTCGCAACAATCTGGGTATGTGGGGGACATGAATGACAATCACAAACAACACAATCTCTTGCTGCCCCAACTACACTAACTTCACCCAACTTTAGTGAAGTTAGTGTAGCTTTAACCCTTTCACGCATAGTGGACAGCTATTCAAAGGCTGTTTCCTTGTATTTGTGTCAGTGTTGATGGTATACTTGCACATAAAACACTACATTGGACACTGATGTGTGACTCCATACCCTGCCACCCACTGGTCAGCCAGTGTTGTCCACCTAAGTGGACATGTAAAAAACTCTTTGAAAAGTACATGTTTGAAAAAAGGAGTTCAAAAATCTTTTTTTCATGAGTAAAGATGAATAAAAATACTTGTGATTGTCATCATTCATCCATGAAAGGGTTAAACTGAGCAATTTCACTGTTACCATCTCGGGATTTCTTTTTTAATTGAACATGGACAATGCATCTATATGCATGTCTGTTCAGATAGTGGTGAAGACTTGATTAGCACTGAAGTATTAACTGTTCATTCTTGGCCAGATTTAGATGCTACTTCAAAGGAGCTACAAAGCAGATATGTTGATCTGCTGATGGAGCAGTCACTGTGAGCTACTTCAAATTCCTCGCATTCAAATTTCAGCACCTGCGCTTGAGACAAAGGATGATTTGTAGTGTAGGTTCCAAGTGTTGCTACTCCACTTTGAAAGATTGCCCTCTGAAACAGTCCTTTTGCTTGTGGAGAAAGAGTCTGTTCAAAAAGAGACATACAGTATGCATGTAAAATTCACTTATGAAATACTCAAACACTTGAATTACTCAGTATTAACTTTGAGGTGCTCATATTTGAGCTTAAACAAATGTTTAGCAGGTTGATTTGACATGCTGATTTCTTCCTTACCAGTATGGATGCACTGATTCCTCCAGCAGATTCTCCAGCCACTGTGACCGTCTGCGGATCGCCACCAAAGGCTTCAATATTTTCCTGCACCCATCTCAGGGCTGCCAGCTGATCCAAGAAACCCCAGTTGCCCTGGGCGTGTTCATCTCCAGTGCTTCGGAAGAAGAAGAGTTGATACAATTTATTTGGATTGCTTTAACTTCATAATATCCACCACATGACTGATGAACCAGCTGGAGTTATTATTGGCAGTAGATTGTGAGTTAGCTCAACCTTTTGTTAGAAATAATTTAATTAATGTGATCAGGTGGATGTTGAAAGGTTAAGGAAAACAACTCCTTACCTCAGGAAACCCAGAATGCCGAGTCGATACTGAATAATAACCATCACTATGTTTTCATAAACAGCTAGTGGAGCCCCATCATACTGTGAAGCTGCACCCATAGCCAGACCTCCTCCATGGATCCACACCATCACCTGAAACACAGCCAAAGAACCTGCATGTCACACCTGACCGATGCCGATTGGAGGAAAAGAAAAAGGTAACGCTGGTAGTTAAAGTAGTAGAAGCACACGGTCAAATGGAAAGCTGCTTATCCATGTCATCAGTCAAAACAGAGATGCCCAGACTTCCTTCTCGACAGCCAACTCGACTTCTTCAGCGTTCTTTTGCTTTCCCGAGCAAGCCAAGAGAGATAATATCACCAGCATTTCTGGACCCACACCAGGGTATCCTCCAAGTTCACAATCCCCGAAGCCTAAATCCTTCTAATCTAGGAGACATAACCAAACTGATTACTGAACCGCCACAAATGACTCGGCTCTCATCTCAGCCCTTTCTGCTTTGCTTAAGGGCTGAGATGGATCCACAGGTACTTGGGAACCCTTCAGGTCTCCTTCACTCTGGCCATCAACTTATTTTTTTTTAAGCCAGAGTGGGCACTCCACCCTCTTTCAGATAAAAATCACGACTCAGAGTTTAATCTCCACTTCACACTGGCAATCATCACTCACTGAAGCCAGCAGTGCCGCATCATCAAAGCAGAGATGAGGTCCTGAAACCACCGGTCGTGGCACCCTCTGTCCCTCGGCTGTAACCAGACATTCTACCCATAAAAGTTTGAAACAGACTCAGTGGCAAAGGACACCCCTGCTGGAGTCCAACACCCACTAGGAACATTATGCCTGGAAATGCAAACCAAGCTCTCACTTTAATTGTACAGTTGGCCCATAGCAATGGCCCCGATATCCCATGATCCTGAAGCACACTCTGCAGGACTTTGTTCTACCTGAATCTGATATTCACTATCAAACAGACTCTCCTCAGTTCAGTTTTTTTAAAAACCTTGGTGACCTCAGTGACTGATGGGCGAGTCGTACACCTCGTGTCCGGGCTCTGTCGTCCCTGCAGTGGCCGTGTCAGTGGGGATCAGGGGACTCTCACTAAGATGTGTCCATAAAGATCTGTATGTGACTGCTTAACCTTTACTGTTGCAAGAACATATAAGGCATATTTGGAGATAGCAGGACTCTGAGCGAGATACCTCCTTAGTCTGGATTTAGATGCCTGAAAACAATGCACAACATTCTGCTATGCTTCCTCTATTGAGCATGTTTTACTAAAATGTGTAGCCATGGGAGAAAGGCTTTGTTAGAAGTGTTAGCCACTCAGGAGCAACATGAACCCCACATATTAAGAAGGCGTCGCTTGGACGATGCAACAGGAGGTCTGGGGTGAGCTTTGTGTTGCTGTCTGTGAGGCTTCAGTTAAGGTAGTAAATATTTGTTGACCTGGAGGGAGTAGGGTTGTAATGGAAAAGAGCCCAGGACACCAAACTCATCTAGTGCAGAAAATGGCATCAGTGCTGTATTATACTATATAAAATATTAGACTATGATACTCTGTATCCCTGCACCCTGCCACTTTTACTCACTGGAAGCTTGTTCCCCTTAGTTGCTTCAGCTGGAGTGTAGACATTCAGATACAGACAGTCCTCTGAAATTGCTGGTGGGATGAATTCGAGCAACATGGTTTTTGAAACATTCACAACTAGTTCAGGATCCTGGATACACCTGAAAAGGAGACAGATGAGGGAGAGTGTGTGATTCAGAATGAGAGTGCTGTTAAAATGTTCTGCTCTTTGGTGACTTACATAGATGGCTCTTGTGTGCCGTCTCTCACACCTTCCCAGGGTTCCTCAGGCCGCGGAGCAGAGAAGCGGAGGTCTCCCACGGGCGGCTGTGCGAAGGGTATCCCCAGGTAGCACTTTGCCCTCCTCTCCGTGCCTTTCACACTAACATATTCTCCTCTGATTTGACCATTTTTCGCCGAGACCACGAGGTCACTTCTCCCTGCTGAAGAAAGAAGTGTGCCGTTAATGGGCTGTGCATCTAAGTCTGAAGAAGTCTTTTAACTTAACCGCTTAACAGCTTTTAGTTTCTCTGTTTGTAGAAGTTCAAGGTGTAAGAAGCAGATTTATATCTGCAGGTCACATGACTGAAAAGTATCATTATTCATTCAGTTTAATGCAGTTTTATTTATACATTGCCAAAACACAAGAGCATAATTAATTATTAAGTAAAAAAAATATGCTCCGTATAAACTGAATGTATGTCAAACAAGTACACTTTATTTTCTTAAAATTAACATTTTACGTTGCACTTACATGACACACTGACATGGAAAACTGAAATTACTTAAAGGCAACATTTTGGATAGTGTGTAAAATACAAATAAAAGCAGAATGCAATGATATACGAATCTCAAACTCATATTTAGTTCACAACAGAAAATAGTCAAATATGTCAAATGATTAAAACGAGCGCAGCGACGCTTTGTAAGTTTGACTAAAAAGTATGACGTAGTCCTGTGTGGACGGCAGAGGTCAGACCCAAACGCAGGACTCGGAAACAAAACGAGTGAACTAAAGAAGACGCCGTTATTACCTGTAACACGATACTCTTAAACTCACTGACACAAGCATACAAAAACTCAGGCCAGGAGAAAACCAAGCCTTAACTAAGAGTAAAAGAGGGAAACACGGAGCATTCAGGGACAACACTACAAGGGACAAAGTGAAACTGAGAACTTAAATACACACACAGGATAACGAGAGGCTGAACCACGAGTGGGAGCACAAAAGGACTGGGCAAGAAACAGACATGGAGACGAACACAGAAATGAACAAAGCAACATGAAGGGAGAACACAGGAACAGGACTGCAACAGTGTCACGGTGCCATGGAGACAGCACAGGTAGGGGAGGGGACAGAAGGAAGAACAAAACACAGGTGAGACTGGACCAAACAGGCGCAACAAGAACCACAGAATTAGAAATGTAAAGAATGAAAACTCAGAGGCATTAGGAACTAAAGACAGAGAACCAATACATAGCTGGAATATGAAAATCTCCAACACCAAACAAAACCAGTGTTGGTCAAGTTACTTGAAAAAAGTAATCAGTAACTAATTACTGATTACTTCCCCAAAAAAGTAATACCGTTACTTTACTGATTACTTATTTTCAAAAGTAATTAATGACTTAGTTACTTTTTAAAAACACGATTTACAACCTGAATAGATGATAAAGCGATAGATCTTTCAGCCCAATTCTACTTTTTCTGCATAATCCATCATACAAAATGTAATCAAATGGAAAAGTCTCTTTTTAAAACTTGTTTTATCAGTTTTAATCTTTTAATTTTATGCATCAAGCAAACATTTAATTATCTGCAACATTCTCTGACTGGAAGAAATTAGTTTAACATTTAAACCTATTTTCTGCACATTCCAGCACATAAAATAAAATATTTTTTGTGTTTACACTCAGTCTTTCAAATAGATGCAAGTAAAACACAGCAGAAAATAAATAAAGTCAAAGACTCAGCGGTCCTGTTGCTCTATTTTCACCTGTAAAGCAGGAGTGGGGTAGGCGGAGGTTTACCCTGGTGCAGGTGTGCCGCGGTCAGTGGAAGAATCCGCGAGTTTCTCTGTGAGTTTCCCATTACGTCGTAGCTACTCGGTGCTTGCTCGGAGGTTTAGGGGTTTTTTCGCTGTAAAAAGAAGTTTTCTTCCCACGCACAACGGACGCTAATGTTTTTGTCACTTTTTATGGAATCAAACTCAAAGTAAGGTCAGTACTTCCACGCTTTAAACGCTGCACGCTCATACTCTCTCCCACAATCGATATGTGATCCATTGTTGATCTGCACACAGCTGTTGTCACGAACGGGGCACTCGCTTACGTCACTGTCGTGAGACATTCTCGCAAAAAAATCACGGTTTTAGTAACGCAGTAACGCAGCGCTCCTACGGGAAAGTAACGGTAATCTAATTACCGTTTTTGCAATAGTAATCCCTTTACTCGTTACTTGAAAAAAGTAATCAGATTACAGTAACGCGTTACTGTAATCTGATTACTGATTACTTTAATCTGGGAAGTAACGCGTTACTGCCCATCTCTGAACAAAACAGCACAACTCCAAAAGAGGGTCAAAGACCCAGGATCGTGACTAAAAGAAACAACCATAAGAATATTTCACAACTAACCAGGGTAACTGGTTACAGGTCAGTGACGTGAGTGGGTAAAAAAAGGATCTTAGAGAGGCAGAAGACTGTACGGTACATAACATCATTATGAGATTCAGAGAATGTGGTGAAATCTCTGTGCCCAAGGGTCCAGGCTCAATGTCTTTATTGGATGGACAGTGCCTTGGGCAACATTGCGTTAAAGCAGGGATAATTCGGTGATGGAAATCAGTGCCTGATCTCAGGTACACTACCAGACATCTCGGTCAGTGAACACTATTCTCTGTCCACAGATGCAGATTAAAGCTCCATCATTGCAGAGAAGCATGTGAACATGATCCACAAACACCGCCGTCTTCTCTGGGCCAAAGCTCATTTAAAATGGACTGAGACAAAGTGAAGACTGTTGAATATTTGAAGTTCTCAGTGCCCCTGTAATTGACAGCTTGCACTGTAAAGGCACCATCAGTGCTGAATGGTTTACAGCGGGTTTAGAGCGACGTGCCATGCAGAAGGTCTTACAAGATAATCCTAAACCACTTTTTCAGCCCCATGACTTCAGAGTAGTAGCGTCCAAATGCTGAACTGGCCTGCCTGCAGTGCTGACCTTTCACCACCTGAAAACATATGACTCAGGACTATCCAGCAGCTAGAATCTTCTATGAGACGACAAGGGGACAAAATTCCAGCGGCTCTCAGTTCCCAGACATTTACAGTCTGTTGAAAAAAAAAAAAAAAAAAAAGAGGGGACGTTACACGTGTTGCGTGAAGCTCAAAATGACCTTCATGTTTAAAACTGCACATTTTCTCAGTTCAAACTGTTTACATGTTTGTGTTCTGCTGTGAATAAAATTTGGGTTTATGAGATTTGCAAAATAGCTGCATTCTGTTTTTATTTACATTTCACAGCCCAATGTTTTGGAATTAGGGTTTATATTAAAAAAAACAAAACAAACTAGTGATAAATCATAATCAGTATGCTTTGTGCAAAGAGGGTTTGACCTCTGGCACTTCCACATGCCGCCCTGTCCCGGGCCTCCTGACTGTGGAGCAGCAGCTCACAGATGCCAAATGTGTGAAGCTGTTCTTTGTGTCCAATCATTGCTTCTGTGTAGCTTAATTGTCTCAATCCAAGTGTTTTGTATCAGCTTTGAGTTACATAATCTGTGTAGCTTTAAAATGTTTAGCCTACCTTGAAGAAACTCATCAGGTGGATTTCCCCAGCCCAGTGGCAGATTGATTCTTTGTAACAAATAGGTAGGTTTAACTAGTTAACAGAATGCTTTCCATTAGTGGGCCTTTACTGTGTATTTTTACTGTCTGATTGCCACTTACTGCCATCTGCTGTCTGAATATTTGTGTGAAGCATGCATGTAGTGAAGCACGATGATTTAACATGGTTTTGGTTTTACTAGTCCAGTGCCTTTTCATGGAAACTGAACCCCACATTATTTCTTCGGGTGGTAGTTAACGTTTGGGATAACTGGTTTAGGAACGCATTAAGAAATGTGCACAGAAAAATAGCCCCACAAGCATGCGTGTGTGTGTGTGTGTGTGTGTGGTTTTCTTCCTGCACAGAGATTGAAGCAGACACCATTCACTGTCATGGAAACACTGAACTACTTTCAGCCAGAATAGCTTAACTAATCCAAAAGAAAAACCTCAGACCTGGCACTGAAATCCTCCCCAACACACCTGCCAACTTTCAAGGGGGTGGGCAAAATGATGAAGGCGTACATGGAGCAAACATCAAAAACAAACTTGTTTCCTTTGGTCAAATATCAGCATGATTATACTTTATCTGACACAATCCTTCTTTTCTGCTCTGCTAACATACTATAACATTCTGTGGTGAACCCATGAATCAGCCATCTGTCTGCAGACATTACCATGTGCCTCCCAGAAAAGAGCTCAAATGAAGCGTTGTCTCACCTGGTGTTGCCTGTGCTACCACAATCAGCACAGGTAGAACATAAACAATAAACAGCGCTGTTCTCATCCTGGCCAGGCTCAGAGAAAAGACGGACTGAATTACAGCAGTCTCAGAGAAATAGCCTTCGACTCCCCCCTCCCCTATCCTGCCCTCCTTTAGCACCTCCCATACACTCACAAACACACAAGCATTCAAAACATAGAGCCAGTACACAGACTTTTAACCTCTTTCACACCCACTCAATATGCGATAGCCTCAGTGCTACGACCCGGCTCAAAAGTCGCAACATAAAAAAAAAAGATGAACACCAGAGTGTTAGTGAGAAGAGGATTTTTCTTAAACTGGAATACCAGGTCGGCTAAAATTGCTGGCGCCACCAAGGCAAAGACAAGTGAGCTCCCTGGAAGCTTGCCTCAGGTATGCTTTTATCCACACCTGACTAGGTGTGGCCAATTAGCATCAGCTGAAAACATTGAGGAGATTAGGGGCTGCAGAGGGACGTAACACTCAGCATAAATATTGTAGTCGTCTATTGATTTAAACTCCACGCACGACTCTGACCGCAGAGTCAAAAATGAGGAAATGCTGCTCTTTGACCCCACTCAGATCTCACTAGTATACTCCTAACAGTAGGGTAAATGCAAACTGTTCTCTGTTTCTAGGACAGACTGCTGTCAGACTGAGAGGAGGTACATGAGGTGAAATGCAACAAACAAACCCAAATAACTGTGAAATGTGCACATTCTGCCGCGGCCCTTCAGTGAATGATCGCAGTGAACGCACTAAAAAGGGGAAAGAAATCCTTGGAGCAAAGCTGCTGTGGGTTCTTGCATCACTTGTGTTCCTCGTGTGCTTGTAAAAGTCACTTAAAGGTGAGCCATAATATTTTCACAGCTGAGGGCTGAGGGCCTCTCGGCCTGGGGCTCGGTCACTCAGGCACAGCTGGCGGCCAGCGGAGCTCACGGGCGCGTCACTGCAACTCCCCCTGGCTTCTGCTCCGCGGCTGCTGAGTGAGCCCTCATCTGGGACTCTCCTCAGCTCTTTCTGGGACAGTGGCGCGGCTGCCCCTCTGTTGGTCTTCCTTGGTCTCTTGTGTTCTGGGGGCCTCTGGATGTCTGGAGTTTTGATCTCCTCCATACCTGCTTCACACCCCGGAGGACGGGGCTGTGGCCCCCCCACACTCCCTAGCAGATCGTTACATGGAGAAACCTTTGGAATACAAGCGCGCTGATCCACACAGGTATGCACACAGGTGTTCACTGCTCGTAGACCCAAATTACACCTTGCTTGGCTGCTACTTCGAAGCACATCTGTCCTGCGTGCTGCACAACAACATTGAATATTTAGTATTTACTGCTGTTTACACTTAGCTAGATTAATGTGATGGTGTTGTGTTTAGTATGTTGCTTTGTTTTTTGTTTTTTTTGTCTTTTTTGCTTGTTTTCTATTCTTCTCTCAACAGGTGATCCAGGAGATTTTTATTTTTTTTCTCCCCCCCTTTCTCACGGTCCCTCCCCCCTTCTGTTTTTCCTTTCCTTCCTCTTTCTTTCTCCCTTTCCTATCCCTCACTCATGTCTGTCCCGTCTGTAACATCTGAAAATAAAATATAATAAATAATAAAAACAAAGATCGACCAAATGGACCAATACGGCAATGCCACGATGATCCATTTGGCAAAGTAAATCCATTGGGTATCCTTGTTGGTCTTCAGACAACAATTCTGATGGCTAAAGAACCAAATGGGACAGGCATGTTGACATCCCAGCGGTGTTGGTGGATATTAGTGTGCTCAGTTCATTTGACAACTTTCAAAAGATCCCAAACTCCTCTACATGCCACATGGCATTCGGCTCTTGTTGAGTCCCCATGTTTAACAGCTCAGGATTTAAGATTTTTTTCTCTCATGTTAAGAAAGAAAAACAAAGAGACAAATAAATGCCACACTGACAGGATTGCATGGATGTAGATCTAAAGTCCCTAAACCATATATGTGTCCTGGGACGCTACCTAGCCAACCACTGGTCTTATAAAGCCCTGGTTTTTGATAAAACATTAGAAATTTTTTGTCCAAGAGATAATATGATAATATGATTACTGCACATTCTTCAGCCAAGCAGTTTGTCAACCACTCTACCACATTTCAAAAGTGTACACTGTGGTTGCACAGCTTGAACCTAAGACTTTCCATCCCTCATGGGAACACAGGTTGTAGACTTAGTTCACTCATCACTCTGATTTTTTTTTTCTGATTAGGTAATCCTCCCCCATCTGCATCCTCTTGATCACCTATAAGGACAAATTCTTCCCTGAAACACCTGAAACCATTTTGTAATGTGGCTGATTGTATATGTGACCATAATAGGAAGCAGATTGCTCATAGATTCAGATTAAAAATCTTATTCAGTGTGTTCTCTTTTGTAGAATATAACTTCACACACACAGTCTTCAATAGGAGGCGGGACAGGTGGAGTTCCTGGTTTGTGTCTCCAGTTAACTCACTGGTCTGTTTAGTTTTTATGTGTTTTTATGTTTGTTTTCACGTCACTATTTTTGGTTAGGGTGAAACTCCTTCCTTTAGAACAATAAAATCCAGCATGGATACCTATCTCGCCGATGACATAGCCCGTTTGGTTGCACAGCTCCACCCAAGGACACCTGGTACTTTAACTTTGTTTCACTCCCTGGGAATGAGAATAAGCCAGTTTTATCCTCTGTTCCTGCTTCCAAATTACCGGACCTGCTGCCTAAACACCTCAGATGTTTACAGTATGGTGCAAAAAAGCAGAACATGCTTTGAGCAATAAAACAAATGGAGTATGTGAGCATGACAAAAATAAAGATAACAAGAGACTGGCAGATGTTACAAACAGAATTCAGAAGTTACAAGGTTTGTCTGAGTAAACAGTGAGCAGCGTGTCAGTGCAGTCTTCCACCCCAAAGGTCAAGTTAGGCAACAGTGTGTTTACCTTTTTACAATCAGCAGAAAAACAGAGTTTCAAGAGGCCAAGCAAACATGCCAAGTTCTGATAACTTGTTCTGGGAGCATGAAGGGCTTACAGAAATTCAACCTCAACCTGCTTTCCTGCAACAAGCTGCAAAATAATGACAAGACAAGGAAATATTGCACAGTTGATGGCAGTAAGTATGACACAAGTCCTGGAAATGCATAACCCCTGCTGTCTGTAATTAATGCTTCCAGGTATGTGTGCATCTGCTGCAGCAGCACTCTAGGTCAGTTTAAGTCAGCCTCCTCAGAAGATGCCGAGCTCACAGAAACTGAGCTTACACCCTGAGTAAGACAATGACTATGACACTGCAGCTGGTTGCAGACACTGAGCCACGCATTAACACTACCCTAAACCCTGCTTGTGATCAAATCAAGGCAACCACAAAAACCACAACAGTGACGCAAATAATGGCCTGAGCACTAAACCTGGCCCTCCAACAGCAAGATGTTAAATGTAGCCCACTTGATGAACACACAGGAAACCAGCACTGTGGTGATATGATGTCATTCTCTAAAACCAATAACAAAACTTAGCAGATGCAACAAAAACTAAGTGTATCTGAGAAAGTGACTTTTGGTTGGTTCCACAAATGAGTTTTGAAATAGTAAAAAATCAAAGAATAGTGTGTCTGTGGCTTTTGAGAGTCAGAGGTGTGAAGTCATTGCTGATAGTTCTTAGATGAATTAAAGTTTTAATCCGTAGTTTTTCATTTTAGATATGAAGATAGATGTAGCCAATGTAATGCACCTGACATATTTCTGAATTTACCTCATGCCATGTTTTGATTTTGGCAACATAATTTTCATATCTAGACAAGAAAGTGCAGTGTTGTCTGTGAAGGTTCTCAGTCATCCAGATCATCGTAGTCTAAGAAGCTTGGAAAGAAAAGCGTCTGGACTTAATTAAGTTTCTTGAAGATGTTTCACCTCTAATCTGTGAAGCTTCTTCAGTTCTAAGTGCAATTGGTGGCAAGTCCCAAGCTTGGTATTCCAGGCACAAGCATAAAGTGTACGGACACAAATATGCGCTAAGATAGCTCGAAGAAACAGTCCTATAAATGCTAGAATTTTTATCACCAAACCTGAAACTATTGATGGGCAATATCATCCAGAAAGCCAATTATTTGTCAGATACATCAATTAAAAATAAACCAAAAATAAACCTACAGCACAAACACGGTGACAAGATCCAGTTCTGTGAGTCCAATTAGTGGATATAAGGCCTGACAGATGGCCAGCAGCCAGTATCCAAAACATTTTACACTATTTTTATGAAGGTGAAACTATCTATACAACTAGAGGCTATTTTTTTTTATTTTTATTTCAGGCTGTAAATGTGTTTTAAAGCATATTCTCTTGGGCTTTTAACTTGGAAGTTTATGAGGATGGAGTCACTTTTGAATGAAGGGGACATTGAGGCATGCAGGGCAGAGGAGACATGGAGACTTGGACGCTAACAGAAGAGCCAAGTAAAGGAATCGAGGACTGATAAAGGAAAGGAGAGGGGCGAGCTGCTCCCCTGCGAGGAATCAGTGGTTATTCGAAAAGTGCCCACTAGATGGCACCAGTGAATTTCGCTGGGAAGAAACTAATCTCGATCCTCTTCCATCTTCTTGTTGAGGGCAGCATGCATTTTTGGAGAAGCACGTGTGTAACCTAGAGGTTGCTGGCTGAAATCCCTGGATAGAATAACACTCTATAACTGAGCCACTGAATGCTCCTATCCAAAGTCAAAGGAGGCTTTCAGTTATGCACTCTTAGGGTTATTATTTTTCAAAAGTGATGAAGCTATACCGACCTAAAACAATCTTTAGACTCTTTTATTTTAAGTTATTAAAATAAGCTAAATATCTAAAAAGACAGAATATTAAAAGGAAAGAAGAGTGCACTCTGCATTTCTCTTCATTTTTCAGTCTGCTCTTATAGTGTTAATGTTA
Source organism: Maylandia zebra (assembly GCF_041146795.1). Taxonomy (NCBI): domain Eukaryota; kingdom Metazoa; phylum Chordata; class Actinopteri; order Cichliformes; family Cichlidae; genus Maylandia; species Maylandia zebra. Next base: position 66,274,572 of record NC_135173.1, on the reverse strand, counting down.
TTAATATTCATTTTTCATGTGTCATGAAAGCCTCATTATGTCACAGCCTAACACTGCTGTTACACTTTGTAGGTATTCTTATAAGGTAAACATTTCAACGTGAGTCATTCATGCAGGAAACCGAAGCAGCCTGTCGTCAGTCCAAAAGGAAATCCTGGCTAATCTCATGTCTGTATCACATTTGAACAAGAAACAAAGTGCACGACAATGAAAGCAATGCCACACAGAAGACTATACACACGCAGGTAACACAAAAGAAAACAAATTTGAATAATTTACCCACCGCTTATAAACACATTGGTTAAGAAAACGGGTGGAGTGCTTAAGAGTATCCCAGCGGTCGTAAGGTGAGAGGTGGGGTCTGCTGCAGGGCAGTGACACATTTATCTTTTGAGTAAAGTCAACATTTTATATACGTTTTCTATAATTGGACTGCCTTCATTTGTGGTCAATCAATGAGCAGTCTACAAAATCACTTAAATAAAAATCAAAGCTCATAAAATAGAAAAAAATGTATTACTTTAATCTGTTTCTACTTATTTGGGCAATTTCATTTATCATTTATTCCGTTTTATTGGAAAAAGTATTAATTTTTAATAATATGAATAAATTAATTAGTATTAATTTCTACGTTTGCTTAAAGCTTTTACATTTTTCCATAATTTTTCATATGGAAAACAGCAGATGTTTGTTTGTTTTGCTGCTATTTGTCCCCTATTTACGAAAATTAACTCTCTGCATCACACTATGTTTGAAATTTTATGCAGTCTACTAACATTACTAACATTAGACACCAAGATCTGACAGTCACCACTGTTTGGCTCCCATGATAGATTACAGATGTTGATGCAAAAACTACACCTACTAAATGAACAAGTAAACAAAAACAGCATAGCCCTTATTTATAGCCGTAGGATGGATGGAGAGCACGGGACATATTTGTCATGCGTGTACATCAGCATTACACTCCACTGTGCTGCTGAAAGAAGTGAAAAGAACCACAAAACAGCAAGAAAAAAGTTAAGAAACTAAACTTTACAGACTTTTTAAAGGACACAGTGATCACGGTTAGTATCGTTTTAATTATCCATCTATAATTACAGTATAAAGCAATATTATATCATTACTTAATTAGAGTTGAGGATTTATATACACTGCTGATATTTGTATTGTGAAGTCGATCACGCGGTGGAATTATAAGGCATACTTTCTGTTTTATTGCGCTTTACAACGGGGTAGACGGGAGCCAATCGGGGACGAGTGCGGCGCTCTACGTCAGACGCAAGGGGCGTGTCAGAGGCGCGTCCGCTCCGGTGTAGTAGCGGAGTTGACTGTAGCGCTCGAGCTCCATTGAAAGTGGCTCCCTGGCTTAGACGCGGTGCGGGCAGACAAGGGGGCGGACCAGCCGGAGGAAAACTTGACAGAGAAAACAGCAGCCGCGCCGCTGACCTCCACAGCTGACACTTTTATCAGCGCGAGCTTCCACGGGACACACATTTACTGCGTGTCGCTGAGTGACGTGCCAGCGGACACAGCGGAGGCGCGCCCGGTAACGGAGTAACGTTTGCAGGAAAGCGAGAGGTGAGGCGGAGGCAGATATTTGTAGTTGAGAAGAAGAGCCTCGGTCACAGGTGGGGACTCAGCTACAGGTAGCCTCGCGGGAGCTGTCGTGGCACAAGATAGCTGTGAAAGCGCACGCGGGTCATGAGGATTTCTCCGGTCGCTGCTCGGAGCGCCGCGTCGCAGCTGTGAACGAAGAAGAAGAAGAAGAGGAGGAGGCAGAAACCAGAGGAAGAGCCTGACCACTTCTCTGCCGCTCAGCCCGAGAGCAGAGGCAGCATGTCCCGGAGGAAGCAGAGCAAACCCCGGCAGATAAAGCGTAAGCATGACACAAGTTTCCCCTCTTCTTCTTCTTCTTCTTCTTCTTCTTCTGAGTGTTCGTGTGTCGATGCGCCGCACGCGCGTCCCTGCCCGGACCCCCCTCATCGGTGCGTAAATTAGAAAGCACAGCTGACTCTGAAGACTTTAAGTTTCAGATGCAGCTCGTTGTCTCGGGATAACCGGAGGATGTCGCCTCCCCTCCAGCCCCTCCTGTCCTCCTCAGCCTTTATTAAAGGGGCTCCTCGGCAGCTGCCTCCGCGCTGTAAGGCTGTGCAGGAATATCAAAAAGTTTTTCTTTATTACCCTGTGCGGAATGTTTTTGTGCATTGGCAGCTGAAAGTGTGGCCGGGGCTTCCTGTTTAATTCTGTTGTGGAAACGTCAGTGTTCTCGGCAAAAAGCCGATGTGAGCTGAGATAAAGCAGCGATCCGATGTGAGCGCAGATAAAGATTAAAATTGGATCTTTTTTATTTGTTTTCTGTCTGAGGCAGCGCCAAGGCCGCCGCTGCATCCCCCCTCCTGGCTTTTCACTTCTCCTTCCTAGAGATGGGGCGTGAGATAGGCCGCATGGCCGATCTCTCCCGCTGATAGCTGCTTACAATTGGATCTGTTTTTTCATCTATCCTTTTAACTCAATAATGCATCTCGGGGCCGCTTGAAAGGCCCTTTTCTTGGTCTGGCGCTTGGCTGGTCTCCGTGCTTGACGAGCTCTTCCTGTTTATAAAACGTGTGAGGGTTTATCGCTGCTAACTGACGTTCAGAGTTGATATAAGAGCATATTAATGATGTTGTGATTAACCTCTGCTCCTGCCTGTTGCACACCGAGGGGATGGTGGGGACTCTCAGTGTTAATGTGGTTCTGCTGGAGAAGAACAAATATTTGGAAGCAGCAGCTGGAAACCGTGACATAAGTTTGTTTGGCAGCGTCGTCACTGATTGTGTCACGGTGTCCTATTTAACCTAAAACCTCCCCAAAACCTGTGGATCTTTTTAAATGAATCAAACAGTTGTTCTTGTGCAGAAACCAAACATAGCAACCACAGAGAGGCCGGTTATTAGAAAGTTCAAATGCTAACCAGCCATGCATGCAAGGACTTCTTTGCCAAACTACAACATCCTTGTAAACTGATTTTACTGTCTGCAGATAGTCATTAATAGACCTGGAGACGGTCTGACGTGTCTCTCCTTAAAATCCATGTGAACGAAGCCAAAGGAAATTATTAACATGGCAACTTCATCACACTTCTTCCTCTTGTGATGTATAATCGACACAGTAATGACACATATTGATATTTTATTCCAGCTTGCAGGTACATTGGACTTACCAGAGTCAGTGCTGTCATTACAGTTTGTCCATTTGTAAACATTAGTAACGCCACATGTCGGCTGTATTTTTATTGTTATTACTATTATCATGTGTAATATTATTAGTATTAGTTTTATTAGCAGACAGATTTGCTTTGTTCTGTCCAAAGTCCTGGAAGCAAGTCTTGACACCCCACGCACACACACACACACGAACACACACACACTCATTTTGAAGCTGCATCTACCTTAACTTCAGTCGTTGCGAGGACTTAAAAATAAATCTGATCTTTAATAAATGCTTAAAGTTTGCTGGCTTTTTGTGAAAATAAGGTTTCATTAAGTGTTTGCTCCTGTGGAATTCCTCCTCCGATTTCTACCTCTTTGAGTGCCATGTCTCTAATTTATCTTGGGTACATCAAGTTCCAGATTCAGATTTTGTTGCTGTGCTTAGACTCTGTTCAGTTGGATTCAAGCATCTAGTCCAAAATGGTGCGGCACACTTGGAGTAAAGTTTCTCTTTTTCATTTTGGATCCAGAAATGCTGTAAGTAGATATTTAAATCATCCCTTCAACAAACCGTTTGTTGATTAACCTGGACTAATGAAGGCAGATGATGATGATGATGTCTTCAGTACCTGGAGAATACAGTTGGTGGTAGCTGTTTGTGTTCTAATTCATCCACAGCATCCGTCTTGGTCATGGATTTCCATCAGGAATTTCTCTCGATGATGCCTAACCCTACCCCTCCTACATCGGTTCCCATAGAGAGGCAGTGAGCTCCCAGCAGGCACCTCCAGTAAGGCCAGCAGCGAGGCCTGGAGATGTATTCCAGACCCCAAGGCTGATAAACTCAGGCTAGACCCGGTGTGTATGAGACAGCGTGTATATGTGCGCGTCTCAGGGGTGTCATGGCCATCTTTATCAGTGCTTCTGGTCCACCGTGCTTCCCTGTGCACCAGGCCCCGGCTGTGGTCGAGGCCGGCCAGGCTCTCAGCCCCGTGACTCTCTTGTGATTTGGCAGACATTTTGATAGGAAAGAGTGAGGAGTGATAAGGACTTTGTTCAGCTGGGGTGTGTGTGTGTTTGGGGGGGGGGGGGTTCATGAGGTAGGAGCTGCTACCACTACTGTTACTGTTGAACCACCATGTTGTTTTGAGCATGCCGCTTGCTGATAGTGATATGACAAATTCCAGCCAGGTCACAGTGGTGTTGGGTGCCGTTTCATTGTTGAAACCGACTTTGTTTCCTAAATTGATTCACGCCTTCGATAAGTCATTTAGTTACTCATCCAGCTGAAGGTAAACCACTCGTTTTTTAACGTTGCATTTGGAGCTACAAATAAGCTTGTGACCTGCTCTCAATACAGCTCTTCCTGTTATTGTAAAAGTTATTTGGTGTCCAGTTAAAGCTTTCAACAGACGGAGATGTGAGAGCTTGACGTGTTTAAGATATTTAAAAGGAAATTGCTGATTTACAGTTGGTGTATTTCCAGTCATCTGAGTGCAGCTAATGGCCGAATTCTCCTGACGTCTCCTGAAGTTTGTGTGTTATAGTTTCTCACGTTGTGGATTTAGCCATTTGCATTTTGGAAGGCTTACATTTGTGTGATGGAAAGAGGAGCGCTCGTGTGTGATGTTAGTGTAACTGCATCAATTTGGCTAATGGCTAAATGTTTAAACGCAGTGTGATGAAGAGCTGAAAGACTTCACAAGCGGTAACTTTTTTATTTATTTTATTGGTTGAAGATGTCTGGAAAAAATGCAAGATATATAGATGTTCTTGGCCCTGGCCCTCAGTTTCATAGTATGATGAACTATTGTACTGATCATGAAAGAAATGTCGTCAGTACATCGACTCTTCAGTTAACGAACATTACAGGTGAGCTGGCAGGTGAAACCTGGTCCAGCTGAGTTGGATGTTTGAGTTCTTGCATAAACCTCCAATAGGTAATGCTTTAAAAGGTTCAGGGCTGCAGAGTGTGTGTGAAAAATGCACTAAATGAATCAGTGGGGATACTTTGAATGAGCGGGGTGGTTTCGTATGTGTGCAGATTATAATCCAACTCATTAGTGGTGCAGTTACAGTAAAGCAAACCTCAGGTGGTCTAGAATCATCCATGAAGCCAAGTGACTGAGTATTCCTGCCTTTCGTACCACACTGAAGATGTTTATGTTAAGACTACTTCACTTTTCCTGTAAATATCGGCATTAATGTGTCGTAATCGATGGAGATGACATCTTTTTGTTGTCCTTTTCTTTGTTTCTTTGTATCAACATCAACTTTTGTGTTTGAAACAAAGAAAAGTAGTGTTAAACCTACATGAACCACTGCAAACATAATTTATTACAGTTAATAAAACTGGAAACACTGTTATTAGCTGTATTACCTCATGGCTGAATCTTGTGTTTCAACTATTTATTTTAGTAATAAATTTTATTTGTAGCCCCCCCCCCGCCTCCCCGTTCATGTTTGGTTGCCTCTCCACCCACCCGTACCCGTTCCATTTAGGAAATCAAGAATCCTGGAAACGCCCCCATAGCTACAGTAGCTAATACTGTGCAGACTCAGGTGTGGTTTGAAAAGCAACAATTGAACACTGGCAGCACCCACCCACACACACACACGCACAAACACACACACTGGAGTGCTCCATTAGGACAGTGTAGCGTGGATGTCTCTTTTAGGTTTGGATTTTTATTTTTTTTTGCCAAACAGCAGTCCAAGTCCAGAGCTTTCTGGAGGCCCTTAGTAGAGGAGGAGAAGGGGGTGTTTGTGTAGCAGATAGATATTTGTCTGTGTCTCTTTGTGCGTCATCCTCCCCAACGGTTTGTGATCTTTCAGCCTGATATGGCTGCTCTTCTTGATGGGGCGATAGGAGGCAGGCAGGCAGCCCACTGAGGCTGGATCCCTGGGCTTATATTTTGGCGGTTGAGATGGGAGACGCGATAAAACTTGGCGGCGATCGCTGCTGCTGATATCGCAGAAAGCAAAAGAGAGGGGGGAGAGGAGGAAGGGGAGGTTGGGCAGATGGAAGGAGAGATGGAGGACGGAGGGCGCATTGTAATTACATGTGGACGTTGTGTGCCATTTTTACCAGCGCCGCCGTTGCTGTTGGTGGTTTTTTGTTTGCGATCGGCTAGGGCTGGATGTCTAGATAATTAAAAGAAGGAGAGAGAAAAGCGAAAAGGGAAGAGCGGTTGGGAAAAAAGTGCTGTGATAAGGGGAGGGGGTTTGGAGAGGGAGTGGAGGTAGATAGTGGGAAGAAAGAGATAGAAAAAGAGTGAAAAAGTGTGCTGCTAGATGAATGTGTTGTGGTGTGTTTTTTAATGGCAGCCCAGCCAGCCTGCTCTGCCGCTCCCCCACCCTCTACCGAGAAAGATGTTTGGGGCTGATAAGGAGGCCTGCAGATGGTAGATAGATAACAACCTGCAGATCCACTCTGCTGATTGCGTGTGTGTGTGTGTGTGTGTGTGTGTGTGTGTGTGTGTGAGAGTGAGAGAACGCCTGGTTCCTATGACATCAGCGCTAGAGCTCAGAGGTCAGCATGAATAATGTGCTGCCTCCCACAGCTGAAAGCAAACCAGGACGCCTGCAGAGGCCAGACAAGGAAATCACCGGGCTGACCTCCTCCTCCTCCTCTTAGTCTTCGTCTTCTTTCTCTCTTGTTCTCTTTCTGCTCAAAGTTGTTTTGAAACTTTGAACGCTAGTTTTAAAAAACTAAAATTGTGTAACAGGAATGCGTGGGTGCGGCTCACGTGATTTCCATACAGTCGCACATTGAGGGATTAATTCATTGTTTGTGAGTGACGAAACTAAAACACACAAGCTTGTCTAAATTCCACACACAGCCAGGAGAGTCACGCTGCGCCTTGGTGGCTTTGACTTTTGTTTTTTTTCTCTTTCAGTGTGCTTTTTTTTTTTAACTCCTCCTTTGTTCTGCTTTTAGCTTGATGTGAACTTTAGATAAGCCGCGGGGGCCTGATCTCCGGCGCAGATAGAGATTGCCAAGCATGATTAGAGTTGTTATCAGGCCGGAGCAGGCAGGAGCAGAGGCTCGGCTGCAATAACAACAGGCCCAGGCAGGAGCAGCCGGGGTCCAGACCCTGGCAATCAGTTCCAGCCCTAATGGGATTAATGTTGTTGTATAATTAGATGATAGGTGTGAATGCATTTCTATTCTCCCTCAATCTCTTCGCACTCTCTCTCCTCCCTAACAAGCGTCCTCATCGATTAATTTAATTCAAATTAATAGCACGTATTACTCTTTCCAGATTGTGCGTGTGATAGCACAGACATGTTGGGAAATTTTATTTGATGACTATCTGTTTGTGTTTTAAACATATTCTCCTTTGTTAAAGGCGAGAAACTTTTGGGTGCGTACAGTAAGCGGCGGCAGATGAAGAAAAAGAGGAAAGGCACAGCGTCAGCAGGATGACTCGCTTGATTCTACTGATATTAAAGCAGCTAGATGGTGACTGATTGGGTATCAACTGGCAAAGATTCTCATGCTGACAATCAGATAGCTCAGCGTGAGAGCCGCATGTGACTGCAGTCAGTCATGCCCACATGTGCACGGTGCCCGAGCTGAGTGTGGATAAAATACTGTGAACACTTTGAAAACATTGAAATAATCCCGTTCTTAGCTGGCAGTTGAAGCAGATTCGATCGGCTTCCGGCTCTGGAAGGTTAAAAAATGCTTTTATTTGGAGTTAGATCGTGGTTTTGGGACTTTCTCTACTTGATTTGTTCTCTTCTTCTTAGACGTTTGAAATCCAGCGATAGTGATCTGATGAAAGCAGCAGTTTTGAGTGTTTTTGGTGAAGATGCCTGATGGATTAGAGCGCTCTCTGCTCTCCTTATATGCATTTGCTCTTTTCATGAGTATGTAGGTATGCATTGTGGCTAACTGAGCAATGATGACAGTGTGTGTGTATGGTCAGATATACCAAAGGAGGAAGTTGGCGAGGTTACAGAGGAAACACCGTTTGTGTTGAATGCGTGGATGAGTTATTACCCTTTCCTGCTATTTACCCGCGGGGACAGCCTTGTGGTGAATTATGACCCCGCCAGCCCAGCGCGGTTGTAAACGGTTTCACCCCTGACCTCGGTGCCGACGCCTCTGCGCTCGAGGGAGGAGAGAAAGTATTACGCACAGTAGCGTAATCAGCGGACCGGCTGTTTGCTCTGGCAGTAATTACAGGTCTGATAGCTCGGTCCACAGAGCTTTGGGAGGACTTGTGGTCTCTACAACCCGGGGAGCCAAACACCTTCTCCTCAAGCAGCTGTGCCGCTTCATCACGTGACCCCATTGTATCAAAAAGATCACATGGAGGTCAGTTATTGCAGTGCAAAGCAGATGTTTGTGTGTGTGTGAGGTACCTGAGGGCCACGTGGCTCCAATCTGTGGTCAGAACGATTCTTGACACTCAAAGTACAGTGTATTTGTGCAGATTTGTGTGTGTGTGTGCGCGCGTGCGTGCGTGCGTGCGTGTAAAGGAGAGTCATAACCAGTGTTATGACAAGCCCCCCCCAGCAGCAGTGATAAGACAGACCATTTGCGCCTACTGTGCTGAGCACTCTGTTCCGGGGTGTTAAGGCAACCTGGGCAAACAACACCGCCTGACCTGCTTTTACAGCCACACACACATACACACACTGTTCTTCTCCTGAACAACAATAAATGAAAGTGTATTTTGAAGCTGGCAAGCTTGAATTCCCAGATCGCCGATATGAAACCAAACGGTGAACAGTGCCAGGTTCAAAGGTCACAGAAGCCCGACCAGATAAAACACTGTGTCCCCCGACAGAACATGAAGCGCTTAGCGTACACACACAGACTCATTCACAACGACCTTTGACCCTGTGTGCACCTGCTTCCAGTGCAGTCTGATATTGAGTGAAAAACGACCACACGCGCGCGCGCGCACACACACACACACACACGCACACACACACACACACACACACACACACACACACACACACACACACACACACACACACACACACACACACACTAGTAAAATAACAATAGAAATTAAAAAATCATTTTTCTCTTTGTTTTAGTGCTTTTTTGGGGGTAAATATGCAAAACCACGAGTTCCTGTTACCACAGAAAAACACAAAAACACACCAACGTTTGTATTTGTGTATTATTAATATAACATTTATTTAACTCCATTATTCATGTATAATGTGACACTCCCTGATGCAGGCAGTTTTAAAACAAAGCTCCATATTCATGTCACGGCATTATGCATGAAGTAATCTGTAGTGTACAGCAGGGGTCGGCAACCCAAGGCACGCGAAGGGTTAACTGATGGCACGGCCATAGCTGGGCTGGCCATCGGGCATACCGGGCATTTGCTCGATGGGTCGATGGGTCGATGATTTATTTTTTTTTTTGTAATGGTATAAACAATGAAAGGTGGTGGATTGGCCAGATGCTGGCCGGTGTGTAAAAATAACTCAGTTGTTTGGTGGTGGCTATGGCGGAGCTTCTACAGATTCAGTAACATTAACAAGTGGTGGAGGCCAGCAGGTGGATGAGGGAAAGGGGAGGCAGGAGGAGCAGAGACCCGAGGCGGCCGCCGGTCCGAGTGTGAACTGAACTTCAGGTCAGAAGTTATGACCTGCAGTCTATCTGGGTCAGATATGAACCAAGTTTAGGTGGAGTTTATTTTCGTTGTGCTGACTTTTTACAGTCAGTTACAATAACTCGTACTGCGTACTAGCTAGCATGACGGAGTTTATACAGCTGGGTGGGTGCTATGATGTTACTGATAGTGAACTTTATTTTATTCATAAGATTATTTACTAGAGTTGCCAACTGTCCCGTAAAAAGATGGAATCGTCCCGCATTCAGAGAAAGCATTACGCGTTTCGTGTTGAGCTGAGAAGGGACGCAGTTTTTCTAGGATGGAAAAAGACACAAAGCTGGTGTTATTCTGTGTTTACGCTGCACAGCTGCCTCTTCTTCTCTCATTCTCTCCCCCCTCTCTCTCCTGTTGCTACTTTAATCATGAAACTGATCAATGATCAGCTGATCGTCTCTGTTGTTTGTTTATCGCCCACTTTGTGTCAGAAAGAGGAAACCAGCGGATGTCGCGCTAAACAACAGCAGCATGTTTAAGCTTGATCAGCTGTTGTTAGAATGTATTTAATATTAATTTCTAGTATCAGCTGATGTTTGCTGGAGCCACAGCTGTAAAGCTGCTGGTCATGATGTCGGTTTGGATATGTGGTGAGAGGGAAACATGAAGATGAAACCAGGAGATGTCCTTACTGGATCATCAGAGCTGTGATGGAGAAACAGGTTTACCTTTTAGGTGACATGAATGAGTTGAAGTTATGAACTGTTTCTGAGAGACAAATAACACCAGGATCCTTTTCTAAGTAGCTGACAGCTGGTAACTGTGCAGGGGCGGGTCTAGCAAAGTGTTGCCAGGGGGGCAGGTAGGGCATTAACAGGGAGAGGGGGGCACAAAGACATACTTTTCTTTGTTATTTTCATTTAAAATGTCTGGCTGTTATTAAATAATTATCTGAATCTTACAACCAAAGTTTTTATCTGATGTAAAATGTATAGAAATCATACTTAAATACCAACAAGACTGAACATCACTGTAACAACAGCGTTTGTTTTCATTCAAAGGCTTTATGGCTTTAATACCTGGGGGGCCGGTCTCTAGTTAAAATGCTCGGGCTGTATTTTTTGTCCCAGTCCAGCTCTGGGCACGACACGCAGTGAATTAATCTGAGAAGGTGCATCAAAAAAATAAAAGGCCACACCAGCGGTGCACATCGCAAATCAGCTCGCATAGACACATTAGTTGTGCTGCTTCTTAATGACGGTATCTTAACTAACAACCCCAACTACCAGATTCAACTTGTAATTGGTTAAAAATAACTTAGCCTACTGGTGAGAGGGACGTTGTTAGCTTTCCACATTCTGACACCTCAAAAGCTTCAGCAGCTTTCCGCTCAGCGCAGCATCAGCACCACGGAGATACACGGATACATCCGTAGACTCGAGACACAAGGCGTTTTTGGGACTTTCAGGTGTTTGGACCAATGTTTTATTTTCTGAACAAACCAGAAATCTTTAATGAGCAGCTGGATTTGTCTCCCATTAACTGGCTGAGTTAATACCAGTTAATGCAACATCAAAGCAGCTGGAATCCACAGCTGTGCGTGTTCATGGAGCTACCTTTTCACCTGCTGGACACAAGTTTAACTGTCTTCAGAACGTTGCAGAGGCCTTATTGACAGGATTTGGCTCTACATATCTGTGTGAGCAGACTTTCTCTCACATGAGTGTCCTCAAGTAGCCGTCTGAATGCTGGACACTCGGAGACCTGTGTCTCTGAGTGGGAGACCAGAGATCACATTAACATGTTTGTCTCTGTATTAACAAACATGCCATATTGGCCCAGTTTATTTTTCTTATCATTGTTGTGAGGAGGCCAGTTCATTTGCTGTTATGAGTTCTTGTTATGGATAAAAGGTGTTTTTTTTTGTTTCAAAATAGCTGATAACTATTCGCTGACAGCTGCCAACATCTGCAAACAAATATAGCTCTGTAAAGTGGTTCTATATATTGTGTAGCGTTATTAAATTTATTGCTAATGCAATCATATGTCACACTGACTTCTGAGGAAATTTTAAATGGCACTCGCCATCAGAAAGGTTGCCGACCCCTGATGTATTGGGTAAAATATTAAAGATGTAAGAAACATATTGAGCATCTTCTGTGATTTATTTTTTTTGTAGTAAAACAATGATCAAATTTGTAATGATAAATTATGATGGGGCAAACTACCGTTGAAGAAAAAGCAGTTTCCTCACATACAGAGCCAGAATAAACTATTGCTCACATTTTGTTTTCAAGCTAATCAGACAGGAAATTTTTTTATCATTGTGTTGGTAAGTGATACAATCGGTGCCCACTTCTCTGGTATTTTCTCTCTTCTCTGTCACTTCAGTCTGCAATGAATACACTGAGTCCATAAACTGTTTTATGAGCAGCTTACATTTAATTACTTGAGAAATGTTATAATCAAATTCAAGATAAACTTTATTGGCATAACACACAGGAATGAACCTGACTCCCATTCTCAGCTCTCCAAAAGTCTGCGGTCATTCCGTAGGAGCTAATAGGTATGTGCGGGATGGCGATCTATATGCAAGTCTGATTAGCATTTATCCAGTGTTGCAGGTTGCACAGCTGTTCACACGGCACATACTCGGTAATGTGCAGACTTGCATCCTTAGAGAGAATGCACGTAAACGTGCTCCTTCTATTCATACTTTGTGGGTAAGCAGTAGAGGGCTAGGCCTCCTATCTTGCACACGAGACATTTTGACATGTCTCAGTAAAGCACAGGTGTAAAGAATGAAATAGATGATAGCTGAATATAGCTGCCTCAGTTTCTCACTCCTGATGCACCTCCTGCTACTTCAGGGTCACTCTGTTATTGCTTATTGGGATACCTGACTGTAAGCTGTGTGTGCACGCCTGTATGTGCGTACCCATGCTTTCGTAAATGAATTAGCGGCACGTGGGCCGGTTGTCTCTGGAAAGGCAGCTGAATGATGAGGACCTGGTCCTGCTGCCAGTATGCAAACCAGGAGTGCAGCTAGCTAGTTATAAAGAGTTGTTATCCATGGATTAAAGCAAAAACGAAAATTTGTAATTACAGTTTTTTAATCAATTTAAATGTATCCATCTGCATTTTAGAGCATTAATAGAATTCCTTTATTTAATGCTACATGGTGAGAGTCACATTACCATGACAAAAAAATAATTTCCTGTTGACCTTTTTTATTATCAACTAATCTGCAGCATTTTTCTGGGTAGCCAGATTAATCATTTGTCTAATGAAACATATAAAATTGAGGAAATTTGGCCCTGCAAACACATCAAATCCTTAAACTTTAGCACTTTGAACCAGTGACTCTTTCTTCTTTTTGAAATTAAATTAGAGAAACTCTAAAGTTTTGTGATTGAGAGACTTCAGCAAAATGTTTGCGGTAGTGGACTGTGGGGGTTGTCAAACTATCGATGCTCTAATAATGATAGTAATAATAATGATAATATAATCTGCTAATCTGGAGCGGGGAATCAGATGGGCTTCAGGCCTGATACTGAGGAGGGGGAGTGTGAGCAGGGGATGAGAGAGCAGCTGCAGGCAGATCAGACCAAGGTGATTGACTTTTCTACTTTTAAAATAATTTATAAAAATGAGTTTCTTATTTTGTTGCAGCCAGCTGTGAGGTCAGTTTAATAATGCAGGCAGTGACCGGCTCAGCCTGCTTCATAGTGAGTGCAGTTTTTTATATCTTCTTCGGTACATATTTATTCTTTTATGTACTTGCGCACTGGATTGCATTATGTGATTTCATGTAAAAAAGTGCTTGGGTGATTAAGGGACTGATGCTGGTTATAACATTAAAGAATAAAGGGGAAGGTAGAGTTTGGGAAATGAGGAAGAAACACAAGAACGGCCACCTAATGTCCAGTAATGAGGAGGGGAAGAGGAAGAAGATGGACACAATGAGGGAATGAGGAAGAAACGGGAAGGACGGGAGGCGAGGAGGTGATAAGGGCGCCTCGGCATCCGAGACAATGCGAATAGAAAGAGGAGATGCTGGAGGATCCTCGTGGGAGCCTCTTTAACAGAGGAGGTCTAGACCGGCGGCTCCTCTCGCTGTCTGCCTACAGACACACAAACTATCTGCTTACATAAAAACAGCATCATCACCTTGGATCATATGCATTTACCTTCGTACGGCTGATTTCGGGCTTTCGAAACGTGCTCTGTGCCATTTTTACTCCTCTGCTGTGGAAATGAGAGTCTTTTGGAAATGTGGACCATCGCAAACTATTCCAGATGTTGTTGCAGTTCCCTCTGGCTGCCAACAGAGGATGATAAAAGTCACAAAGAAAATGTTTTTCCATTTAAAATCCTTTTTCCCTCAAAAAATATATTGTGGTTGATCTGCAGAAGTCTATTTGACCAGAAAGAGAAAAGAACTGAGAGCTTGAACCTGCAGCAACATCTCTGCTATTTCAGGGCCAATCATGATCCAACTGCTGCCGATATAAACCAGTAACGTGGAGCCCGAATTGCACAAAATTGTTTTCCAGATATGGGTGGAGGCGGTGTATTGAACTAAAAATATGCGCACTGTTATAAATTTTTCTAGAATCTATACATGTTTTAAGCAGGGACAGCATGTTTAGATGTACTTTCATTTACTCACACACACACACACACTCACTGTGTACATTATGAGTCATGTGAGCCAGTAGTGTTGCAGTGATCCGGGCCTCTGAATTGCTTTGTGCTTGTGTAAACCATGGTGCTCTGGCTCCCTGGCTGATAAGTGAGCTGCCAATCAACTGCCTGCATGTGTGTGTTTGTGTGCATGTGCGCGCGCGTGCCTGGCCTTTACAGTTTGGTCATAGACTGTACAGCATGTATATTGGAGCTGTTGGGTTGGGAAGATTGAGATTACTGTCTTAATTAATTCCTGAAATGTGCCGGTGCAGACTGTAACATTCAGACAGCCTGTGAGATCCACTGGAAAGGGTGAGAGCCTATCCCATGATTACTAAGAGCTTAGGACCTTTTTTTATTTTATAATACTACTCGTTTTCAAGTCAAACCACTGCTTCTTACTGAAGAGGACACTGACCTACTAGTGCGACTAATGACCGTTTTGGATACACGATTATAACTTAGTAACTTAAACTAAAGAAGTATTTGTTTCTGTTTAAAAAATACTTTCCTTGTCAGTAGGCAACGAGCCTGGAATCACTTGTAGTCACCACCTATTTATGTTTTTTTTTAGTTAGTTTGAAACTGAGAGTAGTTTCATATTGATGTATAGATATAATAGATTCAGAACCACTCATAGATACTTAAACACTTGAGTAAAGGAGCAGTCTTACTCTGACATTTTGCACAGAAAGGTCAGTGTACCAGTCATGTGGAGTACTCTGAATGTTATAATAGTTGTGTAAAGTCTGCAGTGTGGACACTCGAAAACGCAGACTTTCAAAAACGATGTCGCATGTTGGTCATATGATGCAGTCATGTGACCACTTAAACCAAGATGGTGGACGGCATCGGACAGCAGTTGATTTGTTTGCTCACAATTTTGTTAGCCCTATCTCCCGGTCGATGTTCTCGCTTGCTTTGGAAACCTTGTACTCGTTGGTGACTCGTTGTCTTGCCATTTCACCGCCACGTTTCAAAGAGCCGGAATATAAATAAACGCAGAGGGAAATGACGCAGGTCGAGTCGTCTTGCGTTTCACGCATGCGCGGAACTGCAACGTCAGCGTTTTCGTCCGTCTTAGTGTGGACGAGCAAATTTGAAAATGACTGAAAACGCTAGTGTGGATGCAGATCGTTTTCAGACGAAGACGCCGTTTTCAAATCTATCCGGGCCAGTGTGGACGTAGATTCTTCCAGGGCTGCTGTTTAGCCTCTCTCTCACCGTCTCGCTAAACCGCCTTCTGAGCTATGAACCAGGGATTGCTGTTGTTGGAATTCACTCTAAAACTTGACGCTGATGTAGGATATCACATCATCTGTATAGTCATCTTAACGGGAATCATCCGTGCGGTTTAGACACACCTGCCGATTCTTTTAGTGTCTGTGAGTATGAGGGTAACTTCAGTTTCCTGTCCAGCTGACAGGGATGGTACCCAGTGTGGTCTTCTGCTGCTGCAGCCCATCTGCTTTAAGGTTCAACATGCTGTGCATTCAAAGACGCTCTTCTGCGTACCATGGTTGTAACAAATGTTTGTTTTTTTTGAGTTACTGTTGCCATCTCAAGGCAACAATGTATTTTCACCCAGAGAACTGCTGCTTTTGTTTCTGAAATAGTCAGACAAGCCGGTCTTGCACCAACAACCACGCTGTGTTCAAAATTGCTCAAATCACCTTTGTTCCTCATTCTGAAGCTCATTGAATGTAACTTTGACTTTGGAGGACAAAACCAATTTCAGGGTCAGCTTGAACACCTCTAAGATGAGCTCTAATAAAAATATTGTGTTGGCTGCAGTGAAGGAAATCTAGTTTTTGAGACTTTGTACAGAAAATTGTGCAGTATGGCTCAAAATGTGACCCTTAGCTTGATACAGAATCTCGTCCAACGTCATAAGAAAAACAACCCTGCTGGAAACATTAATTTGAAGGCTCAGATGTTAAAAGTTATAAAGAGTCGATATTGGCTGCAACAGTGATGAGCAAATGGCATCAGCACGCAGCAGCTTTTCCATTCTGTCTTTATACGTTATGGTGAAGACTGTTGGGAAAAAGACATTTGTGCAAAATCCTGACACATTGTTTCATCTTCCCATGATAAAGACGCAGATAAAGATTGAGTGAGCTATAAAAACTAACTTCATGTAATCTTCCAGATTAATGAATCCCCACTGTAACATCATTTATTGTGGGCGTGTGATCTAATATAACTTAACAGCTCACAGAGGCAGGAAGTCAGACCGTAAACAGTCCTCCTGAGTGTAGACGCAACAACGGAGCGCAACACAATGTCACTGGCATATCTGCGTAAATAACAAAGCCTGAATGCTTTTTTTCTTCTTAAGTTTATTATGGCTTTTCGGGACCTTCCCATCACTCTGACGCTCTCACTCTTCGGTCCAGCTCCAGCTCGTCCATCAGTTCTCTCATTTTTCTCCTTTTTAAATTCCTCTCTACCAACCACTATTTCTCTCAACTTCACTCCCTGTATCTCCAGCCTTCCACCTTCACTTCTCTATCGCCCCTTCTTTCATTCTCTCTCTCTCTGTGTCTCCAGCCAGACCCCTAGCCTTGGCGAACCAGGTCTTGGCGGTATGATAATGTGGAAAGTTGAACTGGCCCCATTACAGCGAGGCTGATGGTAGGCCCGATAAGCCTGTTGATAATGGGTGCAGATAGCGCTGACACAGCGGTCCAATAGCCTAGCCCTGCCCCCCCCCCCCCCCCCCTTCCCCGCCTTCCTCACCCCCTAAACCCTCCACCCCCACCCCCCATTATCATTCCTGCCCACCGATGGGCTCCCAGAACGCTATCTCCTCTCCATTTCCACTCCTGCGACAGATAAGAATGGAAATACTGACTTCATAGCTGACTGATTAAAGTGTCTGCCTTTCTTGATAATACACAGATAAATTATGTTTTTTTCTTCTTCTTCTTCTCCTCCTCTCCCTCTCTCTCTATCTAGAAAAGGGTGGGGCACAGCAGAAAGAAGAAAAACCCGCTTCTTCTTTCATTTCTCTTTTTCTTTTGTGAAGATTTTTTTTTTAGTGAGTGAGGGAGACGTAGTGCAGAGAGGAGTGGTCATATGACTGAAGCGACTGTATAAAATTTGCAGATCGTGTGGACAGTAAAGGCTTGGGCACAGAGATCAGTGCAGAGCGGCCATCTGTACCAGGCCGACTATAAAGAGAACTTGTATTACTGGCTTTTTGAGTCATTATAAAGCCAACAAGAGTGGCTGGAGGAGGCGGGTGGTGGCGGTGGGGGACATAGAGATGGAGAGAGATTAGGGGCAGACAGGCCTATTTGCAGCCCAGTGAACTCCCACTGCGGCTACAGCCGTTTCCAGGTTGAGTTTTTATCGCTGATCGCTCCAGTTTGATACCAGGAAAGATCCCTGATGGATATGCTCCCTGCA
Organism: Maylandia zebra; assembly: GCF_041146795.1. Lineage (NCBI taxonomy): Eukaryota > Metazoa > Chordata > Actinopteri > Cichliformes > Cichlidae > Maylandia > Maylandia zebra. Next base: position 66,256,688 of record NC_135173.1, on the reverse strand, counting down.
TCCAAATCCTCTAACCCATTTGCTTTTTATCCCACCCCCCACCCCCCGAACACGCACACACAACCTCTATCTCCCTCCCCTCTCTTATCTTCAGCTCTCCAGCTCTCTGTCTGTCCAACTGAACTTCTGTCCCTCCTCCTCCTCACCTCTTCCTCCCTTCTTTCCATGAGGAGAAATCCCCCATCTGCACCATCCTCATTCCTCCTCACCTCTGATGGTCCTACAGCATACTCGCCTCCTGGAGGAGGAGCTTTGAAATCTCACGCTGTATTTATCGACTGGCCTCCATGTGAAGTTGCAATAAATCCAAACATATCTGGGCCAGAGTTGAAGAGTCCCAGAAGTATCTGTATGCAGCCACGAGAGCTTTAATGCAAAGTCATCAGGATGCACTAAACCACTGTTTCAAAATAAATGCATTTAAAAGTATAATATTTTTGCATATGTTGTGAACCCGAGTTAGGACATCAGCAGCTACAGTCTTTTGTTACGCCTGGGGCAAGCATGCATAGTTGGTGTCTGAGTGGATTATTAATTGAACTGGTTATTAGATATGTGCTTTACACTATATCTAAGTGCTTTCTATCTTACATTCACGGTTGGATGAACACAGCAACTCTGAGTTTAGGATCTCTTCCCCGAGCAGCCAGGAATCAAACCACCAACTTTCTGATTAGCAGATGACATACTCCGCCTCCACCACATGACCAGTCGATGCTTTTTCCATCTAACCTCCACTAATCCACCAAACTGCACCTGTTTAGCATGTTTGTGCTGTCAGTAGCTTTATAATAAAATGATCCGAAAGAATATGACCTGCTGTGGAGTACAGTGGGCTTCAGTTTGTTCATTAAATTGTGTATATTATTATTATTATTATTATTATTATTATTGGTCTGTTACTTATCACTAATTAACAGATATCGGGTGCACCCGTAGTTTATGGATACAGTTTTCTAACCAAATATTAGCTGTTACTGTAACATTCGTCCAAATATGTTCACTTTTAGCACCTAACAACAACATGGCCATAGGCAAAACGCGTGCTCATACCACGGGGTTATATCAATGGTAACTCTGTCTATCTTTACATAGACAGCGTTGAAAAATATGACAGTATGTTGATGTAATGAAAGCAAAAATGCCCTGTAACAAATGTCAGTTGTAGTTTCCATTTGCATTACCTGGGTGGGTACAGACAACATCTGTATATACACCAACCACACTACGTCATCAGTGTATAACTACACCCCATATTTGTAATGATCCATATAAAATGGAATAATCTGCCCACAGACCGAATTGATTGATTGATTTGATCTTTTTATATGCTACCCAAAAGTTACAGCAAGTCTACTCGTGTTAATGAGGGTAATTTAACAGCCGTGCATCCCTGATGAAACACAGACTCAAAGTTTAATCCATTAAAACCACGGCAGGTACAGCTTTCACTTCCGTTTAAAGCAACCTCGCATCGCTTCATCATTAGACAGCAGCATTTTTTTTTGTTCACTGTGAGTGCATGAGAGGTCTGGTCAGCTTGTCGCACAGTCATAGCTCAGTCATCTCTCCAGCGAGCCAGTCAGATGTTGTGTTCTCCAGCAGGAAGCAGCGGGATGGAACAACATGCTGCTTGCCCGGGCCACACTCGCTGACCTTGATAGATTAGACCCAGAGAGGCTTTTCTGTCTGACACACAGCAGTGATAAGTCTGTGTGCGAAATAGTTTTTCCTCTTCTCAGAAATATGGCTGCAGTGTAGGCTAGGACAAGATTATGTGCATGTGATTGTGTGTGTGCGTGCTCACGCGTGTGTGTGTCAGTCTGCCTCTACCAACCAATCTTCCTGTCTGTGTCTGCTAATAAGCAACTCCCCTCCCACCTCACGAGATCACTTATCTAAATATATTTTCTTTCCCAGCCCACAGTCTGCTTTGCTTATATGTGACCAGTTCTATCTGTTCCAACGGCACGCACGCCGCCTTGTACACATTAACCATGAGGAGGATGCAGAAAATCGCCATAAAGGTTAATTTGATACCAAAACCTGACTTTACTTTTTAAGGCCAGGGCTTCTTTTTTCTCTTTTTTCTTCGGCAAGTCCACAAAGAACAGGCCTGAGAAAGAAAGAATGAAAGAAAATAGAGGGAAAAAATGAAACTGATAAAAAGCCCAGATAAGAGAATGACTGTGTTGTGTAGGAGTTGATATCAATGTTATCTATCTGTCTTTTTTCACTCTGTGAGCCCTTCTGTTGTTTTTTTAGCCCTTATCTTGCTCCACCAAAATGCCAGGAACAAAAAGAGGAGAAAGAAAGAAATTACCGTGCGGATTATTCATGGGGGTTGGCTGATAAAATGTTGATGCCGAAATTAAGACCAAATACATGGAGGCTCTTTTTTGTGCGTGTTTATCTTAATGTTATTTGTGTGTTGTTGTTATTTTAAAAATATGTGTATAAAGGTTTTTGCATTGTGCGCAAGCTGTGCGTTGATAATTTCTTGCTGTTGCTATTAGCAGATTAGACCTCATTTAACTCCTTAATGCCCTCCCTGACACCAATTCATTACACACACACACATTCTGGTGGGCCCAGATAAGCTCAGTTCTCAATCTGTCGCTAATAAGGAGGCAGAAACCAGCGGCGGACAGGTTTGAGTTTCCACAATGGCAACAGCGGCAGGAATCGGCCGCTTTGCGGCACCTAGCTGTCCGCTGGCGTCCCGACAGAAGACGTGAAAGACGTGCAAGGCCAGCAGCTTGACCCCACTTTACATCTCAATCCCTAATTGCTCCTGTGCTTCACACAATAGCTCTGAATTCCCATCTCACACACTGAGTGTGTGTGTGTGCTCATCCATCACTTGTCTTCTCATGGACTAATTTAGCTTATTAATGCTTGCCACTAACTTTACATAGAAATAGTCCTGGGCCATAAAATGACTCTGATGCAATGACTATGGAAGAGCTCGCTTCTTTGCTCATTAAGGGCCTATCAGATCATCTGACAGTGAAGAATGCTACATGTGACATGCAAACAGCCAATCATTTAACTGGCTGATTGTTTTTTTGCGCCATCAAAATGTGACAACAAAAGAAACAACCCCATGTGCTCCATCTTGAAGGACAAAGGATGAGTTGCCACTGTGATGCTCAGCAGACTGTTTCTTTGGGGTGGTGGGGCTGTGTGTACCAAGAAGTTCCTGTTATATTTTACTACAAAAGTATTTTTGATTTGCCGAGCGGTTTGGCTCTTTGGCCATACCCAACCGAGGGAATTTCATGTTGTACTGCAATACTGGAAATCTGGAACAGCTTTGTGTGGGTCCTTGTGTTTGTTGTAGTGATGTTCCCTCTAAGTGAGCCCATAGGAGGGCGTGGCATTATGGACCGAAATATCACGAGTCAGTATGTCTAAATGACCAAAAACAGTATTTCTGAGGACTTTCTACAGTAGCAACAGGCTGAAGTTACAGAGGTAGCCTATAACGTTCTGATCTGCAGTCAGTCCTGGTCCGTAATTGTGTATGTAAAGCTGGTTGTTCACTAATAGGAAGCCTGGCAGCTTGATCCCCAGCTCCTCCAGCCTGAGTGTTGAAGGGAGTATGCTTGGACAAGCTTCTGAAGCCCCAGAATTACCCCCAGTGTATTACCGATGTGATAGAAAAGGCACTGTGTGAATGTGTGTGTGTGTAAAGCGCTCTGAATGGTCGATAAGACTAGAAATGTTCCAAATAAATGCAGTCTATTTACTCTTGGCAAGGTGGTAAATATTCCTCAAATGATGGACTAAACAGTTATGTATCGCTGCGCTGGGAGCCCGCCCGCTGAGGCTTTAACTCCTAAAAGTTAATGCTCATCTGCATGAGTGGTACTTGTAGTAATTTAATACAATAATGGATCACCCTTTTTTATCATGATGGAGTACACCTGTAGAAATAGGCTGGAAAAATCCATAACTGGAATGAGAAAATACTGTGGGAAGAATAATGAAATAAAAGAGCGATAAACCGTTAATTCAATGTCTTTGAGAAGATATTTTATGAGGTTATATTTCTTAGTTTCTGAGGTTAGATTTTATTAGGTTATTCCAGCTGAGATTAAGATCTTTTTAAGAACTGTGGCTTTTATTAGGTGGTAAACTGTGAGTCTGGGCTAAGAGAAAAGAGAGTGCTGGAGAGGCAGGAAAAGGGAGAAAGTGGTCCTTGTGTTTCACACTTGACCCTGTTTTTAACCGGAGGTCACCTGGCGAGCTACCCTCTGCCCCCCCACCACCACCACCACTCCTCCCTGCAAGCTCAGGTTACCCCTGTAAGTGTGTGTCTAACCACTCTCTCATGCATGCATACGCTTTAGAAAGGGCTTAAAAATCTACATTTCATTCATTCGCATCAATATTTAAAGCGGCCACTCTTAGTCTGTATTATCAGCTCACAGAACATTAGCGAGTTTCCAGATTTGCAAACTCGTATTTTCACTGCAGGATAAGGACATATGGGACATCGGCTGTAATTTCCTCCACCCCATCGCGGTTTCGTTGCCCTTACCTCTTTGTGCCTCTTTGCCCCCTACCCTCCACCTCCACCCCTCCTATCACCGGCGAGTCTTCTTGTCTGTGTATTAGTATTAGCTGCAGCAGCAGTGTCCCCTGAAGTAAAACAATCTGCTGTAATCTATCAGTGCGTTATCGGCCCTATCTGAGAGCTGAGAAAGCCGGGGCCGGGGCTGTGGCGCCGCTCTCCGGAGCTGATAAAGTTTCAGAGTTCAGCGATGATGAATGTTAAGAAACTACACCCTCGTTACCAACGATGTGGACTTGGCAAAGCTCAGCGATAGGGAGGGGCAGCAGTAGGTTGAAAGTGGAGAAAAAGGGAAAAAGAGGAGGGTGGCGGCAGTTGGAGAGGGAAAACAGGTCTGCTTGGCATCAGTCGTGGGCCGTGGGACGGGGAGGGGGGTCGGGCCCCGGTGGGCTGCTGCTGCTGCTTGTCCACAAACACCAGGTCCTTTACCTGTGCAGTATAGTATATCCTGTCTGTCTCACTGACATTAAAAATCCTCTTTTTAAAGGAGACACCTGACCAAGAGGGCAGCAGAAATTATGCAACAAATATAACACAACAATATTAACACACGTTTTTTAGAAGACACTAATTCATAAATGCTAACAACTGTTTTGCAAAGCTGGCTAATGTAACATAAAGGGTTTTTTGGTCTTTCACAGATGTCTCCTTTTGCATTTTTGGCTCCACAGGAGTGTCTAAAACACGGCTTAGGGTTACGATTCTGGACCAGAGCTGGACCTCGGGGTTCACAATGTTGGCTTTATACTGCACACCATTTTGGCTTTTCCCCTTAGTGTGAAAGTTCGATGGGTCGCTTAAAAGAGGCTGAGGGAGGGAAGGACCGTATGCACCAGCAGCTGCATTCATTAATGCGATTCTTGTGATGTGATCATTCATGACATTTTTAAAAGTGACTGGTTGTGCTGCTGCTGTTTGCATCATAAGAAAGGGACGATTTCATTTTTTATTTTTAATGTGATTGCGTTACCATTTTATTCACCTGCTGGTCACGTCAGTGTCAAAGTTCATCCCCTTGAACAAACTGCTTCTATCTCGCCATCAAACTGCCAGGCCTCAAAGTCCCCCTGATGGAGGTGATAAGAGAGGCGGAATAAATAACTGATAAAGCTTTAGGTAGTTAGTTGACTAATGATTAGTGGCCCAGTTCAAACTCGCCTTATCTGTTGTGCTCATTCTATTTTGAAGTGCGTGGGGGATGTTTATTGGAAGGTGGTGCGCATCTGAGGAAAGAGCTGTTGGCTTACGAAACACGAGCTGGACAGCTGCCAGTCTGAATGTATTTATGACTTTTAGGGAAGCCTGCCACGTGGAAAAATTGGAAAATGCCGAGCTGCTAATATTGAGCACTTGAAATAGTCTCAGGGAAAATTTGTCCTTGATTCAGGTTTTCCCATCTTTAGATAATTTCTGACTGCACAAGAAGAAGAGTGGTCATACAGGATGGAGCTCTCTGCCTGTGCAAGTCTTTTTTTTTACAGGTACAGGCACATAACGTGTTACAATGGACACGAGAGCTTTTACTTTATCTGCTGTCCTACTCTGTGCTTTTTATAGTAAAGCAAACTGGCTGTAGCTGTAAAATGTGTCTCCGAGTGATTTGTCGTGTCTAAATTTACAACGACCTACAGTTTGGGTATGTATTGTGGCCTTTTGGTTGCTGAACAAGTTACAACAGTGCATACAGTACATACCAATAGTGCAGGGTAATAGTGGTTTAAGTAGAGCTGCAAGTAGTCTTACGCAGACTTACTGGTTACACGGTTAACAAGCTGTGCAGAGCTCCTCTAACTAACAATGATCCCACATTTTTCCACTTACATACCGACTGTCCGCTTCACTCGGCAGACACGATAAATGTCATCAAAACCAGAAAATGCTACTTTTAAGAATCGCCGACATTTTTGGCTTTTGTGCACTTTTCGTAACAATTACTCCGTGCGATCGTGCAATAAGACGCACTGCAACACCTGAAGTTGTGAAATTTCCAGGATAAATCGGAGCTCGCTCACTCTCCCCTTTTATGTATTTACATCATCGTCGCCTACATCCTGTCTTTGACACACGTACACACAGAGACACACAGAAAGGAAAGCGGTTCTCAGTTCTTAAGCGCACAAAAGGAGACTAAAAATGTGCAAAAGAGAGAATGGGGGGAACAATTGTGATTGTGACAAAGTTCATGAGCGTATAATAGCAGTTAATGCGTGGCGGGGCGCGGGCAGCTTTGTTCGCCAAAGTGCCGAGCTCTTAATAGAATCTGATAGACGCCTGTCTCCTCAGGCCTGTTAGGGGGGCGATGGGGTGGCTTCCACTCACCAAGCCTGTAGTCTCTCCCCCCTCCCCGCTCTCGCTCACTCCTCTCCTTGTCTTACTGTCATTCTGTGAAGGAATAATTTGTCAATAATTGGCCGTGTCATTCTCGTCAAGACGGTTTGATAAAGCGCCGGCTCTTCGGGGGCCGGGCCGGAGAATATCTCCGAAAATGTGGGGAAGCGGGGGGAAAAGGCAGCATGTGGCAGCAGATCTGAGCGAGCGATAGGGCCATTAAGCGCTTTAGAAGTATTTTAGCTGAATTCACACAAAGCAAAAATAGATAAATAAATAATGAAAGAGGAAAAAGTGGAGCGTCAACTGTCAGGGAAGTGATACAGACTTTAAGAAATCATTTGGGAGGGTGAAAGATAAAAGATTATCCCTCTTTTCTGCCAACTTATTGCCTCCTCAGCCATCGCTGAGGCTAATTCGCTTACTCAAGCAATCATGCGGACATGCCGTGTCCCTGTGTGTGTCTGTGTGAGTGAAAGTACCACAGCCTTCAAAGTGCTGCTGGGAAGTGCTTATAGCAGCAGCAGTAGTGTATATAAACTTATGTGTGTGTGTGTGGTGTATGTTGCTTGTGTAAATCTGATCCTGCCTCCGTCCACATCACTCAGCACTGTATGGCATTCATTATCTGCTCCACTGTAAGGGGCAGGAATTTTCCAGAGATATCGCAGAATGCTTATTATCTCTAAAATATCTCTGGATGGCTGACACTCATCTGATTGGCTAAATCCGCTGGAGCAAGCACATTCCACTGACCCCCCCTCCCAAACAACCCCATCGACTGTAATGTCAGGAGACCGGTCCTTATTGTGGAGCTTAGCCCTGTGTGAGAAACAATATCAGAATAGTGGCCGTATTAATCCGATCATCTCCAGAAAGACATAATGTGGAAATGATATTTGATAGGGTGCACTAAACAAACAAAAAAATCTATATGGCGCCCAAGAATTAAAAGGTCAGTTTGCTCAAATAAAAACAAACCTGTAACATCCAGAAGGTCGTTGGTGACCCGTCTAGGGTTAGGGTGACGGTTCTGGTCATTCGCTTATTTTTATAGGATTTTTTGTAATTTCAGAATCTATGACAGAGTTCGAAATGTCTTCAAGTTGGTGAGAAATCTCCTTTATCCTGAAACGACACTGTACATCACCTGGACAGAGATGTTGGCAGAGACCTGTGGGAGAAATACGCTGGTTTATTTGGTTGGTTTATCACCTTCTGCTTCTCTGCTGATGTCTCCAGTTTTTTGTTGTGGACCTGCAGTGCATCGGGACATCCTGTACTGCTGTAATTCACCAGCAGAGGTAAAAGGGAGACTTCCCTTTTGAGTATAAGGAAGGAGAATCCCCGACCCTCCCCCTTTGCCCGTATCAGTCCAGGGACCTGACTGATAACAGCCGGCCAGGTTCTGCTTAGCTTTTTGGGCTTCGTGGCCTTAACAAACCCACACTGACCTTTCAGTCAACTCGCGCCGCTTTGCATACCTACTCACCGTTTCGGTGGCATGCAAATGCAGGGAGATATAGAGCTGCAGTTCCTAGGAGTGAGCGCAGTACTGAGAGCCGTTGGGTGGCCCACCGTTTTAAAGTAATCATTAACTGGGCTGGGAAGTTTGGCGTGTAGATTTGGGTGTATTAATCGTCATGTATGTGTAAGGTGCATGGGTCATGATCAGATTGCTCCTTCAGTTTCCCCCTGCCAGTAATACATTCATGAGTACTGCAGGAACTAGTAAATTCAGAATTTACTTTCAGTTGTTGGATTTGGAGGGTTTTTACGCCACATGTGTTTTGTAATGCACTCCACTGCACTACAGAGACACATGCTTGTTCACTGAACCTGTGCAGAGCCAGAATGGAAGGAAATTGAATCCTACCTTGTTTTTATCGATAATTACAAGCTTTTTGCTTCTTCACTGTTGGGCAGATTTTGCTGTTTGTGTACACTTCTTATTATATTATTTATTAATCTGCGTTTGGTTGCTGTTGCTGCAGTTCAGACCAACCAAACGATTGAACAAGAGGGTGAAAGGCTGAGGGGAACCGCAGAGGCAGTTTCTGTATGAGTGGTCGTGCTAAAATGTGTTTTTTTGCAGGGCATTTTTCTTTTTGGCCCATTTCTGTTTTATACATTTAAACTTTTACAATTGCCCTGTGGCATCAGTTTTAATTAAAAGCGTGTCTAACAGCAGGTAGCTGTGTCAGGCCATATTTTTTGGTTTATTTAAAATAAACTATATTTCCTTTTTTCAGATTCTCCCTGAAATGTTTTTGCACAGCTATGCTAGTTAGCTTTTAGCAGCAATTTTTATCTGGTGTTAATTTTTTTCCCTCTATGACAAAATCAGCTAATAAAATTTTGGAAATGCATTTATGAAAAGGAATAAAATACCAGCATGTTAGGTTCAGGTCTTAAAAACTATGTATACATGTTTTAGTCTTTGCATGACAGCATTAGTCACCTAAAAATAATTACAACACTTACAAAGCCTTTTTCAAAGCTGGTGGCGGAGAGGCTGACGGGCTTCAAGAGGCTATAAGAAGATAAAAGTACCAGATACTGGTCTGTTCCTCCTTCTCAAATGATTAAATAATATAGATTGCATGCACAGTGTGGCCAAACACTGTGTGTGAAATGGCTAAATGTAATGTGGTGGAGGTTCAGCATTTCTAGAAACTGATATTTTTTAAGGAAGTGTTTCGTCATATTCACACCTGAATGTATCTCACACCATCTCCACAATGAGTGAGTGATTTTTCCACTGAAGGGGACGTTTGACGTTTGTCACAAATGCGAGCTGCACTTCAAGCTTCTCTGATCAAGAGGTTACCTCTCTCTAAAACCACAGCGCAGCGTTTTAAAGTGGGGACGAGGTAATCCTGGAGTCCCGCATTCATTATTCATCGACAGATAGCGCTTCCACCAGCGTGGCGGCCCCTCAGAATGTAAGGGCCACGGTGGGTAAAAGCTGAGTGGGTGTGGGTAACGCTAATATTCCCTATCCTCAGAGAGCGTCTCAGAGAGAGAGAGAGACATCTATCGTCCTCATCCCGCTGCTTTTATTTCACTTTCAGCTCGTCTTAAATTTCCATTATTCACCACAAAAAGCCAAACCGAGGCTTTTCACAGTGACTGTTTGACACTGATGGGCCCCTCCTCAGCACACACACACACACACACACACACACACACACACACACACACACACACCTCAGAGGACCATGTGGAGGACTATTATTAATCATGCCCTTATCAGCTCCTCACATCTTCAGCACTATTTGCTGTTTAATCACTAAAATAATATGGAGGGGAGGGTGGCGGTGCTGGGGTGGGGGTTTCAGGTTGCTATGGTGACTGAATGGAAAAGGTCAGGCGTGGTTTATCTTATCAGTGATAGGGAATGGTTACTAATTACAGATAGGTACGACCAGCGCTCGGTCCACCGGGCCCTGCCTTAAAACACTATCAGCAATCCACACCGGCCTGATATTAAAATTATCTCTGAAGTCATCCGCGTACACACACACACACACACACACACACACACACACACACACACGCTCACACATACACATGCACACACACAGACCTCTACTAGGCTAGGCATCAGGAGACTAAATCCCTATAAGACACCAGACCAGACGAGGCAAGGCCAGGCCAAGGAAGACAAGACATGCTATCATGGATGTCACCACCTAATAACCTAATAATATGCTTTAATGGAGGAGAGAGCGTCCTCCCTCTGCTGCTACCACTGGCTCGCAGCCTACAGTGAGCAGAAGTGCCTTTAAGCAAGACTCTGAGCCCTGCAGCCAGCTCCGGTGTCTTTCACCACTTTGTTTTGCACGGCAGCAGAGAGAAAACTTCTCCCTGCTTTTTTCCTTAATCAACTTAACATTACACTCCCACTGAGTCATATTAAAGGTTTATTTAAAAACCAGTAAGAAAAACGTGTCATGGCTGGGTTATAGCTTTCTCCCCTTTTTGTGGCTTTAAAGAGTGTCAATAACAGGACTGGTGAGTAGTGGATAAATGTGAGGATTTATACCTTTTCTGTGTTTTGTGCATTGAAAGCAATCTGAAGACTTTGACTGTTTGGAAAATTGTATGGTCTATGTATGGAAATAATGAATTGCAGGCTGATTAATCACGAAACCCTAGCTCTCTACACATCTCTACACACAAAGGCACTGCAAAGGGGAACGTCTTGTGATCATTCACAGGCTGTTTTTTTAATTTGTGGACTCTACTACAGATTCTTTGAATGACTCAGACTTCAAAACAACACTTCTTTGGCTTATAGTGGGCTTCGATGCAGCCCCTCTATTCATCCTCTGTCTGAAGCAGTCAGTATTAGCTCCTAAACAAAAAGTAGAGTTTGTGTGTGGGCGGGCTGATGTGCTCACAAACAGGCCTGAGATGGTTATATGAGGGCTATCCCACAAAAGCACAAACACACTGAAGCAAAGTGTTCAGCACAGTTTGAAGTTTGCTTTCGGTTCACATTGTTAGCTTCTAATATAAAATAAAAGAGGTAGCCTATGGAAACCTGTTTGTATGTAAAGTGTGATGTTTAAGCGTCTGTAAAAAGTCCTACTAAGCATCTGTTCTAAGAGTGAGCGACATATTTTTTTATCAAGGAAACCATGGAAACGATCTTCTAATTTCTGGAAATGTTACATGGAAGCACGCTGTTGCCTTTTATCATATCACCTCTGAAACCTGCTGCCATTGGGAATGATTAAGAGCTCGATGCCGAACACATTCGTCACATTTATTTTTGTGTGTTTGTATGCAAGATTGCTGCAGTTACAGATCCAAGCAGTGCAGACTTCACACTGAGCAATAAACAAACAGAAATGGTCCTTTTAGTTCAGCACTGAAGAATTCTTACTGCACGACTGGCCCTCCATACACCGTGATAAAATACTGAGCTGTGCTTCTGGCTGAATTCCAAATTAATGATGCATTGAAAACGTGACATGATTCTGTGGAGTGCATCTGAGAACTGGCGTCAGTCGTGTCAAAGTCGGAGGCAAATTGGGAAACCGTCCTGCGGTCCGAGCCCTCAAAATTTCAAGTTCTCTTTGTAAGTCGTGCATAAATCATCACCTGTAGCCAAGGTAGAGCGAGACTTGTACTAATAGGAAGATCAGTAGTTTGATTACTTGCTTGCCAAGTTATCCAACCCTACATAAACACAGCATGAATGGGTGATTGTGCCAGAGCAGGAACGCGATACATAAATACCAGTTTATTTACCTTCTGGCCTATTATTAGTTTTAAAAGTGAGTGTCTGTGAGTGCACGGGTGTTTGGCATGACTAACCAGCAGATCTGATGATATGTAATTACTTATTTCAGCAAGATAATGCCAAACCACATTCTTCCTGTAGTACAGCATCACATCTCCATTATAAAGAAGTTTAGGTGTCATTTAAGAACGTGTGAGGCATTTTGAAACCAAAAATATGAATATTAAGCACCTTCAACTTTATTTCCAGAGTGCAGCGAGTTGGTCTTGTCTGCACTTTTAATGTGTGTAGCAGTTCAGAAAGAACATATTTTTGTGTTTTCTTTGACTCTATGGCCGCGTTTCTGTGACAGAAATGTTGAGTTTTAAAAATTAGAGTTAAGGTAATCATTCAAACAGCAGAGGAGAGAAAAAATAGCTCTGGAAGATTTTTTCTCATCGAATGACGCCGCTGCAGTGCGCTGGAAAATTTGTGAATATCTAATTTTGCCTCATTTGTCGTGGGTTAACCGGTGAATTCGTGAGAACAGTCATCAGCTGCAGCAGATGATGCAGCTCAGCGCACTCTGTAGATGTTGTAGATGAAGGTCTGCCGAACAATTAAACACCTGCCAAACAAACGCGGCTCAGTTTGTCAGAGGAAAGTTTGCCTAATTTCATCTTGTACGGTGATGCATCCCTCAGCTGTGGAAGAAACAGTTGTTTGTGTGTGTATCTGCATGTGGCTGTACAAGTGAAGAAGAGAGTATTGCTGTGTGTGTGTGTGTGTGTGTGTGTGATCTTGTCTCAGCACCCTTCCATTTATCATCTCTGACATTTGGCTGTACTCCCCGTCTATCTGACCATCATCTGAGGAAAGCACATTTTTCCCATCAGAAATCCCGTTGTGACTTTTTGCGTTGGAGGGGTGTGTGTGTGTGTGTGTGTGTGTGTGTGTGTGTGTGAGATGGGTGGGGGGTGTGGGGAGGGGGTTGCTGATACTTCCTTTGGTGAGGCAGAGAGATACATAGATGTGAGCGAGCGCATCTTTTCTTGGCTCTGGTCCTCTGTCTGTGTGTGCGTGTGGGCACATGCGTTCGATCCATAGAGTAATTATGGATATGTCTTTTGCAAGAACACACACACACTTAACATGGATGTTATCTGGGTAGTGAGGGCTCCACTGATGCCCTGCCTCTTGAAAATACCCCCTTTCTTTGCTGCTGCCAGCCATGCAGCGGGTTATATTTAACCAGTTATCTCCTTTACATCCCCTCTTCATGCTCCACAGGGCTATCGCAACAACACTGCTGCCACCATCTCACTTTATTTTTATTTTTATTTTAAGCCTTGTGACAGGAGGCGGAGATAACAGATGCAAAGCCAAGTTGTGAGTGGCGTACCCCCCTTTCTCCTTCTCTATTTCTGCTCTCTTCAACAAAAAGACTGCCCCCTCATCTTTCCATCTCTCCTTCCTCTTGTTTTTCTTTTACTTTGCTTGTCTGAGTCTTTATCTTTATCATTTCTCTGGCCTTTTATCTCGCCTCCCACCCCTCCTCTCGCTCTCTCTCGTGGTATTTCTCTTGACTTCTCAGAGAGGGTTTCCTGCTAGAAGCTTCCTCTTGTTGGCAGCGGAGAGGCAGATTTACAGTAGGCAGCCGGAGATCACACAGATGTACGACACCGTGGGATTCTCTCATGTGGAACGGTGGCATATTGAATTCTTTTAATGCCTTGTTTGGTGACTATTTACTGTGCACATCCTCGTCACACTTGACCCTCGGTTACAACAGGCACGTGCAGATTTACTGTCAATTCAGGTTAAAAAAGAGCAACGTTTGGACAGAAGCTTTCTGTATGTTTAGAAACCTAAAAATCATAGCTGATCTTCGCCTCTGTGACAGACTAATCCAAGTAGGCCACTCACGGTTTCATGACGTGCTTTTAATTCAGCAAAAACAAACAGGTTGCTAGAGAAAAGCAGCATATATCTCACACGAGAAATCGTCAGTGTTGAGAAAAAGTGCAGGTTAGGAAACATTTTTAAACCGGTGACAGCACAGAAGCTCCTGAAATCCAATCTGGGAGCAATCAGCTGTGTTGGGAGGAGAAAAGAGTATAGTTGTTAGACGGATCAGACCATTAAGATGATTTACATCCTTTAATTAACTTGGGGGGAAAAAAATCAACACCCCGATGGTAATTATAGAAGAAATGTGTGAGAAAAAGAGCATTTAGAAGTGTTTCCTTTGCTTATAGGATAATAAGAGAGTCATGTCTCAGGGCAAACTGCAGATAAGAACCAAGGCAAGAGAAATGATCAGATCACTGAGGTAACTCTTCTCTTATTTGGCAAAAAGAAGCATCTGATAAGCGTTACTTTTACGAAGTAAACTTTCAATTTTACTGATCACAGCTAAAGATTAAATCTCTGAACACCCACCACGTCACCAGTAATCGTCTATGATTGAGCTCGGGTTTGTTCTAGGAACATTTTCAGAGACCATGAGCCGTCTCAAACTTCAGGGGTTAACAGAACCGTGTTTGTAGATGGGTTACCGATGACTCGGGTTCATCAAGTCTTCATCGGTGACAACTCTAACCCCAGACTGCCAACACTTGGGATAAAAACCAGACTTTTACCCTCTATTTGCTACAATCTGATGTCACACAGAGTTTATACTCGGGATTAAAAAATGGCTAATGTCCACGCATTACACATGCAACCCTACCATGGTAAGTGCTATAAAAGTTCAGTCTATGTGTAAAATGTCTTCTTGGGTTTCATTTTACCGGTAAGAATAGTCTAAATCATATAAATCAAAGCACAGTTGTTGTCTTTGCACAAAAAAGGAGGGAAAATATTAAATTTCACTGCCTGTCCAAGTACTGTTTACCTCTGCACATGTGCAAACAGACCTCAAAACCTCATTTTTTCTAAAATATGTTTAAATGATAAAAGCCTGATGATTGTAGTTACCGTTACGTCAGTTGTTCAGTGAGTCCAGTTAGCAGAGGTGAAGCCTAGCCTAGCTCTGCCAATCAAAGCAGACACTTTAAGACTTTTAAAGCAGGGGTGGGGAACTCCAGGCCTCGAGGGAGGGCCGGTGTCCTGCAGGTTTTAGATCTCACCCTGGGTCAACACACCTGAATCAAATGATTAGTTCATTACCAGGCCTCTGGAGAACTTCAAGACATGTTAAGGAGGTCGTTTAGCCATTTAAATCAGCTGTGATGGATCAAGGACACATCTAAAACCTGCAGGACACCGGCCCTCGAGGCCTGGAGTTCCCCACCCCTGATTTCAAATGTAACAATAAAAATGAAAAAAATCGCCCACCACAGAGTTGTTATGAAGGGGTACAGGCTGTTTTTTAACTAGCTGTGGAGTTTGTGGAGCTAACCTACAGTTTTTTCATTTCTACATCAGCTTAATTCTTCAGCAGGAAAGGTTGCTGCTTTGTCTCTATTTTAATTAAATACTTTTGACTCACTTTGCTTCTTCTGCCCTCTATCTTCAGAAAACACCAAAATAATGCCGAGTTATGGGTCACACATAAATCTGACAACTTTTAAGGTCCCGAAATATTTGAAACCAGTTTGACTCGTTCAGGAAAAGCATTGAAAGCCCATGTAGATTAGAAGAAGACGCTTCAACTGTGTGCTGGAAGTTGCTGTAATAGTTGAAGGTCATGCCTGCAGATGTCTTGAGAGTAGTTTCACCTAAATGCATCATTTATAAATGACATCATTTCCACACAGACACAAAGCCTCCCCTGAGCAGTTTTCATTGCACTCTGTCATGTTTTTGTCTCTGTTGTGTCGCTGTTTTCCCTCCCTCCCAGAGTGTGTTTAGTCTCATATTAACAGAAACATCTGTGTGTGTCTCTTGTGTTCAGTCCTTCTGTGCAACTGTTCCTCCAGTGAAGCGTGCAGTGATATTCGGGGTTAGAGTCAAAGCTCGACGAAGACTCCGATGACGAAAAGGCGAATAGAAGAGTGAAGAAAATCGAGGCGTCTTTAAGCGTTTTAATAATAAACCGCTGTCTCTTACAATGTTAACAACATGGTGTGCAGAGCTGGTTCATGTCAGAAGACGACGCGGCGTTTGGGGTCACTCAGACTGGAAGGGCGAGCGAGGGAGGGCCACATCGGTCTCTTTCCTCCTGCATACCATTATAATCTCGAATCTGCCTCCCATCTCCAGTTGAGATCGAGATGTCATGTGGACACACAAGCAGTCACACAAACACGCACACACATTGGCAGTGAAACTGACCACTAATCACTCTAAAAGTTAAATCAAAACAAATGCACGATCACTGCTTTTCTCACATGCGCACACTTTGCTGTTGAGGCTGTGCATGAACCTGCTTCTGATGTCTCCTGCAGTTTTCAGCTCCTGCCGTTAGCCAGCTCTAACCGCACTTTGCACGAATAGGCAGACACCAGGAACTGAGTGGGCAATTTCTTTAAAAAATTGGCAAAAGTGAAGCTTTTCAGGTTTCTGGATGTAATTTAAAGACAGGAAAAGACTCACATCCTCATGGAAATGTAGAATTCATTTTCAGATATTATTTCCTGCAAAGCCCAAGATGACCAGTTCTTGTATGTCGGACCGGCGATAAAAGCACGTGATCTTTTCACTGTTCTGTCCACAGGCAGCAGAGCTAGGATGTAGCATCTAATCTTTGGATCAGCCGCCCTTATTGCATGAGCTCTGTGGTTTCTGTTACATGTGTACTGAAAACTCGACCTTTTCGCCTTGTTTTACATACTTACACATAGATACACAACTTTCAGAAACTAAAAGTGCCTAACATTTTGCTGTTTTCTCTTAAATGCATTTCCATTTGGATGTTCACAAAGGGTCAAAGACAATGTTTAAAAAAGAGCTGGACATTAACCCCAGCCCTAGATAAGTCACTGACAATGTCACTGTCACTGACCAGAGAGATTAAATTGTGTCCCTTATTTAATCAGAAAAGAAAGGCAGCTTTTCAGCCTGCCCTGCTCCCTCTTCGGAGTGTTTTTGGATACGAGACAGAGGCGTATCGCGCCTGTACCGTGCTGTTTGAGTCCTGCTTGTCTGTGGATTACAGGAGTATATGAATGAGTCCCGTCTGTAATTCTCCACAGTGCATCCACGTATGCGTCTCACTACCACGATGAGTACATGGATGACCTTTCACTGAAAAAACTGTGTGTGTGTAGATGTGTGGGTGAAAATTCTCACGCGTTTACTCAAGGCCAAGTGTCTTTATATCAGCGGAGAGGAGCAGAGATATGGAAAGAAACACTGTCTCTGATATGATTTGAGGATAGAGCGATGATGGGTAGACTTCACATACTGTATGACCTTGTGTAGGCACGTGTGTGTTTGTGTGTACACGTCTAGAGAAACCAGTTAGCACTTCCTGACCTTCGGTTGTCCACTCTGAGAAACCTTCTGGCCTCTCTGTAACTCTTTTTTTCGGGTGAGGAAAGTGCACGAGTGCCTTTGAATGTATCAGCCTTGTGTTCCCGCTCCACTCGCTGGCCTTGCCTGGCTGTTGGGTTTGGGGAGGTAAAGGAGGAGGGAGGGGGTGTTGGTTGTAGATAGGAGGGGATTCAATAAGTAGTTGAATCAACCCCTCCTCCCCCTGTGGATCGTAGGACGGTGGGAAAGTTCAAATCTGCTGCTATTTTCTATCTTTTATCAGCCAGGCTTATCGGCTGGCTTTCTCGTCTGCATGCCTGGCTTCAATAGTCCAGGGTCTCAGCTCCGGCTTCATGGTAACTGCTTTCTAACTCCTTTTCTTCAGACTCCTCCTTTTTGAAATGCCACCTGTTTTTACTCCCTTTTTCCTCTCTACATTTTATCATCAGAGCATGAAAAGACAAAGAATATATGTATATACATGTAACTCATGTATACCAATGCAGATTTTTGAGAGTAAATCTTCAGACACCCACACCTGCTGATATTCTTACTATCAGTTGTGAATTAAAAGGGAAAATGATGAGGGCACTGTTTGTTAACTCTCCACTCGTGTGTTGAGTGTGTGTCTGTTCAGCCATTTTGGCTGAAGGAAACAAATCCCTGATGCTACACGTGCTGCAGACAGCACAGAGGGAGTCAGAAACAGCGGTTTGGAGCCGCTCTGCTGGACAAAATATGTAATGACACCATTTTTCTGCTTTAGGCCCTGTTTAAGTAAAACAAACATCTCTCTTTTTCACTCACATCCCTGTGCATGGATGGGATTTGTTACATAGTAACTCTTCAGCCCCGTTCCCTGATAGCAGACTAGAAAAAATATATTTCTATAAGTAAAATCTTTGGAAAGTAATGAAAGTAATCCTTCCTGGCATTTTGTTTTGATTATTTGCTGCCTAAAAATATCAGCTAATCCATAAAAGCTAGTCGCTGTCTGGTTTTAAGACACTTGTGGTTTTTGTTACTCTTTGTGGTTTGGGGGTCACCGCTCACAGTGAAGTGAATCTTAGTCTGACTCAACATGAAGCAGAGCTGCAATTATTCTGCAAACAGAAGCCTGTTTAAGCGTTTACATGATTTCAGTGATGCGTCGAGTTGGCAGGTTTGTGGCAGTCATCTGAAAGCATTTTTGTAATTTTTTTTTTTTTACTTTTTATGGTCGTGGACTAAAGATCCAAGTCTCACGGGGACTAGCAGATGAAAAAGTGAACCCTATTTTGTCCTCAGAGTGAAATGTTTCATTAGCTCATTAGGCTGATAGCTGTTGCCTGGTGCTGTTGTTTCCTCAGCTAACATGTGGAGCATGGTTCAACCAGTTGGTACACACGCTCACTTTTCATTAACTTTTAAAAGGAATGCACCGCTTGCTTTGGCTGCATTTAAGCTGCAGACTGAGGTTCCTGTGCGATGCATGTGGGAGTGAGGCGTCCTTGAGGAAAATGAAACAGTCTGTCAGGGTGAGTGCGTCTGAAGTGCTGCCAGAGAAGAAACGGTTGTGAAACAGAATGCCAAAGGGAGGACTTGATCCAACACATCATGCGGTGTCTCAACAGCACGTGTGGTGTACGAAGCGTCTCTGGCGTACGGCTGCAAAAAACAAGCTTATAAAACTTTTAGCTCACTGAGACAGATCTGCCTGCTGCGCGGCGTGCAGTCTTCACTCCAAAATACGGCGTTTTGGGGAACATACCTCCCCACGTTAAAGTGTGTGCAAAATGCAGCCAAAATGGCAGCAAGCTGAGCAAAAGCAACAACGAGGCAGGCGCGCTGTTCAGAGAAGGCGAGAGGTGACTTTGTATTAGTCACACCAGCCTGATAGGATCTTTCTGTCAAAGGTGATGAAATCTGCTGAAATGCAACATCTCCAAAATGTTATCGCACAATCTCAGTCATGTAGTTCAGTTTTAAC
Organism: Maylandia zebra; assembly: GCF_041146795.1. Classification (NCBI taxonomy): domain Eukaryota; kingdom Metazoa; phylum Chordata; class Actinopteri; order Cichliformes; family Cichlidae; genus Maylandia; species Maylandia zebra. The sequence continues at coordinate 66,237,161 of NC_135173.1, read as the reverse complement.
TCGCTGCTGTTGAAACGCTGTGTGCTGCTTCGTTCCTCGATGGTGCAGCGACCTGCTGGGATTAACTGACGCTGTTTTGTTTTTCTTAAACTGACCCAGGATCAAACATTTATTCTCTCCTATAGGGGTGCAGTTGTACTCACAATTCACACACAGCAAAGAAAGCAAAGTGTGAATTAATTGGCCATAATTGTTACTGTGACCTGCTGCAGACGGTCAAAAAGAAGATATAATTAAAGAGCAGAAATGTGCAGGGAGAAATCCCTGATGCAAGCATGTTAGTGTTGCATAAAAGTAGTTATAGCAGGAGTGCAACATAGAGAAAAGCTTGTTGGAGGGTAATTTTTGGGACAAGTCGCTGATTTTATTTCATTTCTCTGGTTTAAACATGAACTTTTTGACCTGTTGACCACTGAAATGGACATTTTGGCTCTCTTGAATAAATAGAAGTCCGGTCTAGCCTCGAACAAGTGTTACAAAGTTCTCACACTTTTAATTAGTGAAAGTGCACAAACTGCTGCTGCCCTTTGCTCTGCACTTCAGTCGGGGACACAGGAGAGGTGTTCACAGGATGCTTCCTCACTAGCTGGGCTAAAATAATTATTTGCACCTCCTCAGACAGAAATCCCACCATTTTTGATTTCAGGCATGACTCCATCACCAGGAGAGAATATCTAGTGGCAGCCACCCTCAGCCACCACAACCAGCTGCTTGTTCGACACACGTGGAAGTTTCTGTTGTGGTCTAACTACACTTTTAACGTCTGCTGCTTTTTGGATACCATGAAGGGACCGCGTTCTGCCCTGAATCCTCTGAGAACCAACCGGCAAGCATTAACAGAACCCTAATGGGCCACATCAGCTTAGCTTTTTTGTCTCCAAGCAGGTGTAAATAATAATTTAGCTGTAAATCATTCTTTTAGCTTCTGTTCATAGAGGACTGACTCAGTTCTGCTGCGCCCCCTGCTGAACTGAAGCCAGTTTCTCAACAATGGGATTAATAGGAAAAGGGGACGGCTCTCCCAGATCAGCTCTGGCTCTGTTCCGCTCTCTGTAGTTCCCGATGAGTGTGAAAAATGAAACTTTCCAGAATTGTGTTGTCTCCGGGTTTGAGCTGATGGACACAGACAGTGCAGGCATGGCAGGGAGTATAGGGACGCTGATGAGAGCAGCATCTGACCCGTTCGGTTAACAGATCCTTAGCGAGGCTGCTCTCCTTGCCTCAGACCCTGTGATAAAGGTGTGTGTCTACTCCACTGTATGTGTGAGTGTGTACAGTAGCAGTAACACGGCGGGGCTGCTATCAGGTCTGAAGCAACACGGTGTTCCAACATGTAACGCAGCAGCAGGGAGATTTATTTCAGCGAGCTCGGCCCACTGAATAGTCCTCCTGAGAGGCTCCGGACTATCAGATAGGCCTGCTGTGAAGGGGCTACTGATCCCCTCCTCCAGGGCTAGTTTTTCTCTCTGGGGGGCATGAAGAATACCCCGCCGCCGGGCCATCCATCAAGGCCGCGAGTCGCTGTGGCTGTCTGTGCCACTGTGGGGGCGGTGTTGTGTGCTATCTCTCCACCTGCCCACATCGTGGCCAAAGCAAGTATCTCCTCCTCAGAGGAGGAGGAAAACTAATTGTTGGCCCCGGCTTGGTGTCGAGCCTCTCAGTCCGTTTCCATTACACTCCATCAGTCTGTCCACTGCTTTCTGTCTTCTCTGTCTCTGCACCATGGTTCAGACGGTGTCCCACCCCGCCATCTCCCCAGGACCTTTATCGGGGAGACGGCTTTGCTCATTAAGGAGTTAATTTTCTCCCTCCTATCTCTGATTAGTATAGTCAACCTAAAGCACTGTGAATTCTTTAAATTTTCTTCCTTGTTATCAAAAAAGGGAGAGGGAGAGAAAAAAAAAGATGGGAATGGGGGATATTTAATCGTTTAAGTAGTCTTCCTCGGGAACTAGATTTCTCTCTCTCCCTCCTGTCCCCCTCCTCTTCCCACCAATGTAAAGAAATCTTTGCTGAAAGCCGGCCCAGCTCAGTAATTCAGTTTTTAAAGCATGAGGATGGAGGAGGTGGTGGAGGGGGGTGGTTGCGGTGGCGGGAGAGTGAGGGAAGAGAGAAGGAGAGAGGGAAAAAAAACGACTTGATGAAATTCCGCTATCAGCTCCGAACCAATATGCAAAATATCTCGCTGGAAATCAAATAGCTATTATGTTTTCATTTCCACGTCGGCGTATTTGCTTAATGAAGAGGAGACAGATCAGACCGGCAGAGAGAGTCTGCAGGAGCCGATAACCGCCAACGGCTCCCAGCTATCCGCACAGAGTGACGCTCCCAGTCACTCCGCTTTTTCACCGGGAAGGAAGAAAAAAAAAGGAAAGGGGGTGGAGGGGAGGGAGAGAAAGACAGAGGGAAGGTGATGGAGTGCAAGGAATGGAGAGAGCGCAAGTGATATCGAAAGGGGACGGAGAAGAAGAAAGAGAGGTGGCGGCGGCGACGGTGGGGGTGGCGGGGATGAGAGATAATGACAGAAAGAGAAGAGGAAGTGAGAATATAAAGGAGAGACTGCAGGTTGAGATGAGTGATGAGAGAAGAGATGGAGAGAATTTGAGTTTCACAGAGAGGCTGAGGAAACAGGCTCTCAGAAAAAACCCTTTTTTCACACTGTAGCATGTTTCTTCATGAGTGTTTAGGCCTTTGATGTTCGCTATCGTGCCGGGTTCACCTCACCGCCACTGCAGCGTCATCATCAGCCTTCCAGTACACCGTGTGCCTGACTGATGGCCGCGATGGGCGTTTCCTACCTTTCTTTTCTTTTCTTTATAATTTCATCTATGGTTCTACAATAAACTTGAGCCTTACATGAGTTGATACTTTGGTGATATTTGCAGAAAATGTAAAGAATGAACTTAAACTTCCACAAACTGCTGTTGCAGTGTTACTGATAATGGACTGTTGAGGACACGGCATCGCGTCAGAGTTTCTCTTCCATCCTGTTCATGTTTTAAGCTAAATGCAATGAAAGAAGATTTGGAAATTAAAATCTCAGCAAAGGAGTGAAAGTCAGTGTGTGCTGAAGTCTCAGACGGTCAATACACAACTCAGATTCATAAACCATAACTGTGAGCGTGCTCAACCTGCCGAGTCAAATGGTTATGATAAAGATATAAAGCAGCACTATGATGAAACATACTGAGCATTGATTAACTGTTTGATTTGTGAGAAGGTTTCTATCAGTCACATTTTGAAACTGACTGTTCTGACTCATCATGCAGGTCTCACTGAAAACAGAAATACCAACTCGTTTCAGAGCATTTAGGACACGGGGGCTCTGCAGACCTGCAGGACTGTCAGCCCATGCACCGCTGTGGTCTTTTATACCCCCCCTCCCACATGCCTTTAAGTGTGGAGATGATCAATAAGTCACCAGAGTTTCAGTTTCTATTGCTTTGCTTGAGTTTGTCGTAAGCGGGCACATCAACAGACAGTGCTGCTCAGCTCTGATGCTAAAAGCTGAGGAGTACGAGCTGATTTTTATTGAAGCTGAACACGACGGATCGAAACGGCGGCCTGCGCGGACACTTCCTCCCGCGGCGCGAGCACTGATGGCGGGGACGGTGGCCTTGGAGGAGCGATAAGAGCCCACGCAGCGTCGAGGAGAGTGTTTAAAGTGCAAAGTTGATTAAAAGTATTTCCTCTGTGGTGGGTAATTCTCTTTGCCCTGATCAATAAGTGGCTCCTCTCCAGTGCGCGACTCTGTGTCAGGTACCTCAGGTTCTCCCTCTCTCTCTGAAGAGGGAGCTCACACATCCTCCTTCCCATTCTCTCCTCCTTTTCTTTCTCTAAATATCCTCTTTTAATGTTTCTCTTCACAAGTCTGTGATTTTGTGATACAAGCGCGCCTCTCTCCCTCTCCTTCTCTTGCTTTCAGCTCTAATGTATTTTTTGTGCGGCGGGTTATTAGCGTGAGAGCGGCGAGGCTTTCGTCTGTTTAATCAGCTTGTTGAGCATGCAGGTTTGATGTGTGTTGTCTCTGTGTTTAATCAGCGAGCTGCTCGCTGCAGGTTTGATGTGGACGGAGAGTTAATAAAGCAGTATCTTTGGCGCCTTCATCAGCTGCAGCACTTTGTTCTGCCTCTCCTCGCGCCTCCGAGACAGACAGCTGCAGTCTCCGTGAGGGAGCTTAAGTAGTCCTGTAGCGCCGCGTCAGTGCCGGTCCCATCTCGATGGGCGATTGGATCGCTCCTCTGTCAAATTGGGGTTGTTACTGTAATTCGGGACCTTTGCAGTGCCGTCCCAATATGAAGCTTGGTTCATCTTTTGAAATATGTCCAAACAAAAAATTTCTCACAGTAGAAAAGCAGAAGTTTGTGGTTGAAAGCAACCTGAACGATTTCTCTTTATAGAGTGCTGTTAATCATTTATTGCATAAATACCTGTGAGTGCTGAGTGAAATGTGACCATAGCATCTAGCAAAACTATTTATCAGCTTGCTCAGTTATCATGTGATCAGATAGTCCCTAATCTAATCTCTGACTTTTCTTTTTTACTTTTTGTTAAGACTCAGACACCAAGGCATCGAGAGGTTTGTCATAGTCTGCTGATAGTTTCTTTTTTGTGGAAAAGATACATATTCCTAGAAATAATTAGCTAACTTCTATGGTTCTGTTCATACAGTACGCTGTAAATAAGTCCCAGTTTTTTGTCTCTTACCTGCACAAATCATAGTTTGACTGCTGATTATTGATAGATTTGTCGATACAAAGTTTGATGATATCCTTTGGAATTCAAATACTGATAATGTATTAATAGTAAAGTTTTATTATTATTTCCAGTATTTCTGTGATAATATTGTTACCTGGTATGTGTTTGACCATGACAATCATTAACAATCTGATATCATGCCAGCTGCAGTCACTCAGTTTCAGCAGTCTCTGTTCAGAAATTTGCTGAAAGTTGGGACTCCTTGTGTTGATGCTATGATTCATTCATTTCAAAAAGTGCAGTGAAAACGCACCAGACAACTTGGTGGAACTGAACGGGCCAATCACAGTACTTTTATGCTGCAACCATCCCACATTTCTAGTGACGTGCATGTCAGTTTACGCCATAGATCACGGTGTAGGGTTTACAAAGGTTTTGCAGGTGTAATGTAGCGAGGCATAGAGGGAGATTAGGTTGAGCTGGCTGGCTCTTCAGTGGTTTCTTATGAACGCCTCTGACCTCGGTTGCACTCGTGGTTTCATTCATTTCTGCCTGCTCCGTACACAACTGCTACAAGTTTTAGAAACAAGGGTATTCATCAGTCTTTGCCAAGTGTTGAACCAAAACTCATAACACTGATCATTTAATCCAGAGCTGTTGGGGTTTGTCAGGGGAGGCTGGTGTACGAGGAACAACTTCCAGTCAGACACACACTGAGGAATTCATCAAAAAGCACTTTCAACATTTCGGGGAAAGTTTCGAGTTTTACTGGCCGGAGAGCCTCAAGTTTAAAAATGTGAACAAATGCAAGCTTCAGGGGTTTTTTTTTTCTTTTTTTTTGGTCCTTCTTTAGCTCACAGCCCAGAAAAATGATGTGGCGCTGCTGGATAAGTCTCAGCTTAATTGATGTCTCTCCTACAGAGATACACATTTGGGTTATGTCTTTTTATTATTTCTTCATCTCGTGAATGAGTTCAGTCCAATTTTCTTGGATATCACGCCGTAACAATTAAAGGCTTTAACTTTAAAACTGGCAAATGAAGTAGAATGTGGTGCACTTATCACAAGACGCCCCGCTATCCTTTCTGCCAACTATCCGAGACAGGAAGAGAAGGGGACAGGGCGAATATTTCTCCTTGGATAAAAGCGGGGAGAAAGTGGAGCTGAAACTTTTTCCGCACCATTTGATGTCTGAAAGCAGTGATGCAGCGATTGATTCATTAAACCAGAGCCGTAATGAGGAAAGAAATCATAATTCAAACTTACATTTTAAACAGGAAATATAATTGGAATTTTATACAGAGGAGTCCCTTTGTACAATTATGATTAAAGGAAAATTAATTGTATGAAAATGTCCTTATAGATACTGAAAATTAGATCTAGCAAAGCTCCAGCGACACGGACCTAATTCTAAAAATATTGTGTACAGGATCGATCGCTTTTTTTCCCCTTGTCTTTCTCCTCTTTTTTTTAAAAACATTTTTTATGAAGGTCCAAATCTAGCTGTGTTAATTTTATCTGAAATTAGAGTGAACCATGCAGGCGTGGAAGTTGAAATTAGCCTAAAGATGTTTCATTTACAAAGACAGAAACACTTTGTCAGCCGGCGATTGTTTCCCAGCATTATCTCTGCCTGCTTTTAATTGCTTTGGTGAGTGAAATTAACAGAATTAGAAAAATTGCCTCTCCCTTTTTCTACAAGCTTCTTTATTCACGGGTATTGTTGTGTGCTTTGTATAGATTATAGACTCCTTTTGTTACAGTATTGTAAATATATACGCCCCCAGTCACGGCTTTAGCTCCGAAACAATCCCTCTTGCTCGTTCGACACAACCTAATGAAAATTAATTTACAACCTGTCTGGATTGAGGGAGAAATGAAAGCGGGGGGAAAAAAATCCTGGATTTTTTTCTCTTGGTATTAATGTCAGGCTGATTTAGTTATTCAGAACCAATGTGCCCACCCTCCTTGACTTTCCAGGACATCGTCGTTATGCACGCGAGCTGTTTTCTCCCCTGGCGTTCGGCGGCATCTTAACCATTTCTGCCTCACTCTGCCGCTCGTAATCCTCTTAAAAGAAACGCTCACCCCCAGTTAATAATTCTGTCGTGGCTACCTCTCGGGGACTGAGAATGAAGCGTGTCATCGGATGCAGACGAGCATTTCTGACACTCACGGTTGAATGTGAGCATATTTCGGGGTTTGGAGCTCTTAACGTGCCGTTCAATCGTTCATCTTATAGTCAGAATATTATTAATGAAGCAATTTTAAAAAAAAGTCACATTAAATCCATATTAACTCACTTCATTTTTGGATGTAATCTTCAAACGGGCTAAAATAGATCAAAAGTACTGTATAATTACTGTGGTCAGCAGGGATTATGAAACTGTAATTGATACAGATCAGCCCTGCACTAATCACTCTTTTAGCTGCAATTTTAGGTATACTGTAATTTGGCTTTAAGGTCCCCCTTGGCTTCTTGGCTATTAATCTTCTGGATTAGACCGTTCAGCGTGTCCAATTCTTGAAACCGTTTTTCAATGAGTCCAGTAAGTGGGGCTGGGGGGGCATATCTCTGTGTTTAGGGTATTTTCTTCCTTCCTGTCTACATACATCCATACAACCGTACGGAGCCTGTTAAACCTCATTTTAATTTCCACTTCTCCTGCCACTCTCGAGGCCCTCGGGAAGGCGATGAAAGCCTCGGGGTGGTGTTATTGTGTGACTGCAGACACTCTCCTGAGTGGTGTATTTTACAGACACACTTCAGGGCTTCTGTCACGCTTTGGCCAGCGAGGTAGGGGGTCACAGATCCAGTCTGAAGGAGTTCCACTGAAAAATCGACCCATTTTGTTCTGCAGAGTAAGAAAAGCGTTCCTGGAAATAATTTTTGTCTATTCTGCTCATGTCCAGTACCATATTTTTTACTTTTAGACCATATTTTGTACTGAGTAACTCGTCTGTCTGATACTCGTTGCTTTAGCTCCTCCCACTTTAATGTGGCACTGTTTCAGTCTTTTAATTGGCTGCAGAGCTCAGCGCCAGTTAATTAGTTTCTATTACTTTTATTCATCTTATTTGAGTCCAACCAGCATATTTAAGCAGATGTTGTAGATTAGACTCACATTAGACTGCTACCCTTACACTCTATGGACACATTCAGTTGTTGATTAGCCCTCTCCTCTTCCCCACAGGTTCTCTTGGGGATCTCGATGGCGGCGAGGAAAACACACCGGACAACCTGAGCCTATCAGGAGAGGAGGGCGGAGCCTCCGACCCGGACGATTCTGCAGAAGGCGACAGCTCCAGTCCGCCTCCGTACACACCATTGTACAACGAAGGTGAGAAGAAGAGCGAAACATTGAGCTCTAACAGAGGATAGTAGTACCGACATTGGTTTGTAATAAAAAAGAAGGTCAGTCTCAGACTTCCTGAGAGAACGACTGTGTTCTCTGTATGTATAATATACAGTCATGAAGACGGGCTGCATACACTTGTATTTAGTGTGGTAACCATGCACTTTTCAGTTGGTTTTCCCTTTTTGGCAAGGTCTAATTTCCAGTTTCCTTCATTTAAAATGTGAAAAAGAAAAACGAGCAGCAGCAATTAGTCTGAAACGTTTGATTTTTAAGTGATCTCTCTTTAAAACCAGCAGATGTTCATGCCCAGTGAAACAAAGAGCTCGGGACAAGTGACAAACTAGCATCGCTGCAAATGCAGTTAAGCCATTAGGACAGCTAATGTGTTACAAAAGTCTGTTTCGTGACAGGTAACCTACAAATGTACATGAATTATATTTGGAGAGCCATGCAGAGCTGCAGGCTGTGGTTCACGTGGACTTGTTTTACGTGCATAAAGATGGCGTTTGAAGACATTCGTTCTCAGCACTGACTCACACGCATCTGTTGTTTCTGCAGGTTGTTCACATGATGGAGTAATTATATCTTTTTTCAGTATAACATTAAAAAAAGCTGCTGAATCCCAATTTTCATTTGATACATTGTATTAAAGAGATATTAAAAACTTAAGATCTACTTTCTATATTTTGATTCTAACCACATGTCTGTACCATAAATATGTGTCTAGCTTTAAAAATGTTCCCTTAGTTAGCCAAAGACCTTCATGCATTAACACAGGGGTGTCAAACATGAGGCCCTGGGGTCAGCATCGGCCTGGCAAAGACTCCAATAGGTAGTACTGTTACAAAAAATCCTGCCCTGGACATGACTGCAAAACGTAGAAGTGTATTATTCAAGAGATTTGTCTGTCGTACACACACAGGGTTTTTCCACAGATGGTACAAAGATAATCTGCTGTAGAACTTTCTGCCAGCAGATCAGCTCTGCACACAAAACACGTCATCGGCCTTAGCAAAGGCTGTAAAAAAATCTGTGTTCTCACTCATTTTTAAAATATTTATATCACATTTTCCGCAATATCAGTGGCACACTTACAACATCCGTCAACAGTGAGCACCTCTTGAAGTAAAATAATCCAGATATGCAGTTTACTGGCAGTTATTAGTGGTTATTAGCAGATTAATCTCTTCATCAAGCCGTTCTTTAATCGACTGACGTCTACCTGTTATCTGTCTGCAGACGTCACCCAGAGACAATGCAAAAACTCTGCGGCACCATTTGGAGGTTGCAGCTTTCCACACACGTGTCACTCTTTTATCTCTAATATGGATAACAGATAAAAAAAAAGAAGAAGAAGAATTCTGTTGGCTTCAGTGAGTCCGCCCCTGTCGTGCACCTCTTATCCCGAGCCTACCCCCCACCCCCGCCGTGTGATAGCAGAGTTTTTCAGTCATATTCTTTTGACTTATTCGAGATTTCACCAGCTGTGTTTTTTTAATCTCAAAAATTCCTGCTCTTGTGAAATTTTGGGGGCTGCGAGTGATAAGCGTCTGCTGGTTGGCTCGGTTTGATAAACCCATGGAAATTCTGTCAGGTGCTAATCGAGACGAGATTAGAGATTAGCTCCAAGACTGTGTGTGTGTGTGTGTTTGAGTTGAGGGGTGGGTTATGTGTGTAATAGATTGTATAAGACGAAGATGAGGGAAGTCAGGCATACTGCACATGTGAGGAAGTTTGTCTGTCCATGGCAACCTTGCTTTGTGTACTTGTTTCTCAGTTTTTTTGTGTGTTTTTTAACCCCTGCTTGCACACACACACACACCTTCCCTCTCCATCACACTGTTGATTTACTCCTCTCTCTCTTCTCTGGGGTTCCTCAGTTGCCCAGCGCTGCCATTATCAGTTCTCTGTAAATCAGCCATGTTTGACGAACCTGCTCTTTCAACCTGGGATCAATACCAGGTCGTTATCTGGCCAGCGCTGGCTAATAAAGGCAGGGCCTCTTATCCACCATCTGGAAGAGAGAGCGAGAGAGACACACACACACAGACACACACACACTGGCGATAACCGCCCTGATAACTTTAGCAAGAAAAACACATTCTAGCAGTAACAGGACCGAGCACTCTGTTCTCTCCATAACACCCCGTCTTTTCAACCTGACAGCCAGAGCCAGTAATATTAATGCTGATACAAAGAAGTGCTGCACACAGACACTGTTTGGTACATTTCTCTCTGTTGTGGTGATATTTTTTTTCCCTTTCCCTCCTCTCTCTTCTCAGAATTGCTCTACAGTTGCAGCGACCCACAGAAACGAGCAAAGTTCCTTTTTTCATAACAAGGCAATCATTTTTATACATCACAGGAAGCCCGATAACATCCACTTCTGGGCTGATAAGGAAGTAATGTTACCTCCTTTTGACCTCTAATTGTCATGCCCTCATTTGAGCCAATCAGAAGGATTTTTGTAAACTGTTTTTTTCTTCTCTTCTTTTCATCAGAATCTGATTAGCGGTGATAGAGAAAAGTGTGTGTGATGCATAAACGGACGTAACTGAGGCGGCGCTCTCCGCTGGTTTCATTTCAAGGAACGACAAAAACTAACTTTCAAAGGATTAAAAATATTTTAACATAAAGATAAAGTTGATTGATGCATGTCAAACAGACAGAAAGGAAACAAGCATGTAATTGTCACTTTTTGTGTTTTCACATACTTCCTCCTTTCCTTTCTTGTTTTATTTTGAAGGGAAGTTCTGCACTTCCTGCTGTTGTCTTTTTTCTCCTTCTTTCCTGATCGTCTCACCTGTTTTGTTTATTGTTTTTTTCGTTACGCTTGTATTTCCACTTCCGTTTGAAGCAGCTTTGGGAGTTTTTCTGGATTACTGAGTTTTTAGCAGTGTTTCTGTTTTGACACACAAATCTTTACATCATGAGGATGTGCTGCTTCCCAGCTTCACCTCGCTGTGGATGGATGGACGTGGATGACTACAGTGTTTACGTTTAGTTGAAAAGACATGAGAGGACCGCTGATAGCACTTAGCTTTTAACACACTGCTTCATGCATTGTGCTTCCACTCCAGGACTTTTATCTATTTATTTTTAATGTATCATAAACATTTGAATTGATTTAAAATGTTCTGAGGGACAAATTTAGTCTAGATTACTTCTGATTGGATCACGTCCAAACTCCTCCCACCTTTCTACACAACTTGTCTCTCCAGAATATTTTCATCTTTCATCATATTTTCATTCACATTGGTTTTTATTTAGTTATTGTCTTGTTTTTGTTGAGGGGGGAAAAAGTCGCTGACAAAAATGATGACAAATAGTTTTGATCAAAGATATTAACACTGTTTAGAAGGATTGAGAAAATTAAATCTAAGCTCGAGGAACAACAACACACTTTCAAGAGTAGCCCACGTTACCATCTGCGGTGCATGTCTTTGACACTGCCCCCTGGTGTGGACCGTTTTTTAGGTATCCCCTGCTGCAACCTTAATGCTGTCTGTAGGAGATTAGCTTCAGCTTGAAGCATGTGTAAATAAGTTGCTCTTTATGTGGGAACTTCGTATTTTTGTCTCTGTACGTGCATTATCGATCGTCTTCGGAGGAGTGCTGGCGTGCAGCAGCTCTGTGGATCCAGTGTGTTCAGTGACGGACGGCTGCAGCTGCTGCTTTCTCAGGACACTTTCATTCCTTCCACCAACACGGAGACTGTCTGAGTGCATTAGTTGGACCTTAAACACGAGGGGAGGATGTGTCAATAAACAGGCGACACCATTATAATTATGGCTGTTGTAACTATCAGGCAGAAGCGAGACAGAAGACTGTAGAAGTTAGGAGGCGAGGCATTGTTGGGTGACTTTGCCCTGCAGGTGTGACAGAGGAAGTTCAGCTTATCAGATTGATGGAGACTGTCTCGCTGTTGGGGGGGAGAGAGGTGGGAGGGGAGGTAGGGGGGGTGAGGGGAAGAGAGAGGGGGGGGGGGGGGTTGGCAGAAAAGTGTCTGTCGACTCCTCCTGATACCTGCCTCCCTGTCTGAGATGATATGGGAGATAATATTGATAATATTAAACGCAATAACTGTGTCTCCAGCTCCCCTCCCTCGCTTCAGCCCCTGCAGGATAAAATCAATATGCCATTCAATGTGATTTATAGCTGAAAATAATGGCACTGTTTAGGCGGGGGTGTGAGTGGGGGAGGGGGACGCGGCGTGTGTGTGTGTGTGTGTGTGTACAGTATGTCTTGGCTGAGTGTTTGCGTGTGGATATGGTTGAAAGGTGGACGTGACGTGAAACTGGATGTGCATCCTGTGTGTGTGTGGATTTATCCACCCAGCCTCTCAACTGTTACATTAATAATGGCGGTGTGTGAGGGCATCACGTGGTCACGAGGCGTTTATGGCTGGTATCGATCGGGTGCTATCGCTGTTTATCGGAGCGGGAATGCAAGGGTAAACACGGCCTTTGTGCAGACAGCTGAGGCGTTATCGGGGTGGAGGGTGAAGACGGGGCGGGATTTGGGGAAGGGGAAAGAGATAGGAAAGGAGAGGACAGAATGAGGAAGAGAAAAGGAGCTGTGAGGACGACGATTCAAAACGTGCAGTCGTGGGGAAGCTTCATTAAAGCTTTGTGCTCTTCCAGTTAATTCACACTGGGAGAAGTTGAACTAAAGCAAAAGCAGAACTTGGGAGGATTTTGTGTTTGTTAACCAAAGCTGATCAGAAAATGTCTTTGAAATAAAAAGAGAGACTCATTCATGGTACACTGACCTTTTTCTCCCCCGTCCCTGCTTATGGTTTGTAAATTCATGCACACGCAGAATCAAATACATTTTTAAAATTGTAAAGTGTTCAAAATACTCTAAGTTTATTTCAGCATTAAAAATAGAAGTAAGAGCCACTTGGTGAGGTGTGTTCCAGTACCCACTTGTTCACAAGTCATACAGAAACCAGACCAGTAAGAAAAAACCCAGAGTGGGGGGTTTGCCACAAGCAGGATTACTCAGTGGGCTCGGTCACTTTGGAACTATTATCAAACCAATTTCCCTGAACATGCGTTAATAAATGTAAATAATCTACACTTATGACTAATCGATGCATAATCTCTTCGTGAGAATATTTTAGTTTTACAAATTCAGAATCATTCGTTTCTTTCATGTTCTAGAAAGACTGGCCAGCTTCAATCACTTTGCATATCATCGTGAATGAGCGGGGCTCTCTCCTTCATATCATATGTCACAAAAAAGCGAACAGGTGCTTTGCAATGAATTTAAACTGAACTGAATATTGAGATGTTTGCGATCTGGTTCCATGCAGTCAGCTTTTGAGTCACTCTAACCCTTGGCCTGATGATGGTGTAAGAGCAGAGAGCAAGAAGAGAAAGATCTTCAGGTCAGATAGTCTGAAGAGCTGTGATGTAACTATTAATCTAATCTAACTAATCATGAGTCCCGTTAAGAAGAAGGGACAGAGCGGCCCGATGAACTGCCCGATACTGGCTGCACAGGCAAAGTTCAGGGTTCACATATCTCTGGATAAACACACACACATGCAGATACTCATATTGAAGCATGCACACACACACACCACCTGCAGAAGCGCACATCTTTGATCAGTGAGCAGGAGGCTGTGTAATCAGCTTGATCAATGGCAGGGATATCAGCAGTGATTACAGGAACACAGCCAGCCTCAGTCTCTGCTGAGGGTGACAGGCCTGCGGGAGGAGATGGAAAGATAGAGGAGGAAAAGAGGAGTACATAAGACGGAGACCCACCTACATTCAGTGAAAGAGAAGTGGAGGGAAGGGTGGATGAGGAGGAAATGGAAAGCTGCTGGGAGAAGATTTGGGAGAGCGAGAAAAGTAGCAGCGATGAAGGTGAAGATGTTGAGTCTTTGATTCTCCTGAGTTGTAATGAAAATCAAAGGGTCCATCTCTGCATGGCGAGGGGTTGTGTTACACGGCGAGGGAGGCCTTTGATCAGCAGACGGGAACGACGGCTTCCAGACACACACTCACATACGTACACACACACAGGTTTCAGTCAGGGTGTTTGTTTTAATCGCTAGTTTTTCTGTTGTGTATCTAGAGCCCAGAACGCAGGACTCGGGAGGAGGCCCGGATGATAAAGACGTGGAAGGGGAGGAGCCTGCATCGACGCACAGCGGAGCAGAGGAGGAAGAGGAAAGGGAGGAAGAGCAGGAGGTTTTACATTGGAGGGGTCCAGGTCAGTACACATGCAAGATTTCCATCACTGAGTTGCAACAGAGCTGTGAACTCTTGGTCTGACGAGTCCCGTTGTTTTTCTTCAGTTAGATAAACATCGCGGGAGGTTTCAACAAATCATATCGCTCAAAAAAAATCTTATTTGCTTCAGAAATGACAGTAACTGCTCGTGCAAAAAGGCTGTCGGGAACGGGCTTTTCACAGTTATTCTTCGCTTTCAAATTCAGTCACGCTAATGTGCAATAAATTAAATGAGCCTTTTTCACAGAAAGCGTTTTGATATGTAACAGGATTCGGTGGTGCACAGCAATGGCTGCTGTTTCCTACGATGACAGTAACATTATGAATCATTAATTCAATTTGGAGGAAAACCCACCTGACACCAGAGACCGGCCAGTGCTAACAAAGCTTTATAGGGAGAAAAATAAACCAGTATAATCAACATATTCCTCAGAGCTCAGCTGGTAATCAGCTGGCCTGTTATCGCAGTAATGTTAGCTGATTCCCCCAACTGTCTTTTACATATTAAACACAATAAAGAAGGTTAGCATATGTGTGAGTCCATTTTACTCACACTAGTTTCTGTCATTCTGTCTGTCACGAGTGTGTGTGTGTGTTAATATACAGCAAAACTTTCCCAATGAGTAGTAAGTTATCTGAAACCACAGTTGGACAGATGTGACCCCGAACATCTGTAATCCTGCTGAGTTACAGCTGACTAACACGGACCTTAAAGACGTTTCAGAAACAGGAACAATTCTTTGTTTCAAAATAACACATAGAAAGATCAGAACAGGCCAACAGTGACCGGAGGTGTCAGTCTCACACCTACAGATACTGTAAATGTGTGTCTGTAGTTGGTTCAAAATTAGTCTGGGGTGCTTTTTATTCCATCGATTGACAGTGACATCACGTCTGCAACACTAAAGTGAGGAAATCCGAAGTTGTTGTGGACTTTTTTGAAAAGCTGCAACACCACAAGCGTCCCCGCTAACTCACTTCTGGAAGCTGTATGTTTGTCAGTGCTTGTAAGGTTAGACAGATGAAGTGATCGTCACTGCTCTTGAATTTATTTTATGGTCATTTACGATGGCACTGGTTCATAGTCAGTCAGAAACAGTTTCATAGAGATCAAAATGAATGTAATTCGATGGCTTTCTAATAGGGCAGGGCACATAGAGGTGTGGTCGTTTTTGCCTGTTGGTAGGTGGACAACATGATGATGTCATAATATCTGTACCTGTGAGCCCAGTTTGGCTGCTCCTGATCGTGCAGGAGGAGTTTGTGGGCAGATATTATAGTAAGATATTACAGCGTGGTGCAAAAACACTCTGGTTTGGTCTTTATGGACATTTCCTCCTTAATACCAGCTGTGCAGTCGGTGAATTCTTTTCTTACTCACCAGCTTGGATTTTAATAAAGATTAAAGTTGGCTTTAAAAGCACGGCTGCTTTGATTGGCCAGTCCCAGTGACCTCCAACGTCATACTGAGAAACTCCAACCAACTAACCATCATTTGAGCTCTTCACGTGTTCATGAGTGGATCGGCCAAACTCTGTATGCGTTCAGACGTTCTTTAGTCACTTGTCGCAAGGCTCTTTCAGGGTCCATTGTGTTGTTCTGCAGGGGAGATGTGGATGTGACAGGCTGGGGGAAAATTTATTCAAGTCGTAGCAAAAACACACACACACGGCTAAGAGAAGATAACAAGTAAATCGCCATAATTTTATTATTTATTTCCCCTCTTATCGAGGTTTGTTTGGTTATTTATTTCTCTCTGTCCGTTGTCTTCAATGAGTTAAACAATGCAAGAAGATTACCACACTATCTCGCATTATTTCCTTTTCAAGCTGCACACGTTTTATGTACGTTTGTGCATGTAGTGCCGAGTGTGTGTTTACGGGTGTGTTTGTGTGTGCGTTTTAATTCCTCTGCTGGGGAAGAGAGGATGTGTTCATTATCGTCCTGTCCCAGCCTTGTCCCTTTAACAGTAATTGGAGCGATATTAATTGCAGCGTGGTGGCTGGTTGATGGTAGCACCATGATGCTGCACTGATACGGCCCTTCTTTCTTTCTTTCTTTCTTCTTTTTTTCTCTCTTCCTCTCCTCCTCACAAACTAACTGCCGGGTGAGTAAGACGGGGGAGGGAGGGGGTGAGGAGGAGGGG
Organism: Maylandia zebra; assembly: GCF_041146795.1. Lineage (NCBI taxonomy): Eukaryota > Metazoa > Chordata > Actinopteri > Cichliformes > Cichlidae > Maylandia > Maylandia zebra. The sequence goes on along the minus strand of NC_135173.1, from coordinate 66,220,713 downwards.
TTGGGTGAGAGAGTAAGGGAGAGAGATAGCCCCTCTATCAGCTCCGGAGCAGGCGCTGTCTTTATCAGGAGCACGATTGGCAAAAAGGAAACTTTGACCGGTCTGAATTTTTCTCTTATCGTCAAGCCCCCCTCCCCTCCCCCTTCCTCCTCCTCCTCCTCTCCACCTCCCCTTCCTCCCTCCCTCCATCCATCCACCTTCCCTTCCTATGGTCTCTCCATCACCACTAGTCCCTCCCTCCTCTCCATTCTCCACCTCCTGGGGAGCGTGCATCTCTCACTCTTTTCCCTCCATCTTTTCATTGTTTCTTCTTCTTCTTTGTCTTGCATGTCACGGCCGGACTGGAGTCGCTGTCAAGCACCGCTCCTGTTCGTATGAAACATTCGTCATGTATGGGACATGGGATGCTGAGAAGAGATGTGTGCATGGAAATCAACAGGGGTTTGGGCATTCCACTTGTTCCTCCCAGTTTTACCTTTTAGACATTCCTGGAACCGGAAGCTTTTAATCTGACACTTTAGCTGCTTTAGGCCGTTGGTCCGGTTGTGTCGCTGAGCATAAGATTATTTCTACATAAAATGGGTATTTATGAAATTTTAAATTGGCTCATGTCGTAATGCAAATAAAAAAATGAGTCACTTTTGCAAATATGAGGTATTTGGCACAGACCTGTGAAGTCGATCCTAAAGACGTTTGGTTTGCAGCGCTGTGATGATTCTTCAGCAGAGCTGTGAAGTCTTTAAACCTTCTCTCTGTGGATAAGAACACCTGTTAGCATTGAGTAACATGCTATCTTACACTTTACACTTTGGGAACTTACAAACTTGTAACCATTTTCTTACTTTTCTAAAAGTTCATCTAGAAACAATCAACAGCATCGATCAGTCGTTGGCATTCTGAAGGCAGAGCTAAGAAATGTATGATTGTTACTCAGAAATTTAGGCAGTTGCAAATGTTTTTATCACGCCTAATCTCCAAATCATTTGTGAGACTGGATTATCGACTGTTTTGTAAAACATATTGTGCCAAACACTCATTTTACACATCAAATCACATTACAGGACCTGGAAAGAGGGCTGTACCCTTTAAAACAGACACACACACACACACACACACACACACACTTTGACATAATGCTTTTCCCTTACCCTAACCATTAAAAATGAATGCCTAATCCTAACCCTAATCCTAACCATAACCTAATTGTAACCCTGACACTAAAACCACATTTTGTGGGGACTGGGATTTTGCCCCCATAAGGGCTGTTGGTCCCCACAAGCATAGTAAACTTCCAATTTTTGGTCTCCACAAAGATATGTAAACACGCACACAGAAACTTTTCTGTTCTGTCATTTGTCCTTCCTGTCAGCTGACCTCTGACCCCTTCCAGTTTTTCTTTATGTCCTTTTTTGTCCCACAACATTGTGATCCTGCTCTTATCTCAGTTCAGAGTGGGCCTCGTCCTTATAGCTCCACCTATAGCGCCCTGCACATACACCGCAGAAATCCATAACAGTAAGTTATATATCAGTGCCAGTCTGTTACGTGTAAGCTCTATGCAGTCTTGTGTTTAATTTCATTGAATATTAATCTGCTAATTATATTTGGAAGCTAAAAAAAGATGAATTCTTCTTGTCTGAAATACAGTAATTCCTAGATATGAAATTTTTAATTTCCCTTTTCGCACACATTCTGTGAACTAAACCTTGGGATAATAATCTCTTAATTTATTCAAACATTTTATTCAAATCAGTCTTTGTTGCGGTCATTACTATTGTTCCCACAGACCGATATTAACATAAAAAACAGAGAAAACAACAACAGAAGATTTCCATTCATCCTCCGTGCCTGCTTAGAGATAATACAGTTCATTACTGGACACAATATTTTTCACTCCACATATTTGACACAGTCTTCTCGGTGTGTAATGACTTGTTTATATGTCAATCTGAATAAATTCCTTAGTCATAGATGATAGTCGAGCCGCTTCTTTTTGTGTTTCGCTCTTTTCATTTTTAGCTGTTTTTGCCAACAGCGGCTATCAAACCGTTGGCTTTGTGGCTTCTATTGATATGAAGAAAAAAAAATTAAAGAGATGATAACTGGGAATGGATTAGAGGCTTCAGCAATTTGCCATTTCTTTTCGTCTTAAAACAATCAAGATGATGTCTCTGTGTGTGTGTGTGTGTGTGTGTGTGTGTGTGTGTGTGTGTGTGTGTGTGTGTGTGTGTGTGTGTGTCCTCAACCATTTTGATGAGGGTGGTGGTGGCATGGTGTCTAGGAGAAGTCTAGGTGGGAGCTGCTTCCTATCAGGGATGGTATGATATGCTAAAGCCGCCTTTTTAATCTACAGTGTGTCCAAACTGCATGATATGCAAAATAAATTATGAAGAGAAGAAAAAACTATCATTTGAGTGACCTTGCAGGCTGGAGGGTTTGATATTTTCTCCCTCACTGCTTAAAATTCTTGATATGCAAATGGATGTCACAGTAATCCCTTGTCATTCGCTGGCTGGCTGGTGTTCCCCACATGCCATGCTGTATATAAACCCATTGTCACTGGGCAAGGGGAGCATATTGCAAAAGTTTGATGTGCTATATATCCGTGATGATGGACGAAATAAATGAACTTTAAATGTCTTTCCTGTCATAGAAACATCATGCCAGGATCCTCCGTGTACCCGCTGGTGCCCAATAAACCGAGTGACTGAGCTGAGTCTTCCTAATACAAAGTTAATTAACAAATCAATTATTGAGAGAAAACTCATTTCAGCTATTGTGAAAGTCAACTCATTGTTTTAGTTGAGTTTATTAAAAAAACACCTAACTGGCTAAATGGCAGAATAATAAATTAGAAAATACATTTTTGTATCTTGAAGCGTTTTCTCCCTACGGTCAGGTTGCCATCGGTCTTCAGCTGCAGCAAACAATCAGCTCATTGCTTTGATTGTTTTCTGAATTAAATGCTTCATCTGTAAAAGGCCAGAAAATGTGAGTCATAGTTTAACAAGGCTCCAAAATACTTGGAAATGTAAGAAAATTACAACTCGGCGTATGATGAAGTTAGTACGTAACCCTGCCCCCAACCACAAAGGTTCACTGTCACTTAAGACGGCTTTATGTTGTTGGGCTTTACACTGTCCCACCCCGTTCATGTGAGCACAGTAGCTCAGGAATGTCTCTGATTATTTTTTCTCCTAAATGTGTTCATTTAGGCTCAAGGATGAAGTGATTAGATCTGGTGCTCAAAGGTCACTTTGACTGTACCTCCAGTACCTTGAATCGTGTGCATTTACACCTAAAAGGTCTAAAAAGTTAACAGGATCCAGTAATGACATTTTATATCCAATGATATAACAAAGCAGAGCAAGACATGATGCAAATTATAACTTTAACGTACAGTAAAGTACTGGTAGCTACATTTGCCAGCGTGCACTGTTATAGTGTACCTGCAAAAAGCTGCAACAGCAGCTTCTGCAGTAAGAAATGTTGAATTACTCGTCGTAAAGAAAAGATAAACCCTGCCAGGTGTTTGGTTAGCATTATTCTGCTACTCCTACTTTAATCTCCTGTTGATTACTGTAGATTTATACCATAAATCCACCTTTCCTTATGCGGGTTTCACCATGAAGGTAGTTCACTTTTCATCTTCACCTCCATGACAAGTCAGGCAAGTGCTTACCTGCTTACCTGCTTCCCATTTCTTTCAACCTTTGCTGTAAGTCCTTTAATACCTGCGCCGCACATTTACGGGAATGCTGCCATGTTTTCACGATCACCATAAAGATGAGTGCTCGTCACAGGTGATTGGCAGGTGCAAGACTCTCAGTCCTCATGCTGGCTAAACAATTTAACAAACCACGTCACCACAGCAGGCGAGGTCTAACTGAAGTAACAATCACAGCACTCAGGTTTATGTACATCTTGCCGACAAAGACAGCTGTGAGATGGTGCAGTAGCTCATCGTCAGTATTTATTTTGTTATAGTAGAGGCTGTTTCCACCATAACGATCAGTTTTACAGTTACGCAGCTGTAAGGCCAAAACAACCCTTAACCACATGAGTCAGAGAAATTTAATAAACATTTTAAATCTCCGTCACGAGCCGTGACGTGATCTGAAAACTTCCAGCCAAAAGTAAAATGTTTCCTCATCCAATCAACGCTCTCAAGACTGGATGAGAGGCTGGTTGTGACGAGTCGGTGACTCTTAGTGAAGTACCAGCCCCACTCTCACTGATGAATGTGCCATAGATTAAAAATGGACTGTGTTTTAATATCAGGGGAAAAAACTGGCCCTTGTACGGAGACCTCTGGGACAGAGAAGATAATTGACCTCCACAGTGAGGTCTTGTAAATAAAAGCACAGTCACGAGTTATTTACTTATGTTTCATCAAATTCTAAGCTTTTCAGTTCAATTTGAAAAGCGTGTAGCAAATTGCATTTTCTGTGTTGCTTCCGAGCCGCTTAAAGTTTGCAGCACAGATTACAAAGAAGGTCCCCTCACCCTCTGACATCTTGTCTACTCCAGAGGCCCCGAGAAGCCAGCTGAGCGAGGCGAGTGCTTTCCTGCTTGCCCAGCACTCCTCGGTCCTTATCCTTCTCTGCAGAGTTATGTAAATTACCTCCAATAAAGCATTATAATGGCAGGCGTAATAATGGTTATTATTATTTACCAGGCACTGTGTGTGGCTGCATGCGTGTGTCTGTGCGTGTAATGTGGATGGGTGTTGGGTTATCAAGCAGTAGTTAATTATAATGGAGCATGAAGTCGCACTATATGCATATTATCACTGCTGAGAGTCTAATTTATTTGGGCTGAGAAACGGGAGATGTTGGTGGTGTCACATTTGCATACTGAGCATGGCAGCACCCCCACCCCCACAGGCCCACCCCTCCCTGAAAATCACCGCAGCACAAGGTGCTCCCTCATCACTTTGTCCACATGTGATAAGACCTTTGTTTCTCAGTTTGATCCATCTAGTCATGGATGGCTGAATGCAGCAACTGCAGGATAAGATGTTTGTGTAAAAGCTTCCACTTTTCTGCTCTGCTACAGGTTTGCCCGTCTTTTTGTGGAGCTATTTATACAAATCCTGGACCTCAGAGTCTGATATCTATAGACTGTCATCAGGAATGCAGTGCAGCAGCCTGCAGTGTTCAGTCCACATTATTATTTCAGAATTAAAATCACCAGAAATACATAAATCAATGATTTAATAATTAATTCTTCATGCACAAAATCTTGTTGAAACTGAATTTAGACACGAATTAAATGAATTAATTTGCTCATGCATATATTTATCTTCATACTTGCACTTCAGATATTGTGTACTAATATTTATTTATCTAGTCTGTCTGCATTGTTCTCCTTCTGAATCGTGCCATATACAGAGAAATATGTATACAGCAATAAATACAATGTAAGGCAAGTGCAAAGCAGAAATAATATACAGCTGAATATGTAATTAAATAAATACATCTGGTAACCAGTACATTAATAATTTAAAATGGAAACATATCCTGAGCTTCTGTCACAATTAAATGATATTTCACACTCGTCACATTAAAAACCTGTTTATGGTGATAAGAGTAAAAACACCACAAAAACAAAACACACAGCTGTCCAGCTGATTCCCCAAAGCTTACATTCATGTTTTTACAGTAGCTACACCGTAAAATAACACTGGCGTATGTAGCTGCCAGCACTTTACTGTAATTTAACAGGGAAACTTGCTCCAGTGTGCAGCTTAAGTCATTAACAGAATTTCAGAATTGCCTCAACCAAGCAGTGAAGTTGCAGTTCATATCTCGTCTCATCTTGTCTTCCAGCTGTATTTTTTTAATCCCTTTTCGGTGCATTTAAAGGAATGTGAAATTATTCGAGTTCAAATTATTTTGAATTTCTTTTCAGTAGTTTCCTTATCAAATATCTGTGTAGGTAAAACTTTGATTCTAAGACACTCCTCACATTTTGGTACAGTGTGTTTTGCTGCACGCGCTCTATGTTCGGGCTTAAATGTGTGAATGTGTGCATTTCCCTGTGTGCTATCTGTTATCTGGTCAACCAGGAGCGTAGACGGTTAACTCCCAGTGTCAAAGACGAGATATCATCTCCATCGTCGAGGTTAAGAGGGGTGAAAGGGATGGAGGGATGAAGGGTTAGAATAGGCTCAAGAAAGAAGGAAATAGGGCGGCGTGAAGAAAGGAAAGAATTAATATGGGGACAGGTGAGTAGAAAGAGAGGGAGGGAGGTTTAAGACGGAGTGGGTTAGAATATAGAAGTACATTATTCAGTTTAGAGTGCAGAGATAACTAATGAAGGGTGAAAGAGGGGTTAAGGTTTAAGGATCAATGAGAGCGAGAGATGGGGGGGGGGGGGCGAGAGATTTTAAGAGGTAAAATTCAGATAGTGAAATTAGAATTGAGGAACAGGAAAGCGAGTGAGGTTAAGAGATAGAGGGATGACAGAGAGATAATATGAAGAAATGACAGTCAGCCATTGGCTCTGGGTTAAAATACAGTTTGTAGCCATGCTAGAGGCTTGGCTTTAGGGATGACCTGCCTGTGGTGGAGTAAGTCTGCCATTTTGAAATATCTCAACAGCTGTTTGATGGGTTGCTAATTTATTCATGCCCTCCGACTCTAGCTTTCCTCGAGCTCCATGAAGAGTCAGACTTTGTCGGCATTGTGGCTACATTTTCTGTTATATATCCTGCGCATATTTAACATCTCCAGCTCTTCGATTTATGGCTGTGAAAAACACAAACCCCGTCCATCTGCTGATCGAACCCTCTGTTTGCAAGAGGCAGCCAATCAGAAGAAAGCTGGCTAAAAGGAAGCATGGCTTTAAAGGGGGTGGAGCTAAAACAGCTTGCATGAACTCAGGAGCTTCACCGAGATCCATTATAAGATAAGTAAGGATTACATTAAACATAAATCATCCAAAGCTGCTTTGAATTAAAATACGAAGCTGAAAATGAGCACAGCAAGTCTCCTTTAACCACCGTCTGATGCAGGGGTGGGCAATTCCAGGCCCCGAGGGCCGGTGTCCTGCAGGTTTTAGATCTCACCTTTGGTCAACACACCTGAATCACATGATTAGTTCGTTACCAGGCCTCTGGAGAACTGCAGGAGCTAATTTAGCCATTTAAATCAGCTGTGTTGGTTCAAGGACACATCTAAAACCTGCAGGGACACCGGCCCTCGAGGCCTGGAGTTGCCCACCCCTGGTCTGATGGATTGCGGCCAAGTCTGATGCCCCTGATGTTCCTGTAAAATCAAAGCTTCATCAGCTTCAGTCACCAAACTTTTAGGATTTCTAAACTTTAAGGAAGTAGCCTAGTTCTCCCATTGGCTGCTAGGGGGAAGATATTTGTGGTTTGCATAATGGTCGTGAAAGACTCCAGCGACTCTCTTTATGAGAGTAACACAAGGCAAAACCTCATTGCTTGTTTTGGACAGTCTGAGTTAGAAGCTAAACGTTACAGTTGGGATGCCACGACTGGTGCCTCATTTTCAGCCATTGAATTACAGAGTATTGTTCACCGATCCGTTGCGGGTGCAGGTAAAACGGGGCTGACCTGTGCCCATTTGTCCCTCACTTGATACGTACTGTACTCTCACTCCGTCTGCTCCCTAACCTTCCTCCATATCTGCAGCCAGCAGACTCCCATGTCTCTCAGGAGGAGGGTGTCCCTGCAAGCTCACTGTCAATTTCACCTGTCAGTCACAATGCTTTAGAGTGATGATTTGGTTGTCATGTGTCCACCGGGCATGTCTTGTCAGCGAGTTTGATTCCCCTCAGAGTTCAGAAAGGAGCCTGGTGGAAGCTTGTTTTGTACAAACCCAATAAAACAAACATAAAACAAGCAAATATTTCAAGGAATATTTTTACGTTAACCTTTTTACATCTACCAGGTTACTGGTAGGTTTATGGTTTGGGTGGATTTTTGCTACATGCTAAACGAGTGCAGCTTCTGAAACTAGTAGATGTTATCTTTCAAGTCAAGACTCTTCCATCCATCCATCCTCTTCCAAAGACTAACTGCATGTTTTTGGATTTTGGGACACGGACACAGGGAGAGCATACCTGGGATATTAAACGGTTAAATAAAGGCCAATCAGAGTTGGACGTCGGATACTTGAAACGTTAAACTTGCTGCTCCTGCGTGGCTTCATTGGAGACTTACTATATGTCAGACAAACGAGAGTTCAATGTAGCTGAAAATCACTTCATCCTGTTACTTGTTTGTTTAGTCCAGCTGTTTGGGGGTTTTAGGATAACCGAGAACTGATTTGAGTTTGAAATGTCGTAAATTTTACTCATTATCTTAGAAAAGAGAAAAAATAAACACTCAAATTTAAACTCTCTACTCCTGCGTTGAGTTGGGTCTGGTTAATGTACAATTTTAAAAAGCCCTCAGTTCTCTGTAATGCCACCAATTGTAGCTCTGTTTTAATGATTAAAGAAATAGACAATGATTTCCCCATTCTGACACGCTGAAATGCTGCACTCTGCACTGTTGGAGAAGGTGTCTCATTCTGTCTCATGAATCCGTCCAGTTTGGTGACTTTTAGGCTACTGTAACACAAAGTAGTTCCCACTCTTACGTTTGCCAGGTCAAAACTCAACAGGAAAACTCGTTTGCAGTGAGAAGTTGTATTTCGTAAACTTGGGAGTCGATGCTCGTGAGCCAGCAGCAGGCTCTGCCCTCGTTTCAATCACCCACTCCTGATCTACACCACATATTCTAACTGACACACACACTCTGTCACACTCTCCTCTCCCATCTCCTTTCTCCAGCCTGCCTGCGATGTGTCTCTCCCCTCCTCCATTCCTGATGATTGATAGGCACGAGGCCCTAATCTAGAGGAACATTTCTCTGTGCTGTCCGGCTTGCTATCAGCCCAGCAGTTCTCCGTGCACCCAATGTGTGAGCCCACTGCAGGCCTGCCTGGTGCTGGTGGCTGGGACAGGATGTTGGCACGCTTGATTACCTGCCTATCAGATGCTTGGCCTCTTCTGCAACCACCACACTACAATCTGCATACCTTCCTCTCGCACAAAAATACACTCAGGCACATGATTGTGTTTAACGCACCAGGCCGCTCAATTGCCTCCATCCATGCCCATTTAGAACGGGGACAGCTACACTGCTTCAACCTCCGGTGGATACAGTTGGAACTCGGAGTAAAGTTCAAGACTTCCAAACTGTGTCACTGTAGTAAAGTGGACATAAAGGCTGATAACGCCGTAACTGCACGTTCACCTGCCGTCGCTTTATGAATATTCTGCCAGCTTTTTGTGCTATCTGTGGAGCGTCTGGGTACGCTGCTCAGTGCCCGTAATAAACAGATAAACAGATATAAGAGAACATATGTTATCACAAGAGATATTAAAACTGCAATAAATGGGATGTATAAATGCAATACTGATGGCTGACTAATAAATATTATAAGATGGCTTTTAAATGATATTTTCATGCAATGCAAACTACAGAAATCTATCCAAATTCATAGAATAACTTAGGAGTTGTTCTTTAATAATTTCATTCATAACGTACTACACACCAGCCCTCATGTCATGTATTTCACATTTAAGCATTGCTGCAGATCTTCTTTCAGGCATAGGATGAACCGAGGGGTCGGGTCGAGATCCTGAACAAGAATTAAAGCCCAAAAATGGGCTGATGCTCAAACATTATTCACTAATACTTCATAGGAACCATGCCAGATCGATCCATCATACTAGTAAAAACAAAAACAAATGTCAAGGCTTGTGAGGGTTTTTCCCCTCACTTTTTTTTGTTCTGCTCCACTGAGGCTGTAGCATGATGTAAAAAAGAAGCGTGGAGAGGAAAATCCCCGACACACTCGTCCTCTGCCTTCTGCTCATTTTCCCCATCCTTGCAATATCTCTCTCTTATCATGTCCTGTCTCTCTCTCTCTCTCTGTCTCCTCTGCAGTATCTCTTGCTCACCAGTTTCCTTCCTTTATTAGACAACAATCACTTGTTTTCCCAAGCAAGTGGTTTAGGGCGACCACTGCAACAACAGAAGCTAACAATATGGAAGAATTTACGTATATAACTTCGTATATTTTCAACATTTAATAGCACGGGGAATTTGCCCCACCCCATCTACCCTACAGCTTTGATTCTTAATGGGCCATTCAGTGCTGCATACTGGCTATAATTACTTTTTAAAATGAAAGTAAAACAAATATTGTACAGCTAAAACATGTTGGATTACAGCAGCAGAGCAGGAAGAATTCTGTAAAGGAAAAAAACAGCTTTCTGTCTCGGCTACCTTTTATTGCTTTAAAGTGACGTGGTTTTCTTGAAGCAGAAGGAATATAAAGTCAAGATTATGTAGGTCAGGCCAAAAATAAACGAATCATAAAGTCTTCTCACTCTCTGTGTCCAGGCTTCCTTTTCAGCCATTAAACACATATATTGCAGGAAGATGCTGTGGCAAACAGTATTTGTGTACTCAGTGAATCAGTGTTTTACATCCCTCCTCATGTTCCCTCTGTTTGTTCACTTCACTCAGCTGCTCTCCTGCTCCGTTTAATTGGCAAACCTCTAAATGACCCCGAGTGCGTCGAGCTGGTCTATCACTCTTTAACTTTTACTCGTCTTCTCTGCGCGCCCGTGCTGCCGATACCGGCCTGATTGAAATGTCCTTTTTTGCAGGAGCCAGAAGGAGTTGTTAAAGCAGACATGAATTAATGATTGAATTAATTATCGGAGTCACATACCGTACAATTAATTTTGTGGCTTTGCCTCAGTCTTTTCTCCTCTCCCCATCTGTGCATAGAGAATGTCAAGAAACATTTTCTAATTAATTTATGTGTGATTATCAGGGGTAGTTTCTGGAAGGTCTCCACTTTCAATTTGTGACAGGCTGCAACAGAGAGAGGGAGATGGCTGGGAGAGAATGAGGTGGGAGTGAATAAGGGACAGGCTATACTTGTGAAGTATGTGCCCTCACACACACACACACACACACACACACACACACACACACACACACACACACACACACACACACACACTTAGAGTTGAGGGTTTTTTCCTCCACATTACGGTTCTGCTTTAAAATTACTTCCAAGATGTCAGTCTTTCTCATCGAGTCATGACTCTCCAGTCGGTGTTTTGCTGTGGAGCAAATTGAACCATCTAACTAGTAATTTGAGAAATCTCTCTCTGTCTTTCCACCTGATTTTAGCTGATGCCATTCATACAATCCAACTTATCAGTTTGAGGTTAGTTATCTCATATATACTGGTTAAAAAATGTCCCCTGCGTTTCTTCCACAGTGACGTTAAACTGCATTTCTGACAGTTTCAGATTCAGAGGCGAGACGTGCACATACCTATGTGGCTCCTTTCAGTGGCACAAGCCATTCTTAATTGAAATATTAAATGACTCTGTAATAAATCCGCACATATTTTATTTGATAAGTACTTGGTGAAAAGTAGCCGATCAAATAATCACCTACTTTTGAACTCTAACGTGACGGTCTTGGAAATCCAATGACAGTCATCCCTGTTCTGCTCTGCAGCCTCTATGAGCCAGCAGCTCATAATTTTGTTTCTTTTGACTTCAGTTTCCTGAGCAAAGAGCTTCAGTCACTCACTCGTGTTGTGTTTGGATGTGAAATCTTTTATTATATTTCATACCTTTTTCTTTTTCTTTGAGAAAATTGCAACCCAGTCTGCCCATTCTGCAAATAACCCCAAAAACATATGTTACACTGACTCTCTACGAGCGGTGCACACATTTTATTTAAAAAAAGAGACAGAAATAGAACTGAAGATGATGACTCTATGGATGGAGACTCTGCTTACTCTACTGTGAGCAGTAGCAGACTAGCAGCAGCATCGAGCGCTCTATCTGTGTGTCTACACATCGAGGGCTTAAAACATGTCATTGAAGGCTAAACAGTACCTGACCTTTTAAAATGCACATCACATATCCAAGATGCGAACCTGGCGTGCAGACGATACGGACAAACGAACAGGCTTTTTTAGATTTCATTTCTCTAAATCAAAACAATAAATTATGAGCCGCATTGATGCTTCATTTGTTTTAATCACACTTAACAGGCGGCGTCTCGCAGCGCTCAGCAGCCTTTGAAAAATGGTGGATTTAGCTTCGATAACAGGAACGGGCCAGCCAGGCTGCAGCGAACGCCTCCATATGCTTTGACTCTCCATTTAAAATGAGCGGTGCTCATTAGAAAGAGCCCTGCATGATCGACACAGAGAGTCGTGGGTAAAAAGAGAGGGCCAGTGTTTTCCCAGCAGTTCACCGGGCCACTGGGGACCCCTGTGGTTAACCACACTAACAGCCATGCATGAGTTCATAAACATAAAATGGGTGTACCATATCATCAAGATATCATGTGTGTCAAAGCAACTTTCGACCTCAGGGTGACATTTGAATAAAGTTTGTTATCATTTCAGAATCTTAAAGGGAACCTGTTCTCTCCTTCTCTGTTCTAGTTCTGTGTTCTTTTGCTCGTACTAAATCAGACTCAGCTTTACTGTCCTTCCACCATCGACACAATATAAATGAAACACAGATTCCTCAGGTCCTGGTCAAAATGTCAGATAACGAGTTCAACATATATAAAACGAAACCTCACAAGGCAAAAGCTCAGGCTCCAAACACTTTGTTTCAGACAGTTTTTTTCTACTCTTGCAACTGTATGATGTCACAGAGTAGATAATGCTGATACTGGGATGTCAGCCACACAACTCAAAAGTCCCACCCGGCTTCTGTTTGTAGATTAAGCATAAAAATACTCAAGGTGTGGGAAAGTAGAGCTTTACCCACCATATTCACACACCAGATCGTAAGTGTGACAAGCTTCACCTAAAGGTAAAGCTGCTGATTTTAGAGTTACACACTTATCTCACTATTTGAGGTTGCTTATTTTTAGCTACTTGCATAAGCACACGCAGAAGAAGATCATCCTGCAGCTGGTATTTCAGAATCATTGTATAGTGATATTGTTGCAACATATTGTGATGGTTTACGGTGATTCCCACGCTGTCGGTGGGCGATCTTGTGACCGGTTGGATGATGCTGCTGCTCTTCTCTCAGACTGGCGCACAGAGATGGTTTATCAGCAATAAAACTTCCCAACAGTCAGGAGACTGAATTCCAAAATCAAGTCGTTGCATGTGAATGTCGGTATTCTTTGCATTCATTTGTCTCCACTGAGGTGGACGGTGTGGAGGACTCATCTCATCAGCAGTAGTCCTGTCACCCCCTTCGTCCTCTGAACAGAAAACTGCTTTATTCCCCCCCCTTCCACACACACACACACACACACACACACACACACACACACACACACACACACACACACACACACACACACACACACACAGTTTATCTTTCTTCGCATATTTGTGAATTTGCATGTTTGCTTCTTGCTCTTTTCTGGTGGTGTATGTATTTTGTAGATAAAAGTTCAGCAGTGCAGTTAAGAGAAATTAGTTGGGTAAACAGTGGTAAATGTCAATGATAAAGTTCTGTTGAAGCTCATCTGATTAGCGGGACTACGCAGGTGTCTTATCTTGCCTGTGCAACAGAGGGTAAAATGGAAATGATTGCGTGGTCCTGAGCAGTAGATGCCTATCCCAGAAATGTCTATCTGCTGCTGAGCTGAGCCTGCTGGACTCCAGGGACCCAGGGGTGCAGCGTGGAAGATCATGGAGAGAAAGAGAAAAGGACGCGCAATCAGGTCATGCTTCTTGTAAGATTGAGGTCTTTTATCAGCCAGCTTTATAAATGACAGGAGTGGCCATTAATGAGAAAAGCTGGAGAGAATTCATTGAACTGAAATTGAATTTTTGAGAAAAACGCTCACCACATAAAGGTGACTCAATCAATATGTATTTTTCATTCATGTAAACGTCTAATGTGGTGCCATATGTAGGATGTGATTTGATGCATACTGACGTCATTCATTCAGGACGGCCTACTCTTTGTAGAAGATGCAATCATGGAAGATCCCAGCACTCACCTGCATCTAACTGGCTTATATCTGAAAAACACCACTATATGACACAATACAATATGTTAGAGGTAATTTTTCACCACTGTTTCATAATCAATACAGACTATTTGGTGAGGGGGGATACCACGTTTCCCTTGCATACATGCATAACCTTTTACAAAGAAAAAGCTTCAGTCAAACAAAGATTGTCGTTTCTGTCAGCTAATAATTTATATTTGGTGGTTCATTTGTGTTCTCTGGCTTCTCCACCCATTTACGTAGATAAAGGCAAGACTGATATGACTATGATATACAGATATGACATTGTTTAGGACTGACACAGCATGAAAGGAGGAGCCGGGGTGCAAAGTGGCTTGCAGTGACGTACGGTTGGAGGCAGGCTCAAGTAGCTTAAATAAAGCTTCCTTTGAGATTTGCCAACTGGGTATGTAGAGTAGAATCAGCTGAGCCTGCTTGAACTAACATGGTGCTTTTTAAACATTTATGTTTAGATTGTACTCAGGTTTAGTGCTGTATAATAGTTGATTGTCAGCTGTCTCTGTGTTCAGTATGTATTTCTTTCTGCAGTCTGCACTCAGTTCCTCAGGTTGGTGGTCCAGCACATGGCTCTCTGGGGACTTGAAATGCATTCTGTATTGTTTTCAACCTGCAGACTTGGCAGACAAAGTAATGATTTAACACTTTGTGTAAACACAGAGCACAGGCCCCATTCGTTTTTCTAATACTAACCAAACTGAAGTATTTGCTGTGTGTTTCCCATAAGGGCCGAAGCGAGAACAGTGTAAGGAAGGGGAGGTGTTGGGATTTGTCATTCAGCAGAGGTTAAACCCCACCTATTAGTGCGGGGTCGGAGCAGCACGCAGATAAAGATTTCCTGTTGTATGGTGTCAAAAAATCAATGGCTCTGGTGCGATGTGCTCATTTGATATCAACAATAGTCTTTTTAAAAATCAATTAGGCCGGATAGAGAAGAACATCAGTGTAGGGTTACACCTTTCTCTTTTCACCACTTATTCTTCACTGATATCCAGTAAGGGCAGGCTGTTTGTTGAGGATACTCGGTCCCTCGGATGAGCAGGTACAGTGCTCTCATGTGGCTTTGCTTTTTCTTTTTTTGATCATTTCCCATTATGTAAAATGATAATATATGAAAGTCACAGAATAAACTAGAAAGATATTCTGTTTAACAACTTGTTTGTGTGAAAGAAAGGCTTCCCTTGAACCAGAGTAATTTTTAGCTGTTGGGAATCTAAATTTAAGGGGACAGGGCTCAGTAGAAAATCTAGTCATTCACAGTCATGCAGTAATTATAATGATCAGGCATAATATTATAACCACTGGCAGGTGAAGAGAATTACACTGATTATCTCTTCATCAGGGCAATTGTAAGTGGGTGGGATATATTATGCAGTGAAAGTGAAAAAATTTCCTCAAAGTTAATGTTAGAAGCAGGAAAAATAGGCGTAAGTACTTGAGTAAATTTGGTGAGAGCCAAGTTGTGATGTTTGGGTCAGAATATCGCCAAAGCTTGAGCTTTGTGGGGTGTTCCCGATCTTCAGCGGTCAGTATGTGAGTGTGGGAACGGTGTGAAGCAGCTAAAGGGTCACGTGTCAGGTCTCATTGATGCATGTGGGAAGAGAATCACACAGATGAGCTTGATGCTAAGTTAATGCTGGTTCTGATAGAACGGTTTCAGAGCATCGCAGTTTGCTGCACATAGAGCTGCATATCTGCAGACCAGTCAGGGTGCCCATCCCCTGTACCAACAGTGGGCACGGGAGCATCACAACTAGGCCACAGAGTAACGGAAGAAGGTGGCCTGGTCTGATGAATCCCATTTCCTTTGACTGGGGAACACCTGGCATCAGGCTCAACTATGGGAAAAAGGAAGCGGGTCCTGTGATGCTTTAGCCAACCTTCTGACATGTATCACCTAACTAAGCATTGTTGCAGGTGTACACGCACGGGAATAATGTGATTCCCTGAAATGGAACAAAGACAGTTCAGGATTGGTTTGGTATTAGACAGGTGGTCATAATGTTAAGCCTGATCCATGTGTATCAAAATGTAGCAGATCATTTTAAATTAGACCTTATATAATTTCTAGCACTGTAATTTTTTTCCTTGGTAGCTTTGCATGATTAACAGTTCAAAATGATTCCTCTTTGTATTATCCTAGGGCCAATTCAGCCCCTCGCTCTCTCTGCTGTCCCAAAAAACCTGTTTTAGCTCTTAGCCATTTAAGAACACTTTCTTCTGATTGGCACCCCTCATCATCATCAGAGAATTTAAACAGCCATAGCTATTACCATATAAGGACACCCCCCCCGTCGGTGACATTGTAAAGATTCAATGGTATAAAAACTCATTGTGAAACCAGCATTTCTTCAGTTTGGGCCTCCAATACAACTAAAAGCCACCCCTCAAGTTATTGTTTCCAAAACAGGAAAGAAATGAACGGACTGGAAACTTCTGAAGTATCTTATTAAACTCTGATGCCTTGGAGCCAGCAAAATCTGCTTCCCCATCTCTGGGCGAGAGTTCTGTTTTGGATCCTTCCCAAAGTTGTGGACAGTTTCCACTAAGTAAGCATTTAATAATAATATGACATATCATTTAAGATAACAGCCCACCTGCAGGTTTAATTAATTTTCCTTCCAAGCTGAATATACCTGAAGATGTATCAACAATTAATCTAACCAGCTGAGCATAGAAGAACACGTTTGTTCCTCGTACTTTTTTCCCAGCAAATGAATCTTACAAAAAAAAGTAATAAAATGAACGAGCAACATTAAAGACTTGATGGATTCACAATCACTTCAGATTTGTTTGGTTTTTTTTCCTTCAAATGTTTAGTGTTTGTGAGGTATGTGGCACCGTTTTAAGCTTTATCTCTTTAAAACATGAAAGATGAGCTCAATATAAAGCCATGAGTCAGTGTTACATTCACTGACCTTTGCGGACTAAAGCATGTCTAACCAATAACTTCATCAAGGCAGCCATAAACCTTCCACCCCTCCCAAATTAATCACCGCTAAATCTTTAACGATATGTGCTAAACAATCTCAGCTGCTGCCTCGGGCATTATGGCCCGGGACTGAAATCTTTGAATGCTTCTGTCTTTTTAACACATACATGCCTTCTGTGAGAGTGATGAGGATGGGGGGAATCCTCTCATTTATTGACCAACAGGCTTTTTCACCTTTCAGTCATCAATGAAGTCAACAATAGATGGTGCCGTCTTTTATGGTTTTAATCATCTTTATATTGTACATACATCAATATCAAACTCATTAGCAAATCTGTAAACTGTAATAACGCTGATTTGTGTAATTTCCATCGACAACACGCTGATTAAACTGTCGGGACGACAAGAAAAGCAGCACTGATCCATAAATCCTGTAACGACATAATCAAAACTGTCCTGCTCTCTTCTAACGGCTGCCTGCCACCTTCAGCTCGGCTCGCTGTCTCACCATTATTCTGTGCGTCCTCTCCCTCCCCTCACTCATCGGTTAATTGCGTTAGTCATTTCATTAATGACGGACTGATTGTTTTATTGTGTTGGCTCGTCAAAGAGGTCTGGACGCCCCAGTGGTTGCTGAAGCGTCCGTATTGATAAGCTTTTGTGTGGGTAGCTGGTGACAGGGGCTGTATTGGTGTGTGCATGCTGGATGTGTGTACCTGTGTGTATCCTGTGTGTATGTGTGTGTGTGTGGAAGAAAAAGCGAGCGTGTGTGTGTGTGTGTCAGCTAAATGAGTGGGGCAGCATGGATACTGAGAAGCTGGTTGATATTGATAACGAGCCCTTCCAGGCCTGTGTTTTTTTGGAATGGGTCATCCAACAAAATAAGTGTGTGTGTGTGTGTGTGTGTGTGTGTGTGTGTGTGTGTGTGTGTGTGTGTGTGTGTGTGTGTGTGTGTGTGTGGACTACAATGTGGGGTAGTATCATGTGGAGCAGAAAGTGTAATAGCAGCGAGTACCGCCATATTGATAAGGAGCGGTGGGTTATTATGCAGGTCTGTGGTGGGCAGGAAGTGTAATTAACAGGGATTAGGATTGTAGGAGGCCTCATGTTACCCCAGTGAAGACAGCTAACCTGTTGGGATTAGTGAGAAGCACTCATTAGTGGAGTGAACCGATAGGACTTTCTCTCAAATGAAAAGGCAGTGTTTTTTTAAACAGAATCATCACTGATGCTAACTATAGTTAACAAGTTACATTCACTTGGTTTCCATTAATGTTGTATATTGGTAAAAACACAGAATCGAGGCTTTTACCTGTGAAAGATACCCAGTGGGAAGATTTCCTAGAAGGAAATCTTTTACATCAATTTTAAAAAGCTGTAATTACCACTGGCTGGCAAGATTTAATGTGCTACTACAACTAGCATGTGCCAGTAATGGACCAACAAGCCTTTTGCACCTTTTGCTGCCATTAAACAGCAAAATGCTGTGAGTTTAGATGATAATGTAACAAACATGAGAACTATGCAAAGTCAAAGATTTACGCCAGCCACAATCAATACACCCTAACTCTTATTTAAAAAAGCCAAACACCGATTTCTTTCCACTATTTCATATAGAACTGAGGTTTATTTTTGGCAGTAGCATGGGCTCATGCATGTCCATGCACATAAAAGCATGTCCATGCATGTCCATGCACATAAAAGCATGTCCATGCACATATAAGGGTACACACCCACATTTTCCAAGAATTGAATAAATAACACTTTTTACTGACTGACCAGCGAGCTATCCTTCCTGTGAACAAACTCCCAGTCCGTTATATTAACCTCCATTTGGCGATAAGCTCTGCAGGTTTGGTGAGCTTGGCATTTTGAGTTCTGCCTCCCTTTTTCCTACTTGGCCATACTGCACTTTTTGTGAGAGGAGTAAGTTCCTTTTTTTCCTTTTTATCTTATGTAAGCCTCACCTTTGTCCACCATTTCTGATCATGCCATTATGTCATTGATCTTAATGTTTGATAGCAAACAGAACAACAGTTGGCTAGCTTGCTGTTGGCTCAGTAGACCCCAGCTCTCACTCCTTTAGATCTTTAAAACAATGCTCCTTTTCTTTTGTTGGGTGGAGTTTCCACAGTTTCTCCATTTTCTCCACCATCCACTCTTTCAGTTACCCGGGGGTACCTACTGACAGCTGCTGCAGAAAACTAAAGTCTCACCCTCTTCCTCTTTTGGTTGTGTAACTGAGCTTTCATTTTCTTTGACGAGCATGCACCCGGTGGCAGGCAGAATCACATAATTTAACAATGAACATGGCAGCGGGGTCCCCTAATCGTGTAATCAACGTGACTTCACAGTAAGCCAAAGCGTTAAAAAAAGTGTCATATTTAATGGGACTTTTTGCCCTTTTTTGTCTGCTACTTGTGAGGCAGTGTATTTGATTTATCTCTGCACATCAATCATGCAGATCCTATAAACCATTTAGACAGTTAGTTTAACCTCGACCCCGTCACAACATCAAAAGCTAACATGAAAGGAAATGTTGGAACATGTTGAGGCTGAATACCTGACAACGTGATGCTTGTGTTGGCCTTGTTTATAAGTTAATATCTGCATTGGCTTACTAAGGTCAAATGCTCATGACGTTTCACAATTAGGGTCAGCAGAGCTGGTCAGCCTGATAAGCGTTCCATGTGGTTGGGATTGGCCAATGGCTCAAAGAGTGGCTGGACATTGATGGAGTGGTGAGATAAGGAAGAGGTCAAAGTGACCAAACTGAGGCCCCACTGGGTGATAGGAGATTACTGGACTTCAGACTCTGCTGCCAGGAGGACAGACTGAGGACTCATTTTTGGCTCAGCATCAGATTTCAAAACGGGAAATCTCATGTCCAAAGAGAATCTGACACCTGTCTTGTGTCTCAAGTCCAGACCAGCTATACTTTGTAGCTTCAGACTCTATGTGCGTGATCCCAGTAAAGACTCGAGACACCCAGCGTGCTTGTGACAGTGTTTTTATTTAAATGTGCTTTTCTCAGTCACTAAGTCCATCGTCCTGACAGCTTTCCAGCTGTCTCCACCTGTCCTCCCTTCCTCCAGGTCTCAGCATCACTGAAATAGAAGAGTGTAATTACTGAATTGCTCCCAGCTGCAATGCCAGCCTCCCCCTCAAGCCCACTGCACCACCCCTCCTCTGCAGTGGACCTGCAGACCACACCCACCCACCTGAGGCTGGAGAGCCATGCGGCCAAGCCCAAGAGGTAATAGCGAAGAGAGTCAACCGCCGAATTGATGGCCAGACACTCCTTCTCCACCGTGCTGTATCTGGTCTCTCTGACAGCTTCCGGCTGATTTACACAACAGGGCGGTCAGCCCCCTTAACTGCTGGGACAAAACCGCCCCAAGCCCTTTGTTCAAGGCATCCGTCTGCAGGATAAAACGGAGGGAAAAGTTAGGTGTGGTGCAGCAGCTCCCCACAGAGATCCTACTTCACGTCACCTGGCACTGTTCTGTCCACTGGACCCGATCTGGGGCACCCTTTCAGCTGAGATCACTCAAGGCGCTGGTCAGCTCTGCAAAACCAGGCACAAACCAGCGGTAGTAATCAGCCACACCCACCACTTCCCTTTTTGTATTGGGGTGTGGGAAAGAAATGATGGCTGTTGTTTTCCCAACCTGTGGGTGCACCTGCCTACCTCCCAAGTGGTACCCCAAATATTGTACCTTCCTCTGTCCAACTGCACACTTCTTTGGGTTGGTCGGGAGCCCAGCCTACCTCAGGGACTCCAGGACCACGGCCACCTGCTGCATATGCTCCGCCCAAGTGTTAGTGTCGATGATAATATCATCCAAGTGGGCAGCAGCATTTGCAGGTTGTGGACGCAACAACTGAGGTGCTGGAAAGTGGCCTGGGGCACCTCCCACACTGCAAACAACAGAGGGTCTAACCAGCGATCCCAGTTGAGTTCATCCTCATGAATGAACTTCTGAACTTCCACCAGCCCGTCAGTCTGAGGATGGTAGACGATGGTCCAAACAGAGTTAATGCCCAGTAATTTGTACAGCTCTTTTTAGTGTGTGAGACATAAACTATGTGGCCTGGTCAGTCAGTATTTCTTTTGGGATGTCAACTTAGGAGATGACCAGAAATACTGCCTACGCCACACTCTTTGCAGAAATGATATGCAGCGGCATTGCTTCGGGATATTGTGTTACATTATCCACCAGAACTAATACAATCCAAGTGTACTCAATCCAAGTGGCCCAATGAGGTCCATGCCAATGCGCTCAAACGTGACCTTCATTAATGGTAACAGGTGCAAAAGATTTTTTGGAATCAGCGACTGGTTAACCAGCTGACACTCCATAAAATCGGGCCATGAATCGATCCAGAGGTTTTCGTGTCCCACAAGCCCTACCATGGGGCTGTAATGAGCCGCCTGGAAAATAATTTCCTGGCGACTTTCAGGCATCAACAACTGGGTCGTCCCTCTTCCTAGGGTGTCATCCCGCTCTAGTGGGGTCTCCTGTGGAGTGAACCACTGGAGCCAGAAGGGGCTTACAAGAAGTCCCTGCCGTCTCCTTGTCCCCAGAGACAGCATCAAACAACCCTGCGTCATCGCGTGCAGCGCAGGCACCACACGCCGCTAAAGGTCGTGAGCACATCCCTACGCACTGCTCTAAAGGTTATTAAACCTCGGCCAATCTGTCCCCAGAATTAAGGGACAGATTGTTAGGCGTCGGCTAACTGCAGCCGTTAGTTGTTTAACCATTTTGTCCTTAAATTTGATCTGCAGCGGCACTGTGGGATATTTGTGAAAGTCCCCTCCTGACGTTGACCCACTCTGCCTCCAACAATGCCCCAAACCAGGGTTTGGTGTAGGGGTGGGTTTTTATAATCGATTCATCGATTAAAATCGATTCTGGCTTGGATAATGTAAAATCGATTCATTAAAATCCTGAATCGATTTTTTTAATATAAATTTATTTTGCCCGAAATGCCAGAATCTCTGGTGACATCTCACAAAATTTCAAGAACCACCAAACAGTTAAGACAGTAAATGAGAGCAGGAACACGGATTCTGCACATAGACTTAAACACACAGCGCGACCCGCGGATCAGAATCAGTGAGATGTCGCCTTTCTCACGGTCGGGGCTGAAAGCCGACAGCTCGCTGATTCTGATCTGTCGGCGGGTCCGCGCTTTGTGTTCACGCCCTTTATGAGCAGATTCTAAAGCTGTTAGTTTGATGTCTCTCCAAACAATATTGACCGAACCAGCAGCAGAAGAAGATCCAAACGCTTCACATAAACATCGTCATGAATTCACTCTGACTTTTACTGTTTTGCTTCCACTGCCATGCACAGCTCTCTCTCTCTCTCTCTCTCTCTCTCTCTCTCTCTCTCTCTGTACTTCAAGAACAGTTTCCCTTTCTGCATTATTCGCTTGCTTGTTACACAAGTCTACTGTTGTTTACAGCGCTGTCAGCCGCTGTTTTTATCCCTTTTACATTCTTCCAAAAAGAAAACCTAATTTCTGCTGTTCAATACTGAACAAATTTAAACTTTTTAAAATTATTCAAAATGCAAAACGCTTAACCGTGTCTCTAATAAAACCGCTGTAACTTCAGAGGTAATGTTCATATGTTGATTAATGGTTTTCTTTCGTTTTTGATGTACTGCAGAATATTTTTATAAAATCTAGGCCAGGAAAATCACCTTCATGTTTTTCTGTGTTTTATCTTCAGCTACTTTGACACAAAGGCATCTGCTGTGACGCTCACACCTTTGATAAAGTCTTGCGAGTGTCAGCTTCCTTTTTATTGATACAAAAATATGTAAATGTACTGATCTGAATTATAATATTTCTGACTGTCAAAATTTCCCAGATTTAAATCGAATCGAATCGAATTAAATCGAATTAAATCGAATCGTGGATCGAATCGATTCGGGACCTTGTGAATCGGAATTGAATCGATTCTAGAAATCAGTGACGATACCCAGCTCTAGTTTGGTGCATGTAGCCCAAATTTTAAGCACTATTTAACTCGCAGTGAATCAGTTAGAACTAGAGTTAAGCTGCAGTTTAGTCACATGTTGAATATGCGTTTTTTTTTTCAGAATGTTGTCTGGATGCCAAAATATGAACAAATTCTATATAAAAGGGTAGGTGTGACCCTGAATCTGAACCTAAGCAGGTCACTGGTAACCTGGTGGATGTTAAGAGATTAAAAAAAGAACCCGAGTCACACAATAAAAAATTCAGCCCAACCTGACCCAAGCACAGCAGGTCGGGCCAGCTCCTGTTGCGTCTGGCATCAGGCATCAGTATCACACTCTTCTGTTCACAGGGGCAGAAGAACGAGAAAGCACGGCTGGTTGTGGTGTGTTTTCTGAGTGCACAACCTGAGGTTGATAAAACTGATACCATCAGTTACTATTGAATGTTCTCAGTATAGCACCTGTGTGTTATTCGTCATACTGGGCTGAGTCTAATTGCAACTCTGAGCTCTGAGTTAAGAGAAAAACACCACTTCCTGTGCGCCTTTGCCACAAAACTCTCTTTCACAGCAAAAACAATATCTCCAACCGCTCCTTGGCTTGTAAGGACTCATTTCATTGAATTAACGTCTACTTTTTTTTCTTTCTCCAAACCGCACTTCTTCCTGCTTTTTTCCCTCCCCCTCCATAACCCCAAACCCACCAACATCACCTCCTTCACCCACTCACCCACCCCCAACCGGCTGTGGGAAAGCCATTTTATCAGCGTCTGTCCGTTGTTCTCTGGTGGGGATAGATACAGAGAAGATAGATGAGTGTTTTGACATGGAGAGTGTTAGACAAACACTCTTATCAGGCCCGCCACTTTAGACCGACCCCCCCCCCCCGAAACAGCTCTTGGTTGAGCTGAGGGGGAGCTGGAGAGGAGGGCAGGCAGATTTTGTATGTATTTTGATCAGAGAAGTAGGTGGACGGTTATAACAAGAGAACTCCTCAATAAGCAGACCGCAGGGCTGCTTGTGTAACTGCTGCTGTTAATCCCATCTAGTCAGAGTTCCCGTTACAGCACTCACTTGCAGTCTCGTTCATTTATCCTCAGATGTTCAGAGACTCCTCTAAACGAGAGACTCTCACAGTCCGAGCTGTCTCTAAGTTTTTAAATAGATGGTTCAGTCCTCCGTGCCTGCCGGCTATCTGCCTCTATCTAGGCTGCAGCGGGCTCAGACCACAGCTGTCACTGCCATCCTTCTGCACTTATCTTTTCACTTTGAGGAAGTGCACAAGAAGTTTCCCCTGTTTGAACCGGCCAGGACAGAAAGCACTGTGCTTGTATCAAACTCCCCCTGCTGTTGAGCTGCTGACAGTATTTTCTGTTTGGGCTGAGCTCCTCTGAGGGTTCAGGTCAAGTTCAAGCCACATGCTGATTGAGTTTTTTGTCTTTTGAGCCACCGATACGGCCTGCACTGTGGCACTGACCCTCAAAGCTTTTCTGATGAATGGTGAGTTCAAGGTTTTTACATCATGCTCCCGATGAAGAGACCTCTTCATGATCTCTTCGGCACATGAATATTTAAACCACTCTGGGCTTATTTAATGTTATTTCCTCCTCTGTTTCCCACCTGCTTCCCAGATGACCTGGAGCTAAGTGATGAAGGTGGCGACAGCAGTGTGCTGACAGTAAGAGACCTCTCTCCAGACACAGTATGGGGCCCCTACCCAGGAATCGTCCAATCACAGAGCAGCACCGATGAGCAGGAGACCGAGGTAAGAGCTCGTCCAGTGTGGTTACCACGGCTTAAAGTTCTCTGGCACTGTGCTGAATTTCCAGCATGGAGCTGTTTAAGATTTAAATATAGAATTATGTCTATGGTAACGATTCCTGTGTATTTTACTGTGTTTGCACTGCTTAGCAAAGTGTTGGCTTAACCGCCGTCTCTGCAACATGAAAGCACGAGTAAACTTTGTGTAGCATGGACGGCTCAGAGACCAACAGAGGATTGATCATTTAAAAGTTTAAACGCTAGACGTGATATTCTTTATGACTTTGTTATGTTTGGATTTGGATACAATAAATCTACCAGACTATGTTTTCCTGCTAAAATAATGAATATTGAATTTTTGTGGCTCTAAAGCAACTTTCAAGTTGATGTGAGAACTCACATTAAGCAGGTTGAATTTCTCAGATGGTTGCTACCACAGCCTACCATCTAGTTTATTACATGGAGCTTTGTTTTTAGCATCGTTGGACACTGAAGTCGGAGATCATCAGGCAGGTTACGCAGGAACAGGTCCAGTATTGGAGTATTTTATCCAGTAGTGTGAAGACCTCATACGCTGTCAGCTA
The DNA here is from genome assembly GCF_041146795.1 of Maylandia zebra. Lineage (NCBI taxonomy): Eukaryota > Metazoa > Chordata > Actinopteri > Cichliformes > Cichlidae > Maylandia > Maylandia zebra. The sequence goes on along the minus strand of NC_135173.1, from coordinate 66,195,370 downwards.
CTAGGATTTTTGTCCAGTGAGATAAATGAAAAAAGTCCTCGTCCAGTCCTGAGCTTCTCAGGGTTCCTGAAGGCTCTTTATTGTGGCTACAGTAACACTACGATTAATGTGGGCTGTCCTCATATAGTTAACCTTAGTGAAAGCGGTCTTAGTCAACTAGTTTGTGATTGTGTTGCTGGTCCCGGGACATCTGTGGTGGCAGCAAGCAGCCTAGCCTTATTCTCTTTCAGTGCCACTTTTGCTGATGTCATGCAGCAGAGTTGATGTTTTATAGGCTCATTATTCCAGTTGTCTGTTTTCTGCAGTGTACCAATGTTAATAATGGAGCCAAGCCTGCAAGCTACATCAGTCAGGCTTCCCTTTCCTCATGTCGTGTTCACAGCTTCCCACTTTGGCGGCTTATTTAAACTGCAACCACCACCAGCTTGGGCATCAAACTGTATTCAGCTGCTGTAATAAATCTTTCTTTTTAAAAGTTGAGCTGTCCAAATAAATAAACATTATTTCTCAGCCAAAGCTCAAATCTAATTTTCTTTTAAATTAATAGAAATAATTTGCCTTTTGGTTGCAATATGTTGTTATAGAACTCTGAAACCATCTAAGCCTAAGTGATTATTGGATTTAAAGTTTAAAGTTAGAGTTTCAGCATGCTGATCTATACCACCTCTGCACTGTAACACAGAGCTGAGGGCAAACCAGGGTGAAGTGAAACACTACAGAGAAACCTGACTGAAGGGATTTCCACTGGTCAGGTCAGAGGTCAGATGGTTGCAGACAATGAGTACAAATCTTATCATGTGTGAGACAGTGGTTGGAAATGAAAACAGCCATGTGTGCAATGTATTTATGTGTGTGTGTGTTCCTTGGGAACAGTGTGTGGGACCGGATGGAGCCCTATCAGAGGATGGGTTTGTGCATCATGCGCAAGTCCATCTTAATCATATGATACTGATGCTGGGAGAGGCTTCCTGGCATGGAACGCACTCTTATACGAACACTAAGCCTCACACACACACAGGGTTGTACGCACACAGCCATTCCCTGCCCAAAATTCTTGTACTGATTGATTGATTTTTGTGGCTTGATCTTCAGTTTTTTCTCAGCTTTTAAAGGCGTCAGGTTAGCCCATTTTGTGCGCATCTGCATCCAAACCAGTTTCTCATCAGTCCACAAAAAGACTCCCGTTCAAATTTAGATGGAGTTTATACCACACATCCTGGCCTTTCTCCATCAGAGTCCTATCCTCTTCCATCCTCTCCCCTCTTCTCCTCCCTGCCCTCCCCAGACGTCCGCCTGTCTTTTATCTCCACATGGCGCCATCCTCCTGGACAACAAACCCCAGTGATTGATTCCCGCTTGATAGGCTCTCATTTCTAAGATTTCGTTTATTATCAGTGTGGTTCTGAGTGTACAGATAGATGTTTGTGTGTGTGTGTGCGCGCGCGCGCTCTAACACTCTCACATACACACACATACACGCTCACCCATCACCTTTTGTTCCTCCCCTCCCCTTCCGCTGCCCATACTGTCCTATTCCTCCTCTAAACTGTATAGTCTTTTTCTGTTCTTCTGAGGTCTTGGCATTCATATGGAAAGCATCTCGTCCTGACTCTTAAAAACTCATTTTCTCCCTCTTCTTCCTCATTTTCTGTCCCCACTCCTCCCCTCTCCCCCCTTCCTATCTGCGGACTAAAGGAGTGAGGAGACGGACCTTCGGTATCTGCTGGAGATAGTGGCCGTAATCTCACATTCCTCCTGTGTTTCTCCCCCTGTCACTCCATTCCCCCCTCCACCCCCGCCCTCTATCCAACCCTCAATCCTTCCCCGCCTCCCTCCCTCCTGGGTCAGCAGGGGTCAGGGCTATCCTCCTTAGTCTGTTGGGGAGGAGAAATCTGCTCATCTTCTTCTGCTCTGCCAAAGTGTGAGCCTAAAACACTTTCAATGCTAATGATAAACTCATTTCACATAGCTTTTATTTGAATTTATGAATTAAAAAACGGCACAGTTTTCATGGCTTTTATCATTTAAATGTATCTTTTCACCCCGATCTGCTGGCCAACATCAGGGTTTTAGATGTGAGTTTGGGTCTGAAAGTGCATACTAACTAATAATGAATCTGGGTTAGCCTACAGCCTCTTAGTTGTTAGGATCTCTCTGTCAAATCTATGTAAAACAGTTGGAATCTCTAGCAGGATATATATCAGTGTTTTGAGATATTTTGAGTATTTTGAGAGCAAAATGTCAGTTTTGAAAGACAAATATTGTTCCTTAAATAGTGCGTTCCCTCATAAAGGTTATGTGGGTTGCACTGTATACCACTCACATAACTTCAGTGTTTGATGTTAAAGCTTCCTTCCAAGATAAACTAGTTCCCTGTGTCATGTGCACTAATCCACCTCCAAATCATCTCAAATGTCAGCTTTTGAAGTATTTCCTCATTAGCTTCAACTAATCGTCACGTTATCATCGCTGTTGCTATAGATGAAGTATTTTTGTTACAAAACAAACAAGGACGCTTCATCAATAACAGAGATCACATTGGATGTGTCACAGGTTTACTGGATATTGTTTGAACTTCTAACTAACCCCCCCCCCCCCCCCCCCCCCCCCCCCCCCCCAAAAAAAAGTGATTAACAGAAAATGTGAAAACTGTTTAATATTGTGTTGTCTTATTCTTACAGTAGGCCTTTGACTTTCGGTGTAATTTATTCCCAGATAATAGAAAGGGACCAAAGTTTTCCACAATTCCTCCATTCTCTAATGCGTCCTGGTGGTTTCTGTATAAGAATAAAATAATATTTTTATGATAAAATACCAAACAAAAGTAAAACTTTCACTTTTCATTCTTCCGGATTAAATAAACGGGTCAAAATGACGTGTGTGAGTTCCCCTCTTCAGGGCAATTTACAAATGTCGTGCTGTTTCCTAAACTCAGGGGCAGTCAGTTTGTTTCAGTATCAAATACAAAAATAAATAACTAAAACATAGGACATGCTTTTCTTTTTTTCAGCGCAGTTCATGGAAGTTGTGTGTCGCAAACATTAGTAAGTCAGTTTGTAAGACTAAATATACTTTTCCTCATATTTTGTGTGTGAGACAGAAACTCATATTGCAACTGAGTCTGCTCACCACGCTCTCGTTGTAAATACTGACATTTTCAAACCCAGTTTGCTCTGGTGCCACACCTTATTGAATCAGACCTGAGGAAGGTACTCTTTCTTCTTCTTTTGGCTGATCTGCCTTTCGTTTGGCTCAGATATCGAGGCGTTTCCTGACACAACCCTCCCCACTGCACTGTACTGGCATTTGGACATGCTTTCACTTCATTTCTTGGTAAGATTGGCACGGCCCATTCTCAGCCCCACCCCTTGCAGTATTGGCCTTCTTCACTCTTTCTCAATTAACCTCCCTCAACTAACTTGGGCCCATAAGATTTCAATACCAGGTCTACCCAGTGACTCAACAACACTGTGTTTGGATGTGCAGAAACACGTACAGAAACATCAGAGATATTTTTCTTTGTCGAACTGCGCCTTTGATGGTTCCTTAGCTGTGTGTTGTTTTATGCATGGGTGTGAGTTCTGAGAAATCAGGGTGGGGCAGAGAGAGCGAGGGAGAGAGGCAGATGAGATCCAGTTCTCGTTCTCCCTCCAACAGATCTCCTTCATTAGATTAGCAGCGTGTTAACTGGCCTGTGTCATATGGAAATTCTGCCATTTGCATCTCTTGAGAAAGAGGCGTAAAACCATTTATCTATTTAAATATATTCTGGCTGATATGGCTGTTGGACTTTAGAACAGGGTATAATAATGTTTACTGATCAACTGATCAGCTGGCTGCTGATTCCTCACAGTTTTTGGTTGAGTGAACAACCAGGTCCTCCTCGGCGAGCCTCCCATGGCAACCCAGGAGCGAGCACGCCACTGCTGCTTTTCTGATTGGATCGCACATAACAGATCTGATATTATATCTCCGCTTCTTCTGATTGGATCCTGCTTTAATTAACTGATAGTGCGGTTGCGTGCGATTGGATAGAAGTTGTAGGACTTGTGAAATTTTAGCTCAAATGAAGGATGAAGTGATGATGCTAAAGAGGGAGCAGAGTTTGCTGCATCTGTTGCGTCTTCCAAAAGGACAGATGTCCTAGAAGAAGTCTGCACCACAGGAGAAACTCCGCTTACATCGTTCCTATTGTTCCCCCCCCTTCAACAGCACCCAACAGCTCACCCCACCCCAATCTTGTCTTTCGTGGAAAGGCAGCCCCAAGGCACGATCCTAGAAGGAGTAGAGTAGGGGAGTTCAAAGCGTTATCACGCGCCGAACGTCTTTTCATCATGTTTTAGAAACAAGCGTTCGCACTAATCCCCCAATAATCTCTCCAGGAGAACTGGGGCGATAAGGCGCGCCACCCACGGCTTTTCAAACACTTTTTGGGTAGTCTCTTCTCACTCTCTATCTCTCTTCCCCTCTACCTCATCTACTCTCCACTTCCTCTTTCCCTCACTCCCCGAGAAGGACGAGTGAAGGTGATCACCGTCTCCTCCTTACTGTCTCTCAAGCAGTTTTCTCCTCGTTTTTCCTTTTTCTTTTTTTTGTGTATGTGTGTTGACTCTGAATCGGTTTGTTTACATCCTGATTCTGATCTTTTGCAGTTTATCTGGACTCATCAACAGTGTTTCTCAGCCTCTGTGTTTCTTTCTCTCCTCCGCCCATCAAATTAGAATGTTAATTAAAATGGTGCTCCTTCAGAAGATGACAAATCGATGATTACGGTGAGTGTTGAGACACCTTCTGTGATGCCCCCCAGAAGAACGTGAGACATAAGTGGCGTTCCTAAAACAGAGGCAGAGTGCAACAACAATAATATTTAGCATTAAAGACACAGGAAAAAATGTTTTTTAAACGTCTCCCTTTACCTGCATTTTAAAGTATTCATATATCGAATCCCTGTGCTATCTTGCAGTAAAATGTTTAAATATTTGAGATAACTCATCCCGCACCCTGAGGCATACACAAAAATGAAGTCAAATGTGATATGAAGCCATGCTTATCTTTGTTGGCTCGTGGCTTGTAGTAGCTAGCTGAGAAATATCATGGATGGGAAGTCTGTGTTTGAATATCATTTGGCAAAACCCTTGTTTACATTGCTAAAAGTGCATGGTTACCATTTCATTTATTTCTCCTTCATCCTCCAACTCCAGCTCAAGGACACCGTTGAAGGAGGTGTGGGCGGATTCCACAATGGCAGAGCCCAAAGATCGCCAGTAGTGGTCATGGCCGAATCGCATCACCTTGGTGTTGTTTTGTTGGATTTTAAAGTATTGCACTGCACTCTCTTTGCGGTTTAATGAACCAACAACAGCAGCAGCTGGTCACACAAGCTTAAATGGCTGGATGTGTTTTCCCCGACTATTTGCTGCACTTTGTTGGCAGAATACGGTGCTAAATCCAAAACCTCTTTACGATTGCTTTGGTCGCTAACAGATAAGTCGCAGAAGTTTTAGCAACCAAAGCAATTACAAGAAGGTTTTTTTGGAGCACTATCTTTGCAAGCACTTTTACCCAGTAACAGCCAACAACCTACAGTAACAACTCACTAAGCAGTCACTAGTGACCATAGGTTGCCATGGGACCTCTGACTGGTATCTTGGCCAGTGTAATCAAAAGCTATTGCAATCATACAAAGAAAAGCTGCTGGCATGGTGACCCTTTGCTGCTGGCTTTGTCCACGTTATGTTAGCTTTCCCACAAACAACCATTTCAAATATCGAATATCACTGGCGGACCTTATCGACCCAAAAAAACTTTTAGCTAGCGGTAGCTGCTACTTTCAGGCTGTCATACCTTCTATCACAAGTTAAACTGGCTCTTGCTTAGCTTTGTATTCAGCTAATTTCATTTTGGTAAGGACTGCAAGTAGTAACTGCACGTCAAACGGAAAACACAACAAACTTAACAACACACGTATCGTTGCCTTCTCAAAGGTAGTGCTAATCCCTGCTTGAGATCAGTGTGGTTGCCTAGATATTCCCTATTCCCTAATTGATTCTGTCACGTCTGACTGAGTCCCTCTAGAAATAATCCTTCCACTCGAAAATGCATCGCAGCACAAACGGCTAAGCATGCTCTAAGTCGAGCATAGCATCAGTTCAGCCAGGCGACAAAGTTAAGCTCAGCTGTAATTCCTGCAGATCAGTTGATATTCTTCTACACATCCAATTGCCAATTCTCATGTATCATATACTATCATATTTTTATTTAAGTTGCTGCAAGCCACTCTGCAACCCACCTCCCACCTTTTAATGCTGCATCTTAATTATTGTCATCTGTTGTGAATAATGTGTGAAAGGATGAGAAGGTTTCACAACTCTAGATATAAATTCCTGCTCTTCTGACTACAGTGGTCCTGACTGAGCTGACATTATACTGTAGCTTTAAATATGTCAACAACTAGAGCTTTTAAGGGGGGGGGTAAAACCCTTGAGTGATAGACGTTATGGCTGAAAATGTTGACCATCATGGCATTAAGGGGAACCAGCATCCATCTGACTGAATCAGCGTGCTCAGTATTGGCTACATTTACCCTCACCTGTCATATGATTTCCCCACATCGTGACAGTAGCTGTCTGATTGTCAGTCTGGCTCTGACAGAAGAGTCTATCACCCCAGGAGAGAGGAAAAAACTCCCTCAAAAAAGATAAAATGGACCGATACTGATAGAGTTGGCCCAGAGAGAAGGAACAAAGGATGGCCGAACAGAAAGGAGGGAAACAAAACATTAGGAACAAAGAGAAATATGAGAGAAGTGGAAGAGAGGTGAGAAAACCGTGGAAGACGAGGGTTAAACAAGAAGGAGGGAGGATGTGTTCATCACTCAGTGGCAGTGACTGGCTGGTATCTGCATCTCGCTGTCATCTGCACCGGCTTTTGCAGGGTGGAGGAGGATGGAAAAAGGAGGAGGAGGAGGTGGTGGTGGCGTAGGAGAGGAGAGAAGAGGAGAGGGAAAACCTCTATCCTGTCTATCTCTGAGCCTCATCTCCTGCAGTTCAGGAGCCCGCTTTCCAAGAGTGCCTCATTTTCAAATCTCTTATCTCAGCCCCCGTTTTAAGTATCGCAGTTTTATATTTTTACATGTCATTTGCATGCAGCTCATCAAACCAGACTCCCTCTATTTTTTCCTCATTCCTTCTCTTCTCTGAGGTGTGCGGCGATACATGCGGCTGTGTAGGAGCACCCCTGCTAAAGGGAATAAGCTTTCACTAGCTGCCACCTAGCCTTGGCTGTATACTGTACTGACAGCATTTATCCTGTGTGTGCAGAATACACAGCATTAAAAAGAAAAAAGTATCTTGTGTCTCTGTTGAATGTTAGGGAAATGCTTTGCTCGAGTACAGCGGAGGTAAAGTGTGTGCATGTGTGTTTGTATGCGAGAGGCGGATGAGAGTAGGTTTCTGATTTTATCTGCCTTCCTTTTCTTCTTTGTATTTTTGGAGGATTCACACAGTGACCTCTTTGTTTGGGACAGTGAGTACACCCCTCCAACTCTCTGGATTGCAAAAGAAACTATTTCCTGTGGCCGAGAGATAGAACGAGAGACGGACTGAGAAAAGAGGGAGAGATAGGACGGTGGAAGGAGGGGCAGGCAGATGGACGGACGGACGGAAGTGTAGGAATGAGAGAGGAGAGGAGAGGAAAAAGAATCGGAGATTAAGAAAGAAAGAGGTGCATAAAAGGAAGGAGGCGGTGCAGGAGAGACAGTGAAAGTGGAGAAGGGAGGAAGAGAGTGAATTGGGATGATTGAATGAATGATTCTGTGAGGGGAGTGAATGAACGGCCATGGTTGAAAAGGTCAGGAAAGGAGCAGAGCAGCTTATTAAATTCCCACAAACTGTTTGAAGCATTTAATGTAGGAGAGGATTTTGCAGCTTTTTTTGAGTATGTTGTGATCTGCTCAAAGGCCTCTAATATGCCCATTACACTTCAACAGTCCAAAACCCAAAGAAATTCATACTTTACAGTGATATCTAGGGCCTGAAAAGGAGTTATTGTGCACATGTGAGAAGCCTAGTGCCGACGATTACACAGGATCATTTCTGCTCATTCCCAGGCCCATGTCCTTTATTCTTGAGCTCTATTATAGGACTTTTGCATGATTCACACTTCAGTGGAGCTTTTTGTAACCGCTCAGTTCATTCTGTTTGTTAAACAAGCTGTTTTAGCTCCTCCCCCTTTAATGCCACCCTCTCCTTTAGCCAGGTTCTTCTGATTGGCTTTAAGGGGCAAATAAATACAACAGGAAGTGTATTTCACAGCACTGGTTTCCATAAAATAACTGCTATTACTAATTTCTATATAACATAGCTGTTTGACATACCTTCTATGTCAAAAACCAAAGTTGCACAAGTTGCACACACACATAACAAATTTATTGGAACCATGTGGAATAAACTTGCAGTCCTGTCGCCTTTGGTGTGTTGCTTTGAAGGTGGTGAGTTTGGTGTGTCCAGACAGTGGTAAAACAGCAGTAATATGGACTCTGCTATCAGTTTGCAGTTGAATGAAGTCAAGCTGGTGACTACATGCACCAAAAATAAATTGGTGAAAATACAAATCTAATGCTATCAGGTAGCAGATCTGTTGCTATCTACATTCAACAGAAATTCCAATTAGCTACTTACATTATGAGCGCAGCCAGAACCCCGTAGAAGTGAAACAGTGTGTTTATATGAATCTTCCAGTCGGTCTGAGTGTTTGCGGTTAGTCTGAGTCGTCCTGTGATTGCTTGGGGAGAGGTTTCCCACCACTGAGTGATCTGTGCATTATAACGGTAGTATAACCCTGTTATATAGCACTTACCTGCACAATCTCATACGCACACACACACACACACACACACACACACACACAAACCTTCATATACATCAAGTTACTTTTTGCACAAAGCTCAGTCTTTTGCACAACCCTCTGTCCTTGTTGCACTTTTCTATTGCACTGTTGTGTCTGTATCGTTCTGCTCTGTCTTTGTGTTGTTTAGTTTTTTTGCATTTTGTGCAGTTTTTGCACACTTGCACTTTCTGTAGTCCTGTGTTGATTGTCTGTTATATGTCATTTGTAGCACCAGGGTCTTGGAGGAACGTTCTCATATTTCACTGTGTACTGTACCACTGCACATGGTTGAAATGACAAAAAAGCCACTTGACTTGACTCTGGGCGACCAGTTGGTTGTCGCGACGACTTGCAATCGAGTCGGTGTAAGTGGAAAAAGTCCATGCAGTCACCGGGCAGTTACAAGTCTTTTGTTCTTGTCTCTTTTTTACCTTAGTGTGACTCAAGCATCACTTCCATCTCTAAACTCAGGTTTTCTTTTCCTGAGTTGAAACTATTAGAAAACTTTGTTCTGTTTGCATTAAGTACAGCAAGAAAATTGGTGCATGTTTCCTGGCCTGGAATCATGAATTTTCTCTCTTCCTCATTTACAGACTGTCATAAATACTAGAAAAGGTCCATTTTTGTTATGTTTTGTTTTCCACGCTCAATAAAACAAAGACATTTTCCCATCTTTTATCTAAAGAAGCCATTTTAGTGTGGAATAATCTGGGTAATCTGGGTTCTGTTAAGAACACGGATCTGTGTCTATCATTATTGACTTGTTTTACATTTAATAACCATCCCGCGGTCACGTTCCGTCTGTTTTACAGCAATGTAAACTATATTAGACGACGTGAAACAGTATCCAGCATTGAGACATAGATGTGCTTGATGTACCAGAGGTTATTTGCATATACAAACATACTTATTCCCCAGTGGTAGCAGTAAAACTGTGGCAGTTGACAGCTGCGCAGAGAAATCTTAATCTGCTCATCTACAGGCTGCTGGTGGAGGTGCTGAGATGAGGGCGGCTCTTAGTCTTTTTCTTCTGCTTTAATTGACATCCACATAGACCACGAGGCGATGTGACATGGGGTCAGGTGTTGGGGATAGTTCTGGGAAAGTTGCTGTTACCATGATGATGATGATGATCATCATCATCATCATCATCGTCGGTGGTGTTTGGGTCTGCAGAGAGAGAGAGAGAGAGAGGTTGAGCAAGGAGCCATTCTGATACTGAATGAGGGAGTGGAGGAAGAAAATGAAGAAATGAAATCAGCCCAGCATCATTTGCATTCAAGTTTTATCAGCATAGGAGGAGGGCGTTTTTGGACCTGATAAGAAGAGGGCGTCGCAGGCTGCGCTGGAGGTGGCGGGCAGGGGAGGGGGGGTGAGAGAGAGAGAGAGAGAGAGGTGTGTGAATGGATGTTATATGTGCAATGACTTTGGCAGAAAAAAAAAGTGGTTGGAGAGCTCAGTCAGTGTGTGCTTGCACTGACACACATGAATGTTACAGAAGCTGTAGTGGAGACACAGTATTGGGGGTGGGAATGGTGTGCGCGGGGGGGTGGGGGGTTAATATCAGACCAAATAATTAGATTCGCTATCGTCGCGGCGGCAGCAGTGCGGGAATCAGGCAGATTAAAGCCGGGCTCGGGGCTGGTTAATATTCATGAAGGGACCAGGGTCCGGGCGAGGGGCTTAGACTGCAGCTCAAAGACTCTCCTCCGGCTGATGGGGCTTAAGGCAGCGCTCTCAACCAAGATGGAGCTCTGCCGCGGAGGCCTGACATCCCACTGATAGATGGAGGGCTGCGTGGATAGTTTAGGTGACGGGAAAGAAAGAAGAAAGACGGCGAGGAGTTTTTGCACTCGATACACCGACATCCGTGTGGATCTCCTGATCTTCATTTGATCGTGCTGCTTTCATGAAACAATGGCTCGTCTCTGAGTTCTCTTCTTTTTTCGTTTTCCTTTACAGACACTGTTCATACCAGCACATTTGCACGTATCATTATCTGAAAACCCTCACCTTCTATTCTGGGCTCTTTCTGTAAATAGGAAACACTCATAGTACATTTCCATGTTCTATGCTACATACGGACTGTGTCTCAGTTAGCTGCAAGGTGGTGTCAATGCCAATGTTTCAGCATTCAAACTTACCCGTCTGAAGGCCCTTGCTTTGCTAACCAAGTAAAAGCAGGGAGGTGATGCGGCCATGAAACAATGGCTGTTTCTAAGATTCTTATGTTTGTGCTATTTTCATTATCCACCTTTAGATAATAGTGTTTGGCTGCTCTGAAAACTTGAGAAGGTTGACTCTTTGTTGGTCCAGACGTTCCAGAGGCGAACGTTGGCCGTTTGAGTCATTGTGATCGGCTTCAGCCCAAGAGAAGTGAAAAGGGCTTTGATAACATCCGGTGGCCTCTCCCTTCTCCTTAACTCACTCGCACATCTCTGGCATCTGCATTCTCTACTGGCCTGGTTAATTACACACACACACACAAAGTGTGATCTGGCCCTCTGCCTCGCTGACTCTCATTATCTCATGTGAAACTGTGTGTGTGTGTGTGACTGTAAAGTGTGTAAAGTAGCGTGTTCTCCTTGTTGCAGTTTGACACAGCAGATTATCTGTTAGCGTTGCTGGTATTAGGTGACGTTGTGATTTACTTCCATGAGCCGAATCATCTACTTTAGCTTTGTCCAAGCAAAAACTAGCAGCATCTGCAGGACAACAATTGATCTCTATCTCCTTTAGATTCAGCTGTGGGCATACCAAGGACAAGCAGGCCGAATGACTGATAGATTTCTAAGTAATCTTGGAGTTTTAACACAGCCCGTGCAGGCGTTTGCATGCTACTGTAGCTCCCGCAGTGTTTCCTGAATTCCAATGAGACCACAGATGTGGGATGTGCTCCTAAATACAAATATTTTTCTTCACTCCTTCAGGTTTCCTGTGTTCACATCTGGAGGCTGGCCAGTTGACCTGTTTTTACACTATGACATAACTTAACAAAACCAAAAACACAGCACAACTAATCATAACTGAACCTGCTTCACATCTGCTAGCTTTGCTACTGCAAACCTGGAACTGCCCCCACATGCCCTCCTGGGATGGTATTAATGACCCACATCAAACAATCGAGCCTTGGTTAGTCTTCGGCTCTTCGGGTCTACAGTGTCCTCCATGCAGCTGGCTTACATGCTGACAGGATTACAAAGAAGTATGGTAGAGAATAGTTTTGAGAATTGCCCCTAGTGTGAGTCATCATGAGGGTGGAAAAGCTGCCACGTCTCACTGGGATGATTTATCTGGTCAGACATCAGATATGAAAATAAATGGAAATTGCATGTGACATTTCACAACATCTATGACGTTAACGTTCAATCAATAACTCCAAAAACAAATATTCTATTATCATGTTTCTTTTGTGCTAGCTTGTTGACGTCGTTGTGGTCGGAGAGGAAACTCCATCGGGGAGAGGCTGAAGTGTTATTAGTTCTGAAATAAGAAGAGAAGGGAGTGCATCACGCTCTTCAATTATTTAATATTTATTTTAGATCTTTAAAGGATGAGCATGTGTGTGTGTGTGTGTGTTTTCCATTTTGTTTTGCTATTTGTGCATTTATATGTATAAAATATGCGTGTGTGTGTGTGTGTGTGTGTGTGTGTGTGTGTGTGTGTGTGTGTGTTATTTCCACTTGCGCGCTAGTGAGCTCTCCCCATTGCCCTATCATGGTGAATTCCAAAGCCGTGGCCGTGATGAATTAGTCTGAAGCAAATTAGCAGTACTTACAGCTCAGACGGCTCCAGCATTGGGTTACAAATTAAAACAAAAGCAGCCGTATCTCCACATCAGCGCTAGTCCCCCATGAAATACAATACGCTCTGCCTCAATCTTTAACGTGCAACAGACTGAGAGGCTTCCTTCCTTCTGTCCTTTCCCTCTCTCTTCTCACTGTCTTTCCAACATCCATCTTCTTCAGATATTCCAATGAGCTGTCTGATCATAACACACTGCCCGATGTCTTCAGCTAACAGTGGCAAGACTTCACGTTAGGTATTATTGACCAAACCAGTGTTATAGCTGCTTTATGTAAAGAGAGAGATAAGGGGAAAAAACACTGTGCAAAATGAAATTGCAAATGCGTTTATTTGAAAACTGAGATAAATTGCTGTAAAAAGTTGTGAAAAGAGCAACAAAAGAACGGAAAAATGTTGCAGTGCTTAAAAAATTAGCTGCAGCACCTCATAACTAATAAGGTTAATGAGAAACACGATTAGGTATAAAACCAACGTCCCTGAGAGGCAGGGAGCGATTCACCACTCTTTCAGGTTTCACCAGGGGCCAGTTTCACCAATACAGACCTCGACTGTGGCTGAGGCAAACCAAATGATTACAAGTTTGGCACATGTCTAAATTTAGTCATTGACTATGTTAAGTGGGACAAAGAATTCTGGGTAAATGGAGGCTTTTAAAGAACAAAAATGGCCAACTGGTTTACATAATACCTGCTCAGCAGTGTTTACCCCAGCAGACACAAAAATAGAGATAAGCAAAGAGTGTTGAACGCTTCTGTGGCGTAACGTCTCAATACATACAGCAGAGCTGAAATCTTTTGGCTTCTTTGTGTATACGAGCTTCTGAGAATAGATTCACTCACACGGACAAACAAAGCCAGCTGCCTGTGTGCACGAGCCATTGATTTTTCCCAAGCTTAGTTAACAGCAGTCTAACCTTGTGTAATTTTAACCCAAGTCTTTTATTTTTGCAGTGCAGTCAAACTGATATTAGAGCGTAGTTAAGCCTGGTCTAAAATGTCCTCTGAACAATGAACAGGCAGCAGCTGTTGGAGGAGCTCACGCTAAGCTGCACTGAGGTTGATGATAAGAGGAGAGCAGCTCTGAAATATTTTTGGGAAGGCCTTCACATGAATGCGTAACATCTGAAAGTAATTCCTAAAACAAGCCTGTAATTCTAAAGAAGCAGCGCTCTCTTTTTCCTTTTGTAGTTAAAAGTTTAAATTCTGAATTTTCTGCTTTTAGAGTTTAGTTAAAACAGTTGAAACCTCACGTAAGTGGTTCCTGATTTTTACCTCATATTTGTCCTCTGCGGTTCAGTTGTGGTGAGACATATATAACATCTTTAAAACACACAAAGTTAAGGTGAAAAAGCCACTGCACGGTGTCTTCTCACCAGAGCATCAGTGTTTATGCGATACAATACAACTTTATTTATATAGCACATTTAAAAACCAACGGTGCTTCACAATAAAACAGCAGCTTAAAACATGAATAATATAAGACCATTAACAAAGTACTGAATATGCTAACAGGTCAGTGTCACAAATTACACAAGAATAAAAGTGAACATCAAATCAAACTTGTTAAAAACACACAGGTTTTAAAGTGATGGTTTGATCTGCACACGCAGGCTTTCTCAAGAATCTCAGTTTGTTTTCTGCTATTTGCATTTCTCCATGTTTCCTCTGAATGTGTCATTATCTGCTTCACTAATCAGTAACAAAGCCGTTTGCTATTCCTACTCATATGTTTCTCCATTAATTTTATTATTATTAATGACATTTTAGTTCACTGGATTAAAAACAAGATTTCAGTATAAAAATAAAATGAGATGATTATAAAACAAACATAAAATATAAAACTACAGTACAGGTTATTCATTTTTTTAACACAGTAATACAAACTGCTGTGGTGATAAATACTACACCTGTCCACAGTTACAAAAATAAACTTAAACAAGCAGAATAATGAGATTAAACTGAATTACATACATAATATAATAAATAGATTTGTGAACTGGTTGAGTAATAATCATACTTTATGTAACCAGCAACAAATAACTTCAATCAAAGATGCACACATTTTAAATGCTGTATAATTAGGAAATCGCTACTTTTTCAATTGCATTACTTGATCAATGTTTAATTAGTTCTTTAATATCTGCAAGATAACTTTGTATTAACTCCTAAAACCTGCATCATACCTGATGGTGAACATCACAGCGCTGCTTTTGTAAGGAGGATTTTATTTGTATTCAAAGTGTTTGGAATTTTTTACAGAAAACTAAAAAATAAATCAATAAAATAAGTAATTACAGCAGTTATGAAACCTGAACATTAACATCGAGCCGCAATGAAAAAGTATTTTCAGGTATTTATTCACTGGTTGCAGGATTAAAAATCCCAATAATCCTGTGATGTCACAGACCTGCTGCAGACGAGGAGAAACAACTTTTTTCCTCTCACTGGTCCAAACTGGTGATTTGACGTGTTTGTTTATCAGCAGTTTATGACTAATTATATTGATGAATTGAGACTAATGCAGTATATCACACTGAACATTTTCCACTAATAGAACAATTATAGATGATCGTGTGTGCTGTCTGTGGTCAGTGTAGTTCTCTCTAAAGATCATTTTAAGGACTTTTTTATGTGACGGGTTTGTTACAGATGGTGAAGGTCAGATACACGAGCAGTGAGAATCAGCCTCACTCATCTTTTCTTTGGCCAAGTGCATGCAGTGTGTCAGCAGAGCCCGTCACTGGCTTTCCATGAATTTCCTCCTTTTTTTCCTCCCAGAATGAATAATTCTGAATAAGTCTGTATATGAATAATGAATAATTCTGTATAAATAATAAATAATTATATAAATTAATTATTCATTTTATAATAATATAAAATGAATAATTCTTCAGTTTCAAATTTAATGCCACTTTTAATTTGATAAAAAGGGGAACCCTTTCAGAAGGTGCCCAGTGGTCGGGTCATATCTGGAATTTTTTTGCAAACAGAAAATATTTTTAAAAAGGAAACTTACTGAAACATTGAGACAAATCTACAGCGTGTTTGGAGGAAAATCAGACTTAAAAACACCAAAAGTCATGGAAGACGCCAGCGTTGAACGTGACAGGGAAAATAAAGCAGGAAGCTTCTCTGTGCTTCTCTCATCGACTGTAACTGCTCAGTGAGGTCCGTCACGTCCTGTGCTGAGGGAATGCTTCCTCTTGGTGGAGAGTGAACGGTACTGCATCGCTGTGCAGCTCTCACACAGTGAGGACAGTCGGTCACTGCATCAGAGATTTCTTCTCTTCCCCGTGGAGTCGCTGCAGCTGTCACAACCCAGTCAAATCCACCTTTATTATTATTTATCTCTGTTGGTTGTAGAAAGATTATATTTTGAATATTCGTGGTGATGTCTGGAGTATGATACTTAAACAGAAACTCTGATGGAGGAAAGGTGGTGTTGGTGGTGTTTGAGGAATAATGTGCTGGTGCAGAAGTACAGAAGAAAGGCCTCGCTGAGAGTTATCAGTGATGGGACACACACATGTGGTGGGAGTGCTCCCACAGCCACATATAAACAAAGACAGGATTGTACTCAGGACTCGTGTGTGTGTGTGTGTGTGTGTGTGTGTGTGTGTGTGTGTGTGTGTGTGTGTGTGTGTGTGTCATACCTCCACACATACAGACAGTGGATGTTGACTCTACACTCTTTGTCCAGTGTATCCACCGTGGATCTTATTATGGCTGCCCTTTGAATAGCTGCCTGTCGACTTCATCAGATCTTTTTTCCTCTTCCTTTTCTTCTCTCCTTTCTCCTGAGGTCCCTCTTCCTCTTTTATTCCTCTTTTTTCTTCATTTTCGGGGTTGCTTTGTTCCGCTTGTGCTCCCTCATTTCCTTCTGGGGCTGTAATCATCCTCTGCTCACTGACGGCCTTTTCATAAACCGGTGTTTACCGCTGGCCGCACACTGGATACTCACGTGTGGCTGTGTCGTCCCAGCTGGCTACAATTAATGCTTTGATTTTGGTGATTATCTGCTGGTAGTTAAAAGAAGAGCGGTAATACTTGAAGAAGACAATAGCAGATGTTTTACTTGATTTGGCGGTGATGTTTAGGCGACAGGTTGAATTTGAGCTTGGGCATGCTTTAAAGGGGTTTTCCCCAGTAACATGTTTATTCATGTTTATCATGAAACAAATTAGATATCTAATCTGGGAGGGGGGGGGTCACAATGAGTAAACCACGCATCATCACGTGATGACACCAGAGTTTGGATGATCATTTTCAAGCTTTGTGGAAGCCCAGAATTTAAATGTAGCATCATGGAGCAAAAGCTAGTTATGGCTGGGTGGCTGTGGCTCAGGTGGTAGAGCAAGTCAGCTGCTGATTGGAAGGTTGGTGGTTTGATCATTGACTTCCCCAGTCTGCATGTCAAATATCGTTGGGCAAGATGCTAACCCCAAGTTGCCCTCTGATGTGTTCATCGGAGTGTGAATGTAGAGTAGTTTGCACTTGTGTTTAGAAGTGCATGGGTGAATGAGGCGTGTTGTATACAGCGCTTTGAGTACTGTGGGAGAGTAGAAAGGCGCTATATGAGAATCAGTCCAAATTGGGCTACACTTATACAAACACTTTGGTTGTTTTTATGACTTGTAATCTTATGTGCAGCACTTTGTGATTCTGTCTTGAAAGGTGCTATATAAATAAAAATTTATTTATTTATTTTCTCATTTAATGTCAGATTTTAATTTTATGCTTCATAATCTGATTGATAGTCTGATTTTGCAGTGTTTTTTTACACTAAGAATAAATCCAGAGGAAGAGAGAGGTTCTTTGTGATTCCAGCTGATGATAAATATAATAGTAGGATTTTCCTTTTACTATTATATAGTCATAAGTTTGGATATTTTATCCCCCACAATCAAAATACATGAATAAAAGAGCTCATTATGGAGGAAAAAATCTATCGTAGTGCTTAGAACAATAAATTAACTTTTATTTTGAAAATATAAATTCTTCCAATTAACAAAACAGACATTGATCTGTTAATCGGTCAGGAGTCCATATACATATATACAATGATACTGTAATAGATGGAATAAATTTTTTAAAAGAAAGAATTATGAGAATTTAGCCTCCGCTTCAGAACATTTTCCACAACTCACCCAGAAACTGAGCAGAAACTGAGCAGGTCTCTAAAACCGAAATGATCCGATGACCGACTGAGAGAAAATTAACAGTTTTATCTTAAAAACAAAAGTGACTCATAAACACAGCATCTTGGGACTTGTGATGAACCCATTTGGTTACTTTGTTTAACTTCCTAAAATATTCTTGATGCTTCACGTTTGATTTACGCGTTCTGGACCAGCGGTAGGGGTGCACCGACTTGTGTGTTGTCAGTTGCAGCCTTGTGGATCTGCTATGATGCAAAATGAGTAATAACAAGAACCCTTTGTGTGTGTTTGTTGTGTGTTGGTTGACAGGCAAGAATAAAAACCTTGGCTGTGATCAGTCTGATCAATGAAAACTGTTCTTTGTGTGTGTAGAACATTCGGATGACCGTCGTGTGTGAAGATCCAGATTGTTGGATTAGTCGCCTCCCTCTGACCTCCGATGCCTCTGCAGCAAACTGCTCTATCTACAGCCAAGGTGACTTTTTTCTAATGCACGACAATAGGATATTTATTTTCTAGCTGCCTTCAAAATCAGAATCTGTGTATCAAACAGCAGAAAGCTGAGATCAAACACAACTGTGCATTTTATGCTGCCAGATTTCCAGTTGTTACTCCCTCCTGTTTGTTTTCAGGCGAGGACTTGTTCTGTAAGGTGATGACAGAGCTTAAGGCCGGTGAAAGGCTCGTGGCGTTCGTGTCTCCTGTTCCACTGGGCTCCTCCTCTCCGGTGGCCCAAGGCTCTCCTCCACTGAGCCTTGTCGCCCACAAACAACCTGTGGTGAAGGAGGAGCCGTCGTACCCGGCGGCGCTGCACTCAGAGATCCAGCTCCTCCCGCAGCAAGCTGGCATGGCAGCAATCTTGGCTACTGCTGTTGTCAATAGTGAGTGTTGTATTCAAATCGTATTCACGAAAAGAGCATTTTAAGTAGTTAAAAGTTCAGCCGGCTATTTGCAGAACAATACATATTTTCAATTAATTTCAAATGAGGCAAAAATGTATCAGATATATGCCATGTTAGAACTCGAGACCTCAAGGCTCAGTGTCCTGCAGGTTTTAGATCTCACCCTGGGTCAACACACCTGAATCAATTCGTTTATTACCAGGCCTCTGGAGAACTTCAAACTGGTACCTGCAGCTGTTGTGATTTACTGAAATGTACTTTGTTATATAAATGTAATGTTCTCTTCAGTCACAAGATGGCACTGTAGCACTTTTAAAACCAGCTGATTAGTTTGTGCCTTCCACTTTAAAGTTTCCCGTTGCTTCTGTGGTGACGTCTGACTGATGGTCAGATAATTCACAATCATCACACACCGGTAGATCTGATGCCTCTGTGGCAGGAGACTTCTGAAGGCTTCTGTGGTGTGCACACACACCTGCCACTGTATTAGGTACACCTGGGTAGTACCAGGTTGGACCTCCTTTTTCCTTCAGACATGTGTGCAACAATGTGCTGGATTCCCTTTAAACTACAGATGTTTTTGTGGGAAAATCCCACTAAATCAGAGGTTCTGATACTTGAACTTTGGTAGGTTGATGTAACCATGGTTACATGCCTAAATCCATGAGGTTTCTGCCATGTGATTGGCCGACTAGATATTGGTGTGTTGACGAGCAGTTGAACTGGTTTAAATAATGAAGTGAGTAAATTTGGAAATAGTCTATAGTAATTGAAAATGTATACATATCTCAAAACTGTAAACCACAAGTCTGTGAGATTACAATTAGACTACAATTAAAACTTTGTATAACTGTAGCAGGCAAACTTAACCTCATCCTTACTTTTGCTAATTAAACCAGCGCTTTTCAGGTTCTTGAACCAATATTTGTGTCTGTGTTTGACTGACTAGCTGGTGTGTACTTGTTTTTGCTGAACAGAGGACATTTTCCCATGTAAGGACTGTGGGATCTGGTACCGTAGTGAGAGGAACCTGCAGGCCCATCTTATGTACTATTGTGCCAGCCGTCAGAAGCAGCCAGCTGCAGCTTCCTCCCCTCCACAAGACAAACCCAAGGAGTCGTACCCCAATGAACGCATCTGCCCCTTCCCACAGTGCAACAAGAGCTGCCCCAGTGCCAGCTCACTCGAGATTCACATGCGCACACACAGTGGTGAGAGCAGTATTTATATCTATGCATAAAAGACAAAGGGTCAGAGCATCTGGGCCTGACTGTTATCCTTCTCCATCCTTCCACAGGCGAGCGTCCATTTGTCTGTCTCATCTGTCTGTCAGCATTCACCACTAAAGCGAACTGTGAGCGGCACCTTAAGGTCCATACGGACACCCTGAACGGGGTGTGTCACGGCTGCGGCTTCGTCTCCACCACGAGGGACATCCTCTACAGCCATCTGGTCACCAGCCACATGGTTTGCCAGCCTGGATCTCGCAGTGAGGTGTACTCTCCGGGGCCAGGTCTCCCTAAGCTACCCCTGTCCATCGGTAAGTCATTCCGTCATATTCTGTTATTTTTTATACTTGGATTACGTAGCAGTAACTTTAAAAGGTTCACTGCTGGAAAGCCGGCACGTTGGCCCTTTTTTGTCCTTTAACCCTCCTGAGATTGTTGGAAATTTTGGACATGTTTAATCTGAGTAATCTGAGATTTTGAATAAAATTTGAATAATCTATTCAAATGTAAGCGACTGTTTTAATTTACTAACCTTGACTCTCCTGTTAAGGTCTGAGTCCAGGAGACTCTGGTGTTGTGCTGAAGTGTCAAGTTTGTGGCCACAACGCTGACTCACCTGCTCAGCTCCAGCAACATGTACGAACTCACCTGGAAGTCAGGGTCCCAGCTGAAAGAAGCCCTACTCCTCGTCAGAGTACCCCATCGTCGGTCGACCACCCCCAACCGTCTCCCCAGGAGAAGGAACCCCTAGCTTCATCCAGTCCAGGCACAAACGGAGGCTCAGCCACGCCTCGAGACTGCAGTCCTGCTGATGACCAGATCATGGAGTTAAAGATCAAAGAGGAGCCTCATTCAGATTCAGACACAGAAGAGCAGAAAATGGAGATTAAGGAGGATGGAGAGGAGGAGGAGGAGATGGGTGGAGAGGAGGTAGATCAAGAGGCAGGAAGGAACATAAAAGAGGCGCAAACGACCTCCTCCAGCCAAACATCGAACTCGCCGAAGAGTCCAGCTACAACAACAGTGAAGGCAGAACCCACTAGTCCCACCCCTGGTTCTAGCCCCGCCCATATGGGAGGTGCAGGCTCAGTTGTTCCAGGAGGAGCGCTGTTCCTGCCTCAGTACATGTTTAACCCCGAGGCAGCCATCTTGCCTCAGGCCTCGGAGATCCTGGCTAAAATGTCAGAGATGGTCCACAGTCGCCTAAAGCAGGGCCAGACGGTCGCCCAGAACAACGCCGCAGCCTTCTTTCCTTCTGGACCGACTGCACCCACGGCAACAGCCACTCCACCTCACAAAGGAGCTACCTGCTTCGAGTGCGATATCACCTTCAATAACATCAACAATTTCTATGCACACAAGAGGCTTTATTGCTCAAGCAGGCATCAAGGCGAAGGTGCATCCTCAGCCTCGGGCCCCGCATTGACTAGAGACGCAGCCTCGGCCGCCGCGCCTTCTGCTGGCACACGTGGCTCATCTGCATCTCCTCAGGGCGGAGCATCAAGTAGGGCCGCCTCTGCCTCGCCGTCTGACTCCGAGCCTCCTGCAGGAAGTGGAGCAGCAGAATCCAGGAGGGTGCTGGAGGTGAAGACTGAACCTCCAGCGGGGACAGAGGGAGTCCCTTCCTCTTCTGAAGGGGAAGGTGCTGGTATGAGTGTAGGAGGCGGAGGAGGCGGAGGAGGACGAGCAAGTGAAGGCAGCCAGAGTCCTGCTAGCGGTTCCACAGAGGACCTTGACGACGATCCCAACAGAACCTTCTGCGAAGCCTGCAACATCCGTTTCAGCCGTCACGACAACTACACTGTCCACAAACGTTTCTACTGTGCGTCGCGCCACGACCCGTCCAACCAGAGAGCCGTACACATGGCCAAGACCACCAACACAGCCGCCTTCATTCCGCAGCCCATCCGAACACGCAAAAGAAAGAAGATGTATGAGATTCACATGGCAAGAACCGAGGCGTTAGCTAACGCTGCCGCTGCAGCAGCAGCAGCGGCAGCCACTGCCGCCGCCTCTGCTCCATCCCCCTCGGTTCTGGGCTTGGTAGTAAAGCAGGAAGTCTCTCCCAGTGGTGCAGGTGGCTCAAGTCCCGAAGGAGATGGCCCAATCGACCTGAGCAAGAGGCCCCGTCTCAGAGAGGCTCCACGGCACAGCGGCAGCGGCAGCAGCAGCGGCGGCGGCAGCAGCATTCTCCCAGCCCTGCCTCTCACCGACTACCACAAGTGCACAGCCTGCAGCATCAGTTTCAACAGTATTGAGAACTACCTGGCTCATAAAACATACTACTGCCCTGCCACCACCCTCCAACCCCACACTTTGGAGCAGCTTCACAGGCTCAAGAGATCAGCCTCCACCTCTCCAAAAAGCAGGCCTCAGCAGGAGCGTTCGGATCTCCTGCACCCTGTGGAGAATAAAGCTCACCCAGCTGAGTGGGTGGCCCAGGCTCAGGGCACGTCATCCAGTCCTCACACCTCTGCCTTACCCGCCTCGGATGCTGCATCTCCTTCGCATACAAATACCACACTTGCAGCCTCTCCAGGAGCTGGAGCCAAAAGCGTGGTCACGGCTTCTGCTCAGCTGGTCTGCCCATACTGTCCCAACAGGCCCATCGCTGGTGACTTGATGGACCATTTCAAGACTACCCACGGGCTGGTCGTAACCATTCAGCCACCCCAGGAGACTCTGCCCCATCTGGGCAGAACAGCGAGCCGCAGCCCGAGCCTGAGTCCCAGGGATGGAGCCGCTGCAGCGACTTCAGCTACTCCAACCAACCAGGCCAGACTTGTCTCTCGAGTTCACAGAGACAGCATCAACGGGCAGGGTAGGAGTGGTACCGCTTCCCCTGTTTCGCCCCTGGTGAACGGCAGCCCCTCCGCCGGGGGCGGATCACCATTAGCCAGTTCTCCTCTGCCTGTGTCTCCCCCAAGGGCTCCGTCTCTGACTTTGTCACCTGTGCCTGAGGTCCTGAGGGAGAAGCTGGGATCGTCACACGTTCCGGACAAGGCCGCCCAGACCGTGGCCTCCCACATCCCTGTACCCAGCGTCAGTCCTAAAACCACCCCAGTCATCTCCCCTGTGCAGAACGGTAACTCGCGCTTCTGTCGGCTGTGCAACATCAAGTTCAGCAGCCTCTCCACGTTCATAGCTCACAAGAAATACTACTGCTCTTCCCACAGTGCCGAACATGTTAAGTGAGCTAAGACACTTTTGATCTTTCCCTTCCCTTTCATCTTTCTGAGCGGAAGTTTTCCTTCACTAAGTTTTAAATGGCTCAGAGGGTCCTCCTCCTCCCCCGCCAGTGTCCCACATAGGTGCCAAAACGGTGCTCGGCTGGCATCACCACGAATGACAGTGAATGACTGTTACTCACCTGGCAAGGCCCGATGCCTGGCTCCTCCAGAGCAGAATTCCCAGGTGGTGTTACTCACATACAGAAACTGAAATTCCTCCTTTGGGTCAAAGTGTGTAGTACACTAAGAGCTGAGACACATGCTACCTGCACACTGGTGTGCCCTCGTCCCGAAGATCACTCTTTGTACACCAGTCGCTGATTCAACACTTACCACACCCTCGCCTCACAGTAGTGTTATTATGGGACGCTAAATAGATGTATGTCAGCAAAACCTTTTTTCTGTCTCTGAACTGAGCTTTTCATGGCAGTAATTCCATTCTGACTGATGATGATGATGATGATGATGATGATGATGATGATAGTGCATCTCCAGTGTTTCCCTGCCCCCTGAGCTCTTTTACGTTCCCAGACCTAAACGGAGGAATCATTTCTCTTGTGTGGAAAAAAAAAGACTTGATCATTGTTGATGTTTTTATTATCTGTGCATAGTGTATGATGTCTGAAAAGAAAAGAATTCTATGCTTTTGGGTTCAACACTGGCTCTTTTCTGCTTACTAGAGAAGCTGAGGCATTTTAGCTGACACACAGATATGTGCTATCATGATGTTACTTATTACTGAAGGATAATATTTCAAAATGGGACTTTTTTTTCCTTTCATACACACAAATTTTTATTTTCTCTGTAAAAAAATGCAAGGAAGAAGAAAAAAGATGTGAAATATTTATCTTTTAGTCATCACTGATTTCATGTCAACAGAAAACTACCTACTTAGTGTCCGAGAGTATTTGTATTTTTTATTTGTATATTTTTCATACTGGTGGAAAGAACTGTTTGGATCTGGGTGTGTTGAAGTGAATTTTCTAAGTGTAGATATGTAATATCTTTTCACAGTAATCACTGGGATCACACTGAACTTTATCATGTTAGTATTTCTCGTTCTGTTAATGTGGGCTGTAATCGATGCCGTCTGAAAACCAGCACAGCTTTTCTTTTTTTGTCTTTCTGTTTTTAACCCCACGATTCGTGCAGAACAGCTGTTTGTTTCCAGACCGTCACGTCCGAACATTGAAGGGAGCTCGTTGGACGCTGCTGCGTTCACACTTTGGTGAGAGTGACAAAGCTTTCCACATTTTTAGGTTACACGAAAATCCACATTTTCAGTAAGATGTTTGTCTTCAGATACACACACACACACACACACACACAGCTTTACATTATTTGTTGCAAACTTCACTCTCATACTAAGGCATATTTATTATTACGATTGTACTTCTCTCCGGCAATGAAGGCAAAACAGTGAACAGTCACATGTTGGTGTAAGACCTCACAAAAGAAAAGTAAGCACATATAACCATATGTTGTGGCTGTGGTGTGTGTGTGTGTGTGTGTGTGTGTGTCTCATTTGTACACAGACACACCAGATGTTCCCGTGCTGCTGTTGCAGTTGCAATACAGTGTTACCTAGAACTGTGAATTACTTTTTATTTTTCCGACTTTGATGCAAACTAACCTGTAGATGCCGAGGGGTAAAAATCTGCATCTACATCACAGCGTTTATTTCCCCCCCCCAGCATCTCTCAGGATTTTAGCTCTTTTCATTGTGAGCCATTAAAACCGACTCAGACTTTCAAGCGACACTAAAAGTACAGTTTTAAATAGCAGACTGTTAACAAACCCCACCGCCAGGTCTTCAAGAAACAAATCTAAATGTAAAGTAATAGAGCTAAAATCATCCCTGGTTTTCACAGACTCCTTAAATATTCAGCCAAATTTCACTTTACTTTTTTGACAGTGTGAGTTGTCCATCTTTATATACAGTCTGTCTTGTGATCCTGACGCGACTGGTTTGAGGTCTCGTCCACGCATTAAGTATTTTTTTAAGATGCAGCTTTCGGCCCCTCGCAGACGGTTCCAGATGACTGAAAATGGGCCTCATTCAGAAATTCAGGAGCCATTTAATGTCACGATCCCCCGTGTTTACATGGTTTTCTTCACGACTTTAAGCTTGTGGTTATTTTGCCAACTTGTTGGTTTGGCATGCTCTTAACAGCACTTGGATTGTGTTTTTGCATTTAACGCAGACACAAGTCCACGTATGTGGAACTAAAGCAGTAGTAGAATTTGGACCTGGTCCGATTGATTGGTGTCCCGGGAGCTGCAAAGATGTTAATGGAACAGGTGTAATATCACCAAGAAAGCTTTTTGTGCGTCCATCCACACTGAAGGGGTTTTTCTGCAGGGAAGCAGTGGATCACCTGGTTTTAAGAATCTTCAGCTGTTTACAAATTCAGGGGGAAAACGTGCACCTAACCACACCCTGGGGGTGTAAAGGGGCTAAAGGAGCATCATATTGGGGGTCAGAGGTCACTGGAAAATTCTCATAAGTAACCTTTAAAGATGTAAGAAACAAGGCAAAGCAGTTATTTACATCCTGCAGTCACAGCAAGATTAGAAAACTAAAAGCAGAACCCTTTTTTATGCTGTGTTCTTCTTCAGAATCTCCTCAGAAACTTTTTTTGCCTCTAAATATCCACATTTTTGTAGTTGGTCTCTGTTTTTTTAAAGATGTTGTTTCAGAGACACTGGACCAAAACAGTAACATAACACAGTGTAGAACAAAATGATCGACCAGCGCAGTTTTAAAGGATACGTATACCGACTCGGTGGTTTCCATACTTAAGATTATATCATATAGATAAATTTTTCATAATTCCAGTTCTTTTTAAATTTAGGAGACATTACCTGTTCCTGTTTAGCTTGGAGCACCAGTGCACCAGACTCATCACACTGCTGTGGTCTTAAAAGTAAATGGCCTGCATTTGTATAGCGCATTCACCCACAGGCAACGGCTACATTGTAGCCACAGCCACCCTGGGGCGCACTGACAGAGGCGAGGCTGCCGGACACTGGCGCCACCGGGCCCTCTGACCACCACCAGTAGGCAAACATGGGGTTAGTATCTTGCCCAAGGATATTTGGCATGCAGCCAGGAGACAGCCTGGGATCAAACCACCGACCTTCTGATTAGTGGCTGACCTGCTCTGCCACCTGAGCTACAGCCACCCCGAAGTAGAGAGAAGAACATGCCGTGAGCCACTTTTTCACTGCAGGAACTTTGCAGGAACCTTTGGAGGAGCTCAGGGTGTTTTCACTGTTGGGACTAGGGTCTAAGTTCTAGGGGTTTTGTTTGTTTTTTTAAACTCTGAAAGTCCCTGTTCAGGAGGTAGCCCCACCCCAAAAAATTCCTGAGCTTTTTTGGGGGTTGGGTAGTTGCTTTCTGAACTTTTATGATTGGTCAACTATTCCTAACATTTTAAGCTAGTCTATGTCAGCATCTGCAAAAGCTTTTAAAATCATTTTGCTTTCATTTTGGTCGAGCATTTCTCGGCTCATGCCTTCAGTGACTGTTTGCAAAGTTGTAAATCACGAGCAACAGCAGTATCGTTGAATCTCTTCAACGCTGACTGCTGTTATGCAGTCCCCTGTCCCTCACATTACATGCCATTGTCGTCTGCATTGTTGTATAATCTGCAGCTTGGGGAATGACGTGTAAAAGCTTCCTTGCGTCCATGCAGAGGCCTGACTTTCTTAATCGTCACAGGTCCTCACACCACAGTGGAAATGCAGAAACCCAATGATCTAATGGACCTTTTAGTTCCTTGAAAGACGTTCCTGGCACTAAAGGTTTTTGGTAGCTGCAGTCATGTCACCTAGTTACAAATGGAGGAACTGAGTGCTGAGAAACCACCCTTAGATCTTGCCGCCTTTTCGTTGCACTGTTGTATAAAAACGTGCTGAATGTTTTAGTTTTAGCTGCTTTTTTTTTTTTTTTTTTTTGGTAACGTATTTATGTTTTACGGCACTTTTTCCCGTCCAGAATGCATCCTAGCTCTACCTTGAAGGACGTTTCTGAAAGATTTTAAACCTTGAATAAAACCTTTCTTTGTTTAATTGTAAACCTTTTTTTAATGATTTCTTTGATGTCTGTAACGGAGAAAATCACAATGAATGTCAACACTTTTATGTCCATGTTTTCATTTCAGTTCCACTACACTCATCCAAACTATGCATGGGAAATAAAAAAAAGTTCTGAGAGACACTGATGAGAAGTGTGGCTGTATTTCTCTCTTTGGTGTGATTGCATTTCTTCAACTTTTAGGGGCAGCTTTAGTAGTTGTTTGTGTAAATCACAAAGGTTCTACTTTGCAGGTTCTGTTTAACAGTTTGTTAATTTCACATAAAATATAGTATTTGTATATAAAGCAGAGTAATTCTGCCCACTAAGAAGATGCCCTCTAGTGGAGGGTATCACAAAAAGCAGCCTGAAGCCATAGTAGGGCGTGATAGAATCTGTCAATGATTTTGTTTATGTGAGTGATGGGTCTGTGTTTGACCTGACCACCTTAATAAAGCTGTTTTCCAATACTGATCAATTGAAGTGCTTATTAATAGAACTTAAATTACAGGCACTGACTCTGGTGGGACTCGAACCCACAACCTTTGAATTCCTTCCTCTGTTCTTTGCTAGAAGTCCAACGCGCTATCCATTGCGCCACAGAGCCCTTTGAAGCTCAGTTTGTCATTTGATTGTTTATTTATTGATTGATTACTTTGAGGTATGAATGGCCGAGCAGGTACGGGTTGAAAATTCATATTTGAAACATAAGGCCCGTCCTTATGTTTTCAAATCTCTTTTTTAAAAAATCCAGCACCAACATAATGTTAATGTTTGGGGTTTTTTATGTTATGTTTGTTGTAACTGTGTGTGAGCAGGTGAGAAGCAGCTGCTCGCTCAAGACACCCTCTAGTGGAGATGATCCCAAACAGCAGCCTGCAGCCACAGAAGGGCATGATAGAATCTGACAGTGAAGCACAGTTGAACTTGTTTTTAAACCTTAAATATACATCTCAAGTTCTCCAGCATCAGAGTGTGATGTTCACAGATGGCTGTCCTCCATGATGCTCTGCTCCAGTGTAAATGACTGCGGCTCATGTTTTTCCTTTTCATGCATAAATGGAGTACAAAAATGACATGAAACTGGAACGTGTGTTTTTGATTCAAAATGCTTGCTTGGGAAACTTTGAGAAAAACTTTTTGTAGAGTTTTACTCTGTGTTAGAGATGAGTCAATATGATGAATTCATTAGATAACTGAGATTAAGATAGTCAACACCCCTGCTGATGCATTAGATTCTCCACATATAAACTGGACATAGAAACAAATCATAAGGGGTCCCTGGATGATCTAAAAGTAGATGCAGTCATATGTTTTTCTGAAAATGTGTAAAGGTTTTAAAACACAACTCCTGATTTACATGTAAAATACATATTTACTGTTAGTGGTTAACTAAGCTGACTAATTGAAATTAAAAAGGAAGCTCAGTGACTGTACCACATATCTTCAGCAGTGCCAAGTGAAACAGCTACATGAGTCACATGTATAACATGATTGGCTGTTCACAAGGCTGCAGGCAGATCTAAAGAGGGTGAGTTAGACAGTATTGGTAAAGCACTTTCACATCACTGAACCAATGAAGTGCTAATTAATAGAAATTGACTCAAGTGGGACTCGAACCCACAACCTTTGACTTACTTCCTCTTTGCTCTTCTAAAAGTCCAATGCGCTCTCCATTGCACCACAGAGCCCTGAGTGGAAGCAAAAGATAAAGATTTCACAGCCAGTGCAGGTGGACTCATGTTAGCAAAAATGGACGTGTGCAGGTCTGTGGCCTTGAGGGCAGATCTACCCTAAAATTATTAAATTAAAATAAGGTGGCATTAACACTTTGAGCTCAGCAACAATTAAAATTAAATATAAGTTTTTACAGTAAAACAATATATAACAACTAAGAGTTTATGTTTTTTCGTGTGATTTCGGATCACTTGTGTCAACACAGTATGTCAGTGAAAAAATAACTGTAAATTCAGACATGTGAGGTTGAGCTGAAAAGAATGATACCAAACAAGGCAAGGTTAAAAAAAATACGATGAAATGAAATAAAATAAAACCATCTGAAGATGAAATACAAATGTAAGATTAAATTTAGAATGGCCAATTATATTTTAGACCTCACAGGGTTAACCCAACAACTCATCAAACATTACGTTTACATTTTTGTTCCTGACAGCCACCACACGTTGTGCAGCTTTCTGGATTTTATACTTCCTGGCAAGGGTGTAGATTTGGTTTTGGCGTTGGTGGGGACGGATGATTCAAGCACCGAACCTGCCCTGTTTCTTTTTTTTTCCTTTTTGTCTTTGCTTCTTGATTAAAAAAAATGAGAATTATACTTGCCTACACATGCTATTCTACATGCTTTTAAACCATTTAAAATTACAATTCATAGTTTTATATGTGAATTATATAATGTTAAATTACTGTTAAACAAATGACTGACTAAGTATTTCAGGCTTTAGTTTACTTCAGCCATATTCCATATAAATCAGGTATCATACAAAAATAAAAAATAGCTTAAAATACAGTCATGACAATAAAATAATATGACTTGAAGGACTTAACAACATTACTTCAATTACATTACACCAACATCTCTGACACATTAGCACTAAGGAAACACTGAGTGACCTGCTGGTTTTTGTCCATAAAACTACTCGTCTAAGATGACCACAAAGTAAAAGATCTCTCAGCAAAATTATGCAACATTTTAGTCACTATTGCCCCGATCAACTCAGTGAGCTGGGATTTTTTATTCTCAACATGAACTACTGTTACAGCAACAGACACGGACTACTGGTGTCCCACAACAACTCAATGTCCACTATGTGAAGGAGCCAAACACATGCCTGCTCCTCTCGTTAACTGAGATAAACTGCTGGCATGTTTGTTTTACATCTATACTGTCCAGTGTCTCCTGGTGGACACACAGCAGCATTGTTTAATCTCATTCGAGTCATTGTTGACCTTAGCCATGTTTTTAGTCTTCTGAGTGCACTGAAGCTTCTTTCAGCCTCAGTACCTGCGTTTTATCCTCAGATTAAAATTATTATTCTGTGCTTGATGTGCCTCACCTTTGGCCCTGGCTCTTCCCCTCCCTCTGACTGCACTAGGACATATTGCCACCTGATAAAATGACACATTGATTCGTGCCATATAAAAAGTGAGACATGTCAATTCAGATTCTTTGTCAAATATACACTAATGAATCAATTTACATCAGCAGCCTAACAATTGTCATGATAATAAATACTAGTTAATCTATAGCACCAAACCATCAGTCAGTCACCTGTGACCTCGCCTCTTCACCTCTGAGCTACAACATGGCAGAGCTGCCTCTGTCACCTGATGAATAACAGTCAGACATTCCACATACATGCAGTCACACATGTGCTTCAAATACAGTCATGAACCATCAAGTCATCCTGCAATTCCACCTGTGATCTTGTGTCACCATTACTCTCTGAGCTTTGTGTTGGTTCTTCTGTCACCTGACAAATAGGACAAACATGACAATAAGAATAAAATGTGGAGCTGCTCAGTGTTTCTGTCACTTTGTGCAGATCTTGACTCATCAGTAATGTTTGTAGGCTGAGTGCATTTTTAAAACAATTTGTGCAAACTGCACTACAAGGTGGAATATTTGCAAAATCATGACTACCTCATGATATATTGTCTCAAAAATGAACCCTATGAATATGTCAGTACCATTAGGATGAAATTATTGTGTCACCAACATTTTAACGTTAGACATATAATTCTAACAGCCTCTGTAAACTAATATCCCGGCTCGCTCGAGGCTGCCGTTTTCTCTGACACTTTCAATCAAAATTAGAAATGCTGCTCTGAGACTGAGAGAAATAATAGTGCTGCATGTGGTGCAGTTAGTTTCCAAAATACTTTTTCCATGCCAGCCTAAGAAAATTTCTCTAGATCTGCCCCTGCACAGAGCTGGATTAATCGGCTGTAAGAGGAGAAGAGCTTCAACGTCATGTTCCTGAAATGAAACTGAGGGTTTATCAGACCAACAGGTGGCTGCAGACAAGTGTCTCTGTCAGTCAGAGAGACTTTCTCAGCAAAGCCTCTACAGAACAGCGGTGAGTGCAGCAGATTCAATTTAAGGATTGAAAATTCAGCAATGATGCAAAATTCAAGTTTATTATTCTGTGCTGTGTCTTGTCAAATTAAACTCTCAGTTGCTGTCAAAAGCAAAGGTGGGAAAATTATAAAAAATTAGAATTTTGTACAATTTTCAGGTATCTGTACTTGACTTGAGTGTTTTTTGATGCGTGCCATAGTCAGGGGTTCAAAGTGGGACAGTGTTTTTTGTTTGTTTGTTTTTCTGTTGACGCAAACACCGGAACAACTGCATGTGTCCATAAGTTACGGTATTTCAGCATCGAGCTAGCCCTACTGAAGAAGAGTGCACATGAGGGAATTACTTTCTTTTTAAGTGGCAGGTAATTTCAAATACAACGTTTCTATTGTAAGAAGTGTCACCTGGCAGTTTGCTGCCTTCTGTTGTGTGATTGGCAGAGGAGCTTTAAAAAGGTAGTGGGTGTGTGAGGTGAGGTCAGCTCTCCTCTGTGGGAATGATTTTCAATAAGACACTTCTGTTGTTTGATTCAGATTATTTAGTATTGTAGCTGCTCATGTTTAATTAGTCTGTTTAACATTTGTATTGTATCCCATCAGTTATAATTGTTCTTGCACAGCTCTCTTTATCCAACGTCTTTTATCACAACAGTGGTCACAAACTGTGTGGTTTTTCCGAACAGCAACACCTGGCGCTAATTGTATCTACCTTAAATACATTCCCAGAAACACACCAAACTGTAAAATACAAAAGGTGACCCCTATTTGTACACATAAGGTAACAACACAAAAAAATGGCCCCTACAGGTCCAGCTGCTGTATTTCACAGGGAGAGAAAAGAAATAGAACTAACTTCTTTCAGAGATGGAGAAAGAAGAAGAGAGGTAGATTTAAAGGGAAGGACTGCTCAGTGAGGTTTGATTAACTGGAAATTTAAAGCTTACATGTAAGTCCTCATGTTTTTAAATCAGATATTGTGTCAAGTCATGATAAATAGGTTTGTTTGCGGCCATCTGCTGCACATGCTCCACCAAGGTGTCACTATAGATCAGGGGTCCCCAATTCCAGTCCACGAGGGCCGGTGTCCTGCAGGTTTTAGATGTGTCCTTGATCCATCACAGCTGATTTAAATGGATAAATGACCTGTTCAACATGTCTTGAAGTTCTCCAGAGGCCTGGTATTGAACTAATCATGTGATTCAGGTGTGTTGACCCAGGGTGAGATCTAAAACCTGCAGGGACACTGGCCCTCGTGGACTGGGATTGGGGACCCCTGCTATAGATGATCCCATCATCCAAGTAGGCAGCAGCATATGCAGCATGCAGCGCCCAGTGCATGAGGCGCTGGAATGTGGCCGAGGCTCTGAACAAGCCGAATGGAATTGTATTGAACTGGTACAGAGTGGAGAATGCCGTTTTTCCTTGGACTCTGCAGACAAGGGAACCTGCCAGTAGCCCTTGGTTAAATCCAGTGTCCAACTGGTCAAGGAGTTCATTGACCCGTGGCATGGGATATGCATCACAGCGTGACACTTCATTTACTTTGCAATAGTCTACACAGAACCGTGTAGACCCATCGTTCTTCACCACAAGAACGATGGGGTTACATCGACTCTTTTATTATTCCCATTCTTAGCATTTCAACCAATTCCCTTTGCCTTTTATGTTCAGGAAGCCTGTAGGGCCATGAACATGCCAGGCTGCATCTCAAAATGATTATTATTCAGCTGCTCCACCAGCCCGTCAGTTTGAGGGTGGTAGACGTTGGGCCCAGTCAATTTATTGCTCAATAACTCGCACAGATCCTTCAGTGTGCAAGACTTTAACAACGTGCCCTGGTCAGTCAATATTTCTTTCGGAATACCGACTCGGGAGATGACCTGAAACAGTGCCTGCACCACACTCTTTGCAGAAATTGCAGTGGCACTGCTCCAGGGTATTGCATTGCACAATCCACCAGAACTAATACAAAGCGATAGGCGTGTGCATTCTGAGAAAATGGCCCGATGAGGTCCATGCCGATGCGCTAAAATGGGATCTCCATTAATGGGAGTGGGTGCAAAGGTGCTTTTGGTATGGCCGGCTGGTTAACAAGTTAACATTCTGGACAGGATGCGCACCAGCAGCGCACATCTGCTTGGATTCCAAGCCAATAAAATCGGGTCATTATTCACTCCAGAGTCTTGTCATATCCCGTATGCTCTGCCATGGTGTATAGTGAGCCGCCTGGAAAATAATTTCTTGGCGGCTTTGTGACACCAACAACTGGGTGTGTTTCACAACTCACTCGATATAACCTATCTTTCCACAATACGAAGCGCAGGTAGGTCCACACGGCTTCAGGGCACACCACATGACCATCAATGTCTACCACTTGGTCGAAGGCTGAGCGTAGGGTGTCATCACGAGACTGCTCCAGTGGGAAATCTCCCATGGTGGGAATTTCCAGAGATGATGGGACCTCACTCGAAAGGCCCACCCCGGCCCAGTAGGTCCAGCATGGCCCAGCAGACAGTTCCCCCGCGACGTCGGCGGCAGACTCGGTCCCGCAGTCTGAGCCTCTCCCGCCAGTATTGGTAGTAGTGGTGGCGCCCACTCCGCCAGAGGCCACTGTCATGCCTCCGCAGTGGCCTGGAAGGTCTCCAGGAAGACCTGGGGATTGTCCCCTTCCCCCATCCTGTGCATCAGCACCGTCAGTTGAAAGGGGGTGCAGCGACACCGCAGCCCAGACCAGCTGTGAGGTGTGGTTCCTAGGGGAGGAACCACACCTCACAGCGTGAGACTCCCCAAAAGTTGATTCTGTTCATCTGGACGTTTTCAGTGGGAGAAACGTTTCGTCACTCATCCAAGTGACTGAAACCAGCCCACTGAAGGAACAATGGGCTGGGAGGTCAGTTCCTTCATCATTATTATGATGATCGTTAAAATGCAAATTCTCGTGACTATTAGTCAACAACCACTGGTCAATGGCCATGAGTCCCATTCACAGAGAGTTGGGGAACGGCTGCAATCACAGCATTGTAAGATCATGACAGATGTACCCTTAGGCCCCTCCTCGATTTAGAGATGGTCGTTCCCTGTTCGTATAAATGGCCTCCTGGACTCTGACAACAGTACTTAAACTTTTACTAGATTACTTTTTTTTAACAGTAGTATTTGTACTTCTACTTCCAAAATTAGAGGTGAATAGGAGGAAGAAAACATAACAAAGAAATCAAGTAAATTATAGCCTCCACACATTGTCTGACTTTTGTGAGCTGAATTATTGAACGATAATGCAGTTACAGTTTTTCCTTTCTCTCCATTTATCCCCCCAGTGTGGACATGTCTGCTGCCAGCTGTCTGCTGTCTGAGGACCAGTTTCTGTGCTGCATTTGTCTGGAAGTGTTCACAGATCCAGTCAGTACACCATGTGGACACAACTTCTGCAAGAACTGCATCACTCAGCACTGGAACAGCAGTCCTCTGTGTGAGTGCCCCATCTGTAAAAGGAAGTACTACACAAGACCCGAGCTCCATGTCAATACTTTCATCTCTGAGATGGCTGCTCAGTTCAAGCTGTCAGCTCAGCAGGAAGCCAGCAGCAGCAGCAGCAGCAGCACGAGGAGATCAGAGCAACAGTCTGCTAAACCAGGAGAAGTTCTCTGTGATGTTTGTACTGGGACCAAACTGAAGGCTCTGAAGTCCTGTCTGGTGTGTCTGACCACCTACTGTGAGACTCACCTGCAGCCTCATCAGACTGTTTCAGGCCTAAAGAGACATCAGCTGATCGACCCTGTTAAGAGCCTGGAACGAAGGATATGTTCAAAACATGATAAACCGCTGGAGATGTTCTGCAAGACCGATCAGATGTGTGTCTGTGTTGTGTGCTCTGTTTCAGACCACAAGTGCCATGATGTTGTTCCTCTGAAAGAGGAATACAAAGTGAAGAAGGCAGGGCTGGTGAAGACACAGGCTGAACTTCAAGGAATGATCCTCAAGAGACTGGAGAAGATTCAAGAGGTTAAACGCTCTGTGCAGCTCAGTAAGGAAGAGGCAGACAGAGAGCTGGAGGGGGGTGTTCAGTTCTTTGTTGATTTGATGGAGTCTATAGAGAGAGGTCTGAATGAGCTGACAGAGGCGGTCAAAGAGAAGCAGAGAACAGCAGAGAAACAGGCTGCAGACGTCATCAAGGAGCTCGAGCAGGAAATCTTTGAGCTGACGAAGAGAAGCTCTGAGATGGAGCAACTCTCAAGCTCAGAAGACCACCTCCAGTTCATCCACAACTTCTCTTCTGTGAAAGCTGTTCCACCCACTAAAGACTGGACCAACACCAGTATCCATCCACCTTCATATGAAGGGATGGTGGTGAGAGCTGTGAGTCAGGTGGAGAAGAAGCTGAATGACCAGATGAAGAGTCTGTTTGAGGACGAGCTGAAGAGAGTCCAGTGGTACAGATGTTATGCCATGCTTGATCCTGATACGGTTCACCCCAGACCCCCCCAGTATAAAGGGAATGATTGTAGATGTGTGTTATCAAATCTGGGTTACTCTTCTGGAAGATTTTATTTTGAGGTCAAGGTTGACAAGTGGTCTACGTGGACTTTAGGAGTGACCAGGAAGGATAATGTGAAAGGACAAGTCCAGCTGAGTTCTAGCAACGGTTTCTGGACTTTATGTTTGTGCTCTGATGGGTATGTAGTTTCCACGGAGCCGGCAGTCCACCTGTCCCTGAGGTCGAAGCCTGTGAAGGTGGGCGTGTACGTCCACTACGACGAGGGTCTGGTCTGCTTTTATGACGTCAGCACTGCAGCTCTTATCTACTCCTTCTCTGACTGCTCCTTCACTGAGAAGCTCTACCTGTTCTTCAGTCCCTGTTCCAATGATGGTAATAACATCCACACTGGTGGGTTCGGCTGCGTAATACAATAACCAGAATGATAATGATGTGCACACCTTTTTCATATTTATCAACTTTTTCAAGATTTTGTGTCATAATCTTTTTTTATGATGTACAAACACTTCCTTTAAGCTCCTAAGACCCAAACTCCATCATGGCATTAATTTTGAATTTCTCTTTGCTATTTAGGTCTGTGAAGGTTCTCAGTCATCCAGGTCATCGTAGTCAAAGGAGCTTGCAAAGAAAAGCGTCTGGACTTCTTTAAGTTGCTTGAAGACGTTTCACCTCTCATCCGAGAAGCTTCTTCAGTTCTAAGGTCAAATGGTGGAGAGTCCCAGATGGGACGTCTTCAAGCAACTTAAAGAAGTCCAGACGCTTTTCTTTGCAAGCTCCTTTGACCCTTTGCTATTTAGGGTGATTGGGACCTGATGAATGTAAAATAAAGAAATACGTGATTTTTTCTTTTAGCCTGATTTTTGTTTTTGAGGAAAATGAGATCCACATATGAGGACATTTAAATTTCGATAGAACAGTTGCAGTATCACGGCCTTGTAAGTGGACATCTGGCCCTTGTAGAGCAAAATAAGGTATTTTGAATGGTAAATGGTAAATGGCCTGTATTTGTATAATTCAATTCAGTTCAGTTTTATTTATATAGCGCCAAATCACAACAAAAGTCGCCTCAAGGCACTTTACTTGGTCCCTAAGGACCCCAAAGCGCTTTACACATTCAGTCATCCACCCTTTCACACACACATTCACACACTGGTGATGGCAGCTACATTGTAGCCACAGCTGCCCTGGGGCACACTGACAGAGGCGAGGCTGCCGGACACTGGCGCCACCGGACCCTAGACGACCCAAAATGTGATGTCCACATATGTAGACACCAGATCCTAGGAAGTTAAAACTGTTTAAACATCACAGAAAAGGGAAAAGTGGAAAAAATATGGATTCTTTGTGTGTGTGTGTGTGTGTGTGTGTGTGTGTGTGTGTGTGTGTGTGTAAATAATCGACTATATGTGGTATGTCCTGGGTCATGAAGCCAGAGTTTTGAATTTCTGTAGAATCTGAATCTTTGATTATTATTCTATGTTCTGTTTGGTTCTTAGTTTATTATTTATTTAATTGTCCCGTCCTGTTCATGTATATGTTGAGGTTTGTGATCTGGGAGAAGCAAATAAAAAGAATTGCTTTGTTTCAGCAACTCTTGATGAAGTTTCTTGTACTAAATAAATAAATAAATAATAAATAAATTTTTATTTATATAGCACCTTTCAAGACAGAATCACAAAGTGCTTCACATAAAATTACAAGTTATAAAAAGATTTAAAAAGAGAAAATAAAACAGGCAACAACTTAACCAAAAGCAGTTTTAATAAGGTGAGTTTTGAGTTGTTTTTTAAAAACAGCTACTGAGTCCACAGTTCTTAATGCTTGGGGGAGAGAGTTCCACAGTCTCGGGGTCACAGTGGCAAAGGCTCTGTCACCCTTAGTTCTCCTCTTAGTATTTTTTTTAAAGCAAGTAAGCCCTGGTCAGATGACCTCAAAGACCTGCTGGGGACATCGGGCTGTAGCAGATCAAAGATGTAGGCAGGTGCCAGTCCGTGCACAGCTCTGTAGATCAAGACCACGATCTTAAAATGGACTCTAAATTCAACAGGAAGCCAGTGTAACTGAGATAATAACGGTATCACATGTGAGTACTTGGAGGATTTTGTCAAAAGCCTCGCTGCAGCGTTTTGCACAACCTGCAGACGATCCAGGGACCCTTTGCTTAGACACATAAACAACAAATTACAATAATCCAAGCGTGACGAAATAAATGCATGTATAGCAATCTCCAGTTCAGAGCGAGATAACATTGGGCTTAGCTTAGCCACATTTCTTAAATGATAAAAACAAGACCGAACCAGAGAATTCACATGCCCATCCAATGTGAGAGTCAAAAGTGACACCTAAAGTCCTGATAGAGGATTTAAAATAAAGTGAGAGAGGACCAAGGGCTTTCACTATCTGCGATAGAAACCTATCAGGGGTGCATACGAGGACTTCGGTTTTCCCCTCGTTGAGTTGGAGGAAATTTGCAGCCATCCAACGTTTGATCAAATCTAAGTAATCATTCAGACGCTGAAGCTTAGATAAATCCTCGGGCATAAAAGAAACGTGCAACTGAATATCATCAGCATAACAATGATAAGAAATGTCCTCAAAAGAGCCCATTATATGCTGGAGGGGGAGAAGCTATATTAAAAACAATAAAGGCCCCAAAACTGACCCTTGAGGGAGACCATAAGTAAGGGAGGTAGAGGATGACCTACAATCAGAGACTGCCACAGAAAAGGATCGGTGATGTAGATAAGAGGAGAACCACTCTAATGCAGTTCCAGATACACCAACCCAATTTTTCAGCCTTTCAATGAGGATGTGATGGTCAACTGTGTCGAAAGCTGATGTGAGGTCCAACATGAGTAGAACAGAGCATTTTCCTGCATCATTATTCATCAAGATATCACTTGAGACCCTAAGAAGAGCTGTCTCCGTGGAGTGAGATTGACGAAAACCGGACTGAACCGGACTGGGCCAATAGACTGGAAGACATTTTTGAATAATGATGCAGGTACAATGTCAAGTGAACAGGAGGATGCTTTTACTGAATTCACTAATTTTACCAGCTCAGGTAGTGAAACAGGAGAGAAAGTATCCAAGATAATGGGCCGAGATGGGGTAGAGATCGAGATAGCAGGTGCTGAGTGTGTAAAATTCATTCTCACATTATGAATCTTTGCAATCAGAAAAGAGAGAAAATTTTCACAGTCCTCGTTAGAAAAAATCGGGGCCGCAGGCAGAGCAGGAGTAACAATGTCACTAATGGTGTTGAATAGCGCCTTAGGATTGCCTCTGCTCTTTGTAACCAAGTGTGAGAAATGGCCAGCCCTCGCATCTCTGATCGCATTATTAAAAGAAGCTAAAAGGTCCTTAAGATAGAGGAGGTGAACATTTAGATGAGTTTTTCTCCACCTGTGCTCCGCTTTACGACAATCACGTTTTAGACAACGAATACTGTCATTTAGCCAAGGAGGAGATTTGGAGGCAGAAACACTCCTCGTCTTAACCGGACAAATTTCATCTAAAATAAAAAGGCAATAATTATTAAAAAGACTGGTTGAGAAATCAACACCATTTTGAGGAGATAGCTGTAAGTTAAAAACATCCACAAATTTCTCCGCTGTGGAGGAGTTTAAGATGCAAGAGCTAACCATCCGTCTGACGGGGGACAAAGGCTCATTAAAAGACAAACTAAAAACAATAACATAGTGATCAGAAATAAAAATGTCCTCAGAGCAAATAAAATCAATATTTAAACCGAAAGAAAAAACAAGGTCCAGTGTGTGACCTTTGCTGTGTGTAGGACCGGACACATGCTGAGTCAAATGAAAAGAATCCATAATGTTGATAAAGTCTCTGGCGAATGGGTCGGAGTCATCATCAACGTGTATGTTAAACTATAAGCACTCTAGACAGCTTCATGGTAGCGGATAAGAAGTCACTGAGCTCCGATAAAAATAACCTGTTATATCCAGGTGGACGATTTTTTATTTATTTCTTCATATTTTTATTGAGAGACAAGTGTACATTAGCTTACAATGACAATACAATCTGTGTCCCTCACATATTTGTTAGTTTTTCTTACATGAACAGATACAATAATACACACACACGCGCGCTTAAATAAAATTGAAAAAACAAACAAACAAAACAAAACCCAAGAAGAAACCCAAAACAAACACAAACAACAAACCCCAAAACACACACACACACACACACAAATGGGGGGATGATATTAATCAGCTGGTAGAGCGTTTAATGACTTGCAATAGTTTACGAAGGGGCCCCAGATACGATAAAATTCTCTGGATTTGCCCTTCGCCACAAGGCCTATCTTTTGCAATTTAAGAAATGACATCACATCTCTAAACCAAAAAGAAACTGAAGGTGGCTTTGAAGATTTCCAAAGGTGTAAGATGCAACGTCTAGCCAGAAGTGATGTAAAGGCTAATATTTTGAAGTGTGTAGGGTCGGTTAGACCAGTGTTGACTGGAAGCCCAAAAACAGCTAGAAAAGGGTCCAAGCAGATTTGGGTCCCAAGAGCCTTGGAAAGAATAACTGAATACTGACTCCAGAAGCCATGGAGTCTTAGGCACAGAAAGAACATATGGCCTAGGTCACATGGGGTGGCATGACATCTCTCACACTGATCCATCACTTGTGGGTAAATCTCAGACAGACGAGACTTTGAATAGTAAACCCTGTACAATACCTTGAACTGGATAATCTATAACGGAGATTGGATACTGCTTTCTCCCATTGCTGATCGGAAAAAATTACTCCTAACTCCCGCTCCCAAGCCCTCCTAATTTTAACAACTGAATGGACATTTAAATCCATAAGTTGTTTATATATTAAAGATATAATTGACTTCTTATTGGGTTTAAGGGATAAGAATTCCTCCCACGGTTGGACATTTGGAAGAAGAGGGTAGGAGGGGAAGAGAGCAGAAGTGCAATGCCGTGCCTGAAAATAACGGAATAGATTGGTAGCCGGAAGATTTGTTTCTGAACACAGGTCTAAAAAAGTTAAGAAAGTGCCATCTTTATAGAGATCCTTAAATGTATTAATACCATGACGCTTCCACTGTACATAGGCAAGGCAAGGCAAGGCAAGGCAAGTTTATTTGTATAGCACAATTCAACAACAAGGTGATTCAAAGTGCTTTACAGAGACATTAGAAACAAAAACAAATAAAAAGCATGATTTAAAATTGAATAAAACAAGCAAACAAACAAACTAATTAACAAACAAACAAAACAGTATATAAAATCAAAACAGATAAAATCAGAACAGTAGATAAAATCAGTAGTTAAATGCAAGTTTTGAAATTTAAGCTTAAGTGTGGATTTGGTGCTTTATTCAAATGCAGCTGAGAACAGGTGAGTCTTCAACCTGGATTTAAATAAACTGAGTGTTTCAGCTGATCTGAGGCTTTCTGGGAGTTTGTTCCAGATATAAGGAGCATAAAAGCTGAATGCAGCTTCTCCGTGTCTGGTTCTGACTCTGGGAACTGATAAAAGACCGGATCCAGATGACCTGAGGGATCTGGAAGGTTCATACTGGGTCAGGAGGTCACTGATGTAGTTTGGTCCTAAACCATTCAGAGCTTTATAGGCCAGCATCAGAACTTTAAAGACCAAGGCTGTCATGGTTTGCTGTGTGGCAGGCAGGAGAAGGACCCAAGATGCAGACTCACAGACATGGGGATAAACTCAAAAAACACAGCTTTATTGCTGGCCACGAGAAGTAATACAAAATAACCTAAAACTGGGAAAACTAAAGCATGAGCTGTACAAGGAACCGAACCACGGGGAGAATTACACACAACATGAGGGAGAACGCGACGCCGAACAGAGGGAGACGCAGACAGAAATACACAGAGGGTTAACGAGGAAAGTGGGAACACACGGGGAACACAGCTGACACAGATAACCATAACGAGACAGGGCGGGGTGAACATAACACTGACGGGAGACGGGCAGAGTCAAACAGGAAGTACAGAGGTTCAGACAGGAGGAGAGAGAGCACGGGGAAAACACAGACATAACGGGCTGGGGAAACATGGAATAAAACATAAGGAGAGACGAGGGCTCACAGATACACAGAGGGGCACACAGGGGGTAAAAGCCACGAAGGGAAAACACTTAGGGAACAACACAACAGGGCAACTCAGGAAACATGGCCTCAATAGGGAACAAAATACAAACATACAAGAAAACTAAGAATACTGGGCCAACATGGCCCAGGACCATGACAAAGGCCAAGATCATAGGTACCATCAATGAGAGTAAACAGATGGTTCTGTGTGATGGGCATGTGTACTGATGCAGAGATGTACTTAAAATGACTCCTGAATTGTGACCAGATCCTTAAACTAGACTGTACCATGGGGTTTTTGGTGAAATGAGAAGGCTTAAGTGGTAGTGGAGAGAACAATAAAGTTTCTAAGGATGAGGAAGTGCACGACAGGCGCTCCAGTTTGCACAACAGCAGTTCTTGAGATTCAAGCCAATGGGTCAATTTGTGAATATGAGAGGACCAATAATAAAATAAAAAGTTAGGCAAGGCAAGACCACCATCAAACGTCAGTCTCTGTAATAATGATTTCCTCACCCTGGGATGTTTCCCTCCCCACAAAAACGATGTAACTAGCTGGTCCAACTTTTTGAAAAAAGCTTTAGGTAAAAATATAGGAATGAAACAGAAATAACAATCGAGGCAAAATGTTCATCTTTACAGCATTGATCCGACCAATTAGGGACAAAGGTAGCGATTTCCATCTCTGAAAATCTGATTGAATTTGAATGATTAAAGGGGAGAAATTGGAAGAGTATAAATAAGACAAAGTACGAGTCACGTTAACTCCCAAATATTTAAAGCCGGCAGGGCTAAGTCTAAAAGGAATGTCAGTTTGTTTAAGTGTAAGACTTAAAGAATTTATGGGGAAACATTCACTTTTAAGAAGATTTATTTTGTAACCTGACAGAGAGCCAAACTTGTTTAATAAAGACACAATCGATGGTATGCTAGATAAGGGATCAGAAACATATAGAAGCAGGTCATCTGCATATAAAGACAATTTTAAGTCAAGGCCTGACCGGGAAATACCATGAAAATGAGGAAGAGCCTTCAAAGCTATAGATAGATTCAATTACAATAGCAAAAAGTAGGGGGGGCAGGAGGCAACCCTGTCTCGTGCTGCGTGACAATGAGAAGTAGCCAGAGGAAACACCATTTGTATAGACACTGGATTGGGGTGCCTTGTACAACAGTCGAATCCAGGAAATGAATCTGTCCTTGAAACCAAATCTTTGTAAGACCGCAAAGAGAAAGCTCCACTCTACACGATCGAAAGCTTTCTCAGTGTCAAGTGAGATAACTACTTCTTGATTAGTGGTCGAGTGTTGGGAAAGAATGACATTCAAAAGCGTGCGAAGATTAAAG
This sequence comes from Maylandia zebra, assembly GCF_041146795.1. Lineage (NCBI taxonomy): Eukaryota > Metazoa > Chordata > Actinopteri > Cichliformes > Cichlidae > Maylandia > Maylandia zebra. The sequence continues at coordinate 66,152,050 of NC_135173.1, read as the reverse complement.
ACCAGCTGGCGGCCTTTAATAAAGCCATTCTGTTCATCTGAAATAATAGTAGGAAGAACCTTTTCAAGGTGAATGAAAGGATCCTTGTTACCAATTTTAAGCAGCTGCAGCTCAAACGAACGAAAATGTCCAGTTTTCACGGAGCGGCAGGAGAAATGGTCCTGGAAAGCCACGGCAAGCCCACCACCCCGACCAGACAACCAAGGCTGGGTAATAAAAGTATAGCCATCCGGGCAGAGTTCAATAAGTGACGAGTAGTCTACATCCCGCTGCCAGGTCTCAGTCAGGAATAAAAAAAATCCAGTTTTTTAGATAATATAAAATCATTCAGCAAGAATGATTTATTAGACAGAGATCGAGCGTTAAAAAGCGCCATATTCAGTGAGCTAGAAGCCTAATTATTTGCAGAGGTTCGAGTTAAGGGACGTAAATACAATTTGTTCGAGCTGTCACGCTCGTAGAATCCACTCACCGAGGGAAGAAAAAGCCAGCCCGCAGAATTCAATTCAATTCAATTCAATTTTATTTATATAGCGCCAAATCACAACAAAAGTCGCCTCAAGGCGCTTCATAGATACAGAGAAAAACCCAACAATCATATGACCCCCCATGAGCAAGCACTTTGGCGACAGTGGGAAGGAAAAACTCCCTTTTAACAGGAAGAAACCTCCGGCAGAACCAGGCTCAGGGAGGGGCGGGGCCATCTGCTGCGACCGGGTGGGGTGAGAGAAGGAAGACAGGATAAAAGACATGCTGTGGAAGATAGCCAGAGGTTAATAACAAGTATGATTCAATGCAGAGAGGTCTGTTAACACATAGTGAGTGATAAAGGTGACTGGAAAGGAAAAACTCAATGCATCATGGGAATCCCCCGGCAGCCTACGTCCATTGCAGCATAACTAAGGGAGGATTCAGGGTCACCTGGTCCAGCCCTAACTATATGCTTTAGCAAAAAGGAAAGTTTGAAGCCTAATCTTGAAAGTAGAGATAGTGTCTGTCTCCCGAATCCAAACTGGAAGCTGGTTCCACAGAAGAGGGGCCTGAAAACTGAAGGCTCTGCCTCCCATTCTACTTTTAAATACTCTAGGAACAACAAGTAGGCCTGCAGAGCGAGAGCGAAGTGCTCTAATAGGGTGATCTGGTACTACAAGGTCATTAAGATAAGATGGGGCCTGATTATTTAAGACCTTGTATGTGAGGAGCAGGATTTTGAATTCAATTCTGGATTTAACAGGAAGCCAATGAAGAGTCTGGATAAACCCTCCTAAGGTGGCAAGGTCTCAAAGAGCCGGGCCCAGCGTATCCAAACAAGGCCGTGGAAAACAAGTCCCCCTCCATGGAGCTTTTCTGGACACAGGAGACAACGCACGCTCGACGTCGCTTACCAGCCAAACCACGCCGCCAGTAAAGCCTGAGCTTTACCTGAATAGCTACAAATAAAATGTCCTTTTGCAAGGGAAGAAGTTGTAAGGAAGTCTGTTTGCAGCACTTCTGTTCCAGCTGTCACAGATAAATAAATTCAGTGGCGATAGAGAAATGGAACTGGAAGCACAAAAATGGTTAAGCTACAAACCAGAACACAAATAACATTTACCAGCATCCACAGCATCCTCTGAACTGGCACATTACAAACACTAAAGGAAAAACAAACTGTCAGAAACTTTGTTCCAAAGATTTTAGTGCTTTAAAATGGCTTTTATGACAAGTTTGTGTTTTTCTGAAAATGTGTACAATTAAAATTTTATAAAAGTCATGATAGTTTTATTTGACTGTTAGTTTTGATTATGTACAGTGCTGAGGAACTTTATCAGACCAAATGTTTTTAAATCTGCCAAAAAAAAAACTGCTTAAAAGAAGAAAACTGTTTGGCAAATAAACAGAATTCACATTTTTATACTAAAATCTGAGCCATCACTCACCGTACAGCCTTATCATTTTTGTATAAGTAGATGGGTTCTTTGGCCAGCTGAATGACCATGAACCTAAAAGTATTTCATGTATTTAATTGTAAACATTGTTTTGTCTTTGTTGCTGTTGTGTCATTTTTCCTTTCACATATTTTCCTATAAAAGCAACGCGGTGGTGATGTCAGGAGGATTGGTTATCCACAGGAACACCACACACTTGACCATCAGTTGATCAAAAGGAAGAAGACGTTCAATGAACGCAAAGGTGTGCCAAAGACTCACAGGATTTATCTGTACAGTGAACTTGAGATGACCACCAACACTGGCATACACATTCACAGTGTGTATCAGTGTTGTTGAAGTGTGAAGATGTGGTTCAAGGGTCAATATTTACCAATAAACGTAAACAATGAATTTTAATCAAAGAATCATGTTGTCATAAAACCTTGAGATATTTGTAAGGAGAAAGGATTTCTTCATGTTTTGAGGACGTGCTGAAGACTGAAGTGACACAACTTCAACTTTATGAATGACACTGATTGATTTTATTATTTTGATATGATGTTGCATTTATTAATGATGGCTGCTGCTCCTGTCTCTTCCATCAGGTGAAGAATGCTGCTCATGCTCGTCCGGCAGGTCCTGCTACTCCGGTCGCTTCTCCAGCCGCTCCTGCTCCTCCTTCAGTTTCTGTTGCTCCTGCAGGGACAGGAAAAACGTGTGGGAGCAGCGCCCTCTCGCTAATGCGCGAAAGGGCGCTGCTCCCACGCCACCATGCAATCCAGGCCACCTCTCACACGCGCACTGAGGAAAGGTCCATAACCTGGTCTGGGAGGAGGGATTCAGGAGGTTCAATGCTGGAACGTTGAACCTCACACTCTGAGCTACTCCTGCACGTTTGTCCACACCAACAAGAGGTGACTACTTGTTAGCAGATATGACTTCCCTAAATCAACAAGTCGTTGATAAATGTTTAGTGCATTTATAATTACATGCGGACAAAGCCCCTGTTACTTTACAGACCAAAGGCCAGAGACTGACACGCGTCCATTTTTGCCAATCTGCACTGGCTGAGAAATCTTGAACTGACCTTTGTCTTTCACTAAGGGCTCTGTGGTGCAATGGAGAGCGTGTTGTACTTCTAAAAGAACAGAATGATTCAAAGGTTGTGGGTTCAAGTCCTACCAGAGGCAAATTCTATTAATCAGCACTTCATCTGTTCAGTCATGTAAAGGTGCTTTGTCAATTGGTCTAACTCACCCTCTTTAGATCTGCCTGCAGCCTTGTGAACAGCCAATCATGTTATACACCTGACATGTGACTCATGTAGCTGTTTCACTTGGCACTGCTGAAGATATGTGGTACAGTCACTGAGCTTCTTCTTTAAATTTCAACTAATAAATTTAATTAACCACTAACAGTAAATATGTATTTCACATGTAAATCAGGAGTTGTGTTTTAAAACCTTTACACATTTTCAGAAAAACATATGACTGCATCTACTTTTAGATCATCCAGGGACCCCTTATGATTTGTTTCTATGTTCAGTTTATATGTGGAGAATCTAATGCATCAGCAGGGGTGTTGACTATCTTAATCTCAGTTATCTAATGAATTCATCATATTGACTCATCTCTAACACAGAGTAAAACTCTACAAAAAGTTTTTCTCAAAGTTTCCCAAGCAAGCATTTTGAATCAAAAACACACGTTCCAGTTTCATGTCATTTTTGTACTCCATTTATGCATGAAAAGGAAAAACATGAGCCGCAGTCATTTACACTGGAGCAGAGCATCATGGAGGACAGCCATCTGTGAACATCACACTCTGATTCTGGAGAACTTGAGATGTATATTTAAGGTTTAAAAACAAGTTCAACTGTGCTTCACTGTCAGATTCTATCATGCCCTTCTGTGGCTGCAGGCTGCTGTTTGGGATCATCTCCACTAGAGGGTGTCTTGAGCAGCTGCTTCTCACCTGCTCACACACAGTTACAACAAACATAACATAACTTGCTTACTATTTATTTTTCTATACATTTCAACTTTAAAAACTGTTTACCTTGCCTTGTTTGGTATCATTCTTTTCAACTTTATTTTTTCATTTTGACATACTGTATTAATACAAAATCTAAAATCAGTCAAAAAACATAAAATCAGAGATGAAAAAAGTTTACTGTATCAAACACAAACATTACCAAATCATTTTCTAAACTTGAAATGCAAATATAAATTGTTAATTTTAATAACATATGCACAAGCTTTGCTAACAAGAAACTTGCAGCCAAGGCGGGGTTTTTTTTTATAACCATTTCAAACTATTTACAGAAAATTCAGGTGTTCTGCATCAAATAAGATGCCACACAAATTATTTGTACCACTCCCAAAAATAATTTCTGTCCGCTATAATATAAAGGAAAACATCACAAACCTGATACCTGCAGCCCTGAAAGCAGGAGGTGTATCACTCCTGTTTTCCACCTGGTTACAGCTTTTACACTGCAGTCTGCCTTTGGTGGCTTTTTGGTAGCAACTGCAACATTCCGCAATCGCCTCATTGTTGTGACACACAAAGCAAAACTATCCACTACACTACCTGGTAACTACAGACTACAAACACTTTAAACATCACAAATCTCTCACATCTCAAAACTCGCACTCTCTCTTTCGCGCTCTCACCACGGTCACTCCTAAAACTTCCCCCTCTTCCTAAATAACCAAATGCCATGTTGCCATATCATTTTTTGTTTGGTTGACATGGCAGACTGTCCTACCAATAGGAAAGTGTGGCTTTTTTTGTTTTTGCTTGCAAGCGGAGAGTGCTTTCAAGCACTTTCCCTAGAAAATATCGTTTTTACCTTTCCTTCCTGTAGTAAATATAGTGATAGTATTCAGGAAAAAACACAGTGTATATTTTTTTTATCATAACGCTGGTTTTACGTTGCCTATCAACAGAGAAATATCAACATAGTATCAACATAAGCTATCATATAGCATCACAAACAAAACAAAAATAGTATATATCACATCAATCCATTCATCTATAGTAGGAGTATCCTCTTTAAGCCAAAGGCGAGTTATGGCCTTTTTGGAAGCTACCGACAGCACACTGAACAAATATTTATCCGGTGTGTTTTCAAAAGCGTTTTAAAAACAGGAAACGAAGATGCCTGTCTAATAGTTAAAGGCAGCGTATTCCAAAGTTTTGGGGCCATAATTGAAAAGGCTCATTAGGGGAAAAATCACTGGTCAGCAGTAAAAAATAATGAAGCTCTTAAATGGAAATGTGAAATTTAAAATCTTGACAAATGGAAAAGATAATATGGCGTTTTAAACTAAGATCAAACACTTATCTATGATATTACACATGCACTGGTGTGGATTTGAACCCCATCATTTCGGCAGGTACTGAAGAACGGGTAGAGTTTCTCAGTGAAAGAGCAGCCGATAAATGAGTGAATTAGAGCTGCACCATTGATTTCATAGAAGCAAACCAGGCCTTCATCATAATCTATAAACACTCCCACCTCCTCAATTTCTGAATTCAGAGCTGGATGGCCCGATTTCCATTGCTCAGAGCAAATAGTCCAGTAACCATTTTCAGGGCTCAGTTTGGTTTTTTCTCTCTTTAGGTTGCTCATGTATTTGGCCACTCCTACTGTCCATGTACTATGGGTTTTAACTTTAAGCTCAAAGTAAAATCTTCCAAAAGAGAAACCCTGTTTTGACAAAACACATTTACAATTATCATTCGCAGACTGGGGGGCTTTGGGTTGAACTGAATCAGCGTCAAATGTCACCTTAACTTTGTAATCCCTAACCCTCTTCAGTTCAGCCCTCGTCACTTTCCTTATCTCACTTCTGAGATTCCTCTCCACCTGATTTATAATTCTCACCACCATCCATGTGTATGATGGTAGATGGACACTGATGTTTGTCCAGTCTTTGGTGGGGGGAGCAGCTTTCACTGAAGATAAACTCTGGATGAGGTGAAGGATGTCTTCAGGCCGTGTGAGCTGCTCCACCTCAGAGCTTCTCTGCATAAGCTCAGAAATCTCCTGCTTTAGCTCCTTAATGCGGCCTTCAGCCTGTTTCTCTGCTGTTCTCTGCTGCTCTTCAATTGTCTTGATCAGTGCTTTCATGCTGCTCTTTGCAAACTCTATTAAAGATGTGAAGATCTGAACACCTTCTGCTGTCACTCTGTCTGCCTCTTTCTTACTGAGCTGCACAGAGTGTTTCATTTCCCCAATCTTAATCTTTCTTTTCTGGATCATCTCCTGAATTTCAGCCTCTGTTTTCTCGAACCCTGCCTTCTTTGCTTCATATTCTTCTGTCAGAGGAACAACATCATGACACTTGTGGTTCGAAACAGAGCAGATAGCACAGACACACCTTTGGTCGGTCTTACAATAGAGCTCCAGCGGTTTATCATGTTTTGAACATATCATCCATTCCAGGCTCTTAACAGGGTCGATCAGCTGATGTCTCTTTAGGCCTGAAACAGTCTGATGAGGCTGCAGGTGAGTCTCACAGTAGGTGGTCAGACACACCAGACAGGACTTCAGAGCCTTCAGTTTGGTCCCAGTACAAACATCACAGAGAACTTCTCCTGGTTTAGCAGACTGTTGCTCTGATCTCCTCGTGCTGCTGCTGCTGCTGCTGGCTTCCTGCTGAGCTGACAGCTTGAACTGAGCAGCCATCTCAGAGATGAAAGTATTGACATGGAGCTCAGGTCTAATGCAGTACTTCCTTTTACAAACTGGACACTGACACAGAGGACTGCTGTTCCAGTGCTGAGTGATGCAGTTCTTGCAGAAGTTGTGTCCACATGGTGTACTGACTGGATCTGTGAACACTTCCAGACAAATGGAGCACAGAAACTGGTCCTCAGACAGCAGACAGCTGGCAGCAGACATGTCCACACTGGGAGGATAAATGGAGAGAAAGGAAAAACTGTAACTGCATTATCGTTCAATAATTCAGCTCACAAAAGTCAGACAATGTGTGGAGGCTAGAATTTATTTTATTTCTTTATGTTTTCTTCCTTCTATATACCTCTAGTTTTGGACCAGTTGTCTAAAAATTATTTTATTTAAATTAAACTGATCAGTGCAAAACAAGTTACTAAATAAAAATAAAAAAATCTGTAAATTGACAACAATTGTGGCTAATCTTTTAAACAACACAGCTACTCAGGTGAAATTATATTAAAAAAATTACTTTGGTTTTCTGTGGAGAATTCAACTGTATGGAAATAAAACAATTCAGCCAAATATTTAATTTTATGTTAAATGAGTAAACTGCATGTTCAAAATTCTAATGAGTTAATCTTACTAAGAAAAGGCATCCAAACTGAGTGTTTTTTCTTGTTTCCTGTTGAACTACTGCTTTACCTGCAATAAAAGGTTGTTCCCATTTGATATCTGGCTGCTTATGAGTCTACATTTGAGATCCTCATTCACCTTCTAACGTGACACCTATCCACGTATCCTTTAAAAACCAGACTGGCGGTCCTTGTGCATGAGTCTGCTATAGGACTGATTTTACATCAAAACAAAACTCTTGCCATTCAAGTAATTTGCTAATTTATTTTTTATTAGTAGTAGGTATTTTACTTTTCCAAGGACATTTGAAGTCTGTATTGTTGCCACACCTTTATTAGTGTGAATGCTTGAAAAGCATTCACAGTATTGTTATTCTAATTGCTATTATAACATTACTTTTTTAACACTGAGTTTGTCACACAGTGGAAATTTGTGTTTTTTTATGGTTTGAGTTGTCTTGATCTTACTGTGTATTGGTGCGTATATTACTGATTCTATTTGTATGGTTTTACCCTGATATTTATATTGCATGTTTTAGTGTTGTTGCATGACATTCTTTTAATCCACTGTGGACTGGGCGAACAATAGCAGGCACCTGTTGAGGTGTGGGCATTGAGGGAGACTGCGTTTGCAGTAATCAAGAGCCCCAAGTGTGGAGTGCGGCTGGGGTGTGAGGCGACGCGCCCGTCAGGGAGAGACAGGGCCGAGATAGGAGGTTCCTCCTTGGCTTTCAGCCTGGCCTGGTCTCTATATTGGAAGAGAAATTCCTCTCCTGGTTTTAAATATAAGGAACATTTGCCTGAGCATGCCCAGACTGTGGGGGGAATTTATTGTATGAGAAACTTTGTATTGTATTATTTCTTGAATAGCATATATTTATTCCTTTTGGCAGGGATTTTAGCATACAGAAAATGTTTTTTTATTGCAAGAGTGTCTTTTAAAATTGTGTTGGTTAATTCTGTTTTTTCCTTCTCTGGAATAAATAGTGTGTTTAAGACTTTCTCAGTCTCTGTGCCATGAGTGCTGATTTACTTGCTCCCCTCCCCCTTGTATTTGAAATAACTTTCAGGTGGGAGATTTAGATCTACCAGCCTTAGGTGTTACAGTAGCAGCCCTACAATAGCATAACATATTAACAAAATAAAGTTCAGCATGTATAACATGAGACAAACAATCTCATAAAATATATAAAATAAAGAAAAATACACTAATGCTGTTTCCTCTGTTAATCCATCCACCAAACTAAGGAATGCAGTGCAATCAGTCCTTAAATATCAAGGAAAGGAGTAGATTTTTGTTACTAAATTTTATTCAATTTTATTTTATTGATACACTGCCAAATCACAACAACAGTCACCTCCAGGTTCTTTATATTGTAAGGTAGACCCTACAATAATGCAAAATCCCAACAATCATGTGACCCCCTGTGTTCAAGCACTTTGGCAACAGTGGGAAGGAAAAACTCCCTTTTAACAGGAAGAAACCTCCAGCAGAACCAGGCTCAGGGAGGGGCGGGGCCATCTGCCACGACCAGTTGGTTCAGAAAATTAGAACTGAACCAGGATTTTAATTTGGATAAGCATTCTGTAAGGGCAGAAGGTGGGAGGGCGGAATCAAGCCTGGAGGAGAGATATAACTGGGTGTCATCAGCAAAACAGTGAAAGTAGAGATCAAATTACAGAAAATGACACCTAGAGGGAGGGTGGGACCAGTTGGAATGAGAGAAGGAAAACCGGATAAAAGACATGCTGTGGAAGACAGTCACGGATTAATAACATATATGATTCAATACAGAGGCCTATAAACACAATATGCAATGCATTATGGGAATCCCCTGCAGCCTACACTTCTCACAGCATAACTAATGGAGGATTTGGGGTCCCCTGATCCAGCCCTAACTATATATGCTTTAGTCTTAAAACTTTCCTTTTTGGTAATCTTAAAAGTAGAGATAGTGTCTGTCTCCCAAACTCCAAAGCTGGTTCCACAGAAAACGCTTGAAAACTGAAGGCTCCGCCTCCCATTCTACTTTTAACCACAAGTAAGCCTGCAGTCGGAGAGCGAGAGCAAAGTGCTCTAATGTCATCTTGATCCTATGCCTACAGAGCTTGTGAAATCTTGCCCCTCTTCCTTACTCCCACTCATCTCTACTATCATTCACTTTTCACTCACTACCGGTATTGTTCCCTCCTTATTCAAGATTGCTTCAGGAAAAACCTTCCTTGGAACCTAACAACTGTGAGTACAAGAAAATAATTATTAGAATGTAATGTATTAAATTTGTTTAGATCACAGTAATAAGGAAGGATTGGTCTGTGTTTCAGTTTGGTTTAGCTGTGGCCTGAGAGTGTGTGTAATTGTTTAGAGAGAAAGGAATTTATGGACACTGGGGGTCTGGTGTCATAAATAAAAGGAGTCAGGAAGCTACAGTTGGGGGTTGCTGATGCTGATGCTTGTACCTTTAATAAAAACTCCTAATTGTTATAACTTGGAAGTAGGTTTGCAGGAGACTCTCCACCTGATCTGTAAATGTAAGACAACAAGAGGCCAATGACCCATTGGATGCAGAGTGGTGGTCTCAATATTTGTAATATGTTAACTCTGTTTTGTATGTGGTCTAAAGGAATTTGGTGTAGCTTGGGTGAAGTTACTTTTATGACCCCCCAGGAAGTCACGTACGCAGAGACACACACACACAGTGCTTAAACTGTTACACTCACACATCCACACACACACTCACTCACGTGCACTCACATAGGCATACGGGTACGTGCACACACAGGCACTCACGTGCTCGTGCATACACACAGACACACAGAGTTTGCAGCACACCATGGGGGTTTTATGATGGGGTCACTTCTATAAAGCTGGCAGTAACTAACAAAGGAGTGACGATTTTGCAGAGGGACACCGGCCTCGTCTTCCATTCTAGAAGTGCATGCTTAAATAAAGATGAATAAAGGTTTTGTGAAATAACTACTGAGTTCCGGTGCCGTCTCTGGATGCCTCGACTAATAAAAGAACCGGGGTAAAACTGATTTCGCAACACAACTTTAACAACCTTTGTCCGATTTCATTTCTACCCTTCATTTCTAAAATATTTGAAAAAATAGTTTCAGCTCTAACAGCACACCCATCGGCAGCAGGAGGTGAACTGTTAACCTCTGTCTCCAGAGCAACATCAGCAGTCTCTTGGAAAGAGTTCTGGTCCATGACAAGCGGGGCAGCGTCAGCACAGTCAAAGTCAGTCTCAGCACGGGCGTTGCTAAAGACCGCGGGAGTTGCGTCAATCGCGTCACAGTCAACGCGGCCCGGGACTGAAAGAGCAGGAGGCAAACTGCTGTCCGGGACACTGAGATCCAAAGCTGCTGTAGCATTTAGCTTCGCACGCTGGCTAGACAAAGCTGAGTCCCAGGTATGGAATGGTTGCATGTTCGCAACATGAAAAACTCCCACTCTCTCCCCAGTGTCCACTGTGGTGAGAGAGTAATTCACATCCGACATCCTCTTGGAGATGCGGTAGGGACCCGTGTAAAGCGGGGCCAACTTAGCAGAGAAGTTGGACGATGCATCTGATTTTGGGTGCGACTTTACCCTGACGAGGTCCCCAAATTCATAAGAAACCGTGCGACGTCTCAGATCATAGTAGCGCTTTTGCCTTTCATGACTCTCTCCGAGCACCAAGCGAGCATGTTCATGAGCATCCCGAAGCGAAGCTCTCAGGTTATCTGAGTGGGACGTTTCCGGGTCGCTCAGTCCCTCCCAGGAGGGTTGAGTGACAAGGTCCAAGGGCGTGTCCAACTCTCGCCCATACAGCATCATGGACGGGCTCAGGCCTGTGCTCTCGTGAGGCGCAGTGCGCAGTGCAAAACAGATCTGGGGAAGATACTTGTCCCAAGAGGTGTGTTTATCCCCAACATAGGCTCGAATGGCCGTTTTCAAAGTGCGATTTACACGCTCAGTTGCATTCGTTTGAGGATGGTATGCAGTTGTTAGTCTGTATTCAGTCCCAAGAGTCAACAAAACATGCTCAAAGAGTTCACTGACGAAAGGCGTTCCCCTATCAGAAATAAGGTGGGAGGGAGAACCATGTCGGACAAAAATGTCAGTAATGAACTTGTTCGCAGCAACTTGAGCAGTGGCTTCTCTCACAGCACTCACCTCGACCCATTTTGAGAAATAGTCCACAAAACAAGGATATAAGCATTCCCTCTTTGTGTGCGGGGCAGCGGGCCAACATAGTCCACCCCTGCGTACTCCCATGGTCTTTGTGGCTGGATAGGGACCATAAGGCCTGCTGTTTTTCTTTGACTCGGCTTAGTGGTTTGACACGAACAACATGAGACCACATACTTTTTCACGTCAGAGTTCATGTGTGGCCAGAAGAATCTGAGACGCAAGCGTGCCAGCGTTTTTGCAATGCCCAGGTGTCCAGCTGTGGGATGATCGTGGTAATATTTGAGCAGATAACCACGGAGGGCAGTAGGAGCAAACAGTTTAAGCTGCTTGAGTGGGTGGAGACCACACTTTGTCTTTGGGTCGAGGAAATAGAGGAGACTGTCATGGACAACGTACTGTTCCAGATCTTGATTATTCTCCCCCGTTTGTTGGTCAGTTTCCAGTTGATTGAGCAACGGGCCTGTGACCGGGTCCTCAAGCTGCAGCTGACGAACATGCAGGCGGTCCGAAACAATCACAGAAGGTAGAGCACGAAGGTCCATGCTCCCAATCACGGCATAGGGAGGGAGAAGATCAATGGGGGCATCCACATCAGGTAGAGGATTACGGGAAAGGGCATCGGGCACCTTATTACGTTCTCCAGGTTTGTGGATGATGCTGAAGTCAAAGTCTTGAAGGCGCAGAGACCACCGAGCAAGCCTGCCAGAGGGATTCGGTCGAGACATCAACCACTTGAGGCTGCTGTGGTCGGTGTAAATGGTTACGTGCAAGCCTTCGACATAGGGTCGGAAATGTTCCAAGGCCCAGATCACGGCCAGACACTCCTTCTCTGGAGTTGAGTAGGGCTTTTCCGATTTGTGCATAGCCCGGCTAGCAAATGCTACAGCAACGTCTTTGTCATCCTCATCTTTTTGCATTAATGCTGCCCCAAGACCAGCATCGCATGCATCAGTGTGAATGAAGAATGGACGCGAAAAATCTGGGAACCTGAGGACCGGCGCTGAGGTTATTGAATGTTTCAGAAAGTCCACAGCTGCCTGGCACTTGTCATCCCAGTGAAACTGCACGTCCTTTTTAGTGAGGGCGAAGAGTGGCTCTGCATGGCGGGCATAGTCCTGCACAAAGCGGTGATAGTAGCCAGTCAGGCCAAGGAACTGTCGCACCTGCTTTGTTGTGGTCGGCACTCTGAAGTCAGTCACAGCTCTCACCTTGTCAGGGTCAGGATGAATGCCAGCCGGCGTAACCCGATAACCAAGGAAGGTGAGTTCTGAAAGGCAGAATTGGCATTTGCTCAGCTTTAAAGAGAGGCCAGCGGACTGAAGCCTACCAAGGACCTCTTTTAAGTCAAGCAGGTGTTGCTCAAAGGTCGGTGATGCGACAACAATGTCATCTAGATACACCGCGCAGGACTTATAAATCAGGCCAGCTAGAACATTGTTCATAAGCCGCTGAAAAGTCGCAGGGGCGTTACACAGGCCGAAAGGAAGGACTCTGAACTGAAACAGGCCACAGTGCGTGATAAAAGCAGTCTTTGGTTTAGCTTCTTCAGCAATGGGGACCTGCCAGTAACCTCAAGCGAGGTCTAGTGTTGTGAGAAACTTCCCTCTCGACAGAAAGTCCAGTGATTCATCCACTCGCGGGAGTGGGTAAGAATCCTTCACGGTCAGCTGATTCAGACCACGGAAGTCAACACAGAACCGTGGTTCGCGGGGGGGTTTGTTCACAATGACCACGGGGGCTGCCCATGGTCCTGATGCAGGTTCGATGATGTTATCCTGTAGCATTTTTTCCACTTGCTCTTCTATGATTTGCTTTTTAGCTGGTGAGGTGCGGTATGGTGGCAAGTTAACAGGCTTTGCATCCCCAGTTACAATGACATGTTCTGCCAGAGAAGTGTGACCAAGGACTGCTTTTATCACGCACTGTGGCCTGTTTCAGTTCAGAGTCCTTCCTTTCGGCCTGTGTAACGCCCCTGCGACTTTTCAGCGGCTTATGAACAATGTTCTAGCTGGCCTGATTTATAAGTCCTGCGCGGTGTATCTAGATGACATTGTTGTCGCATCACCGACCTTTGAGCAACACCTGCTTGACCGTTTTTGTTGAATCCACTGCTCCAGAATATTCCTCTGGAGGTCCAAAGAGTCATGAAGACACTGCTGAAGCATATCAACCTCTGCTTGCAGACTTTGCACTTTATGCCCAAGGTCAGCAGTACTATGTCTGGCAGTAAGTCGGTTGGGGTGTAATATAAAGTCTATATCATCACACATGTCATTCAAGTCAGGATGAGTAGCCATAATACACACTTATCAAAGACCCAAATCTATACAAGGTAGCAGTTAAGCAGAAATCAACTTCAGTTCTGGTCACACAAAAATATATGAAACGTGAATTCTGAAGTTTAGCTACACAGCTGACTTTGAAACGTGGAGGTAGAAGGAGTAAACACCCCGGATCAAAAGCATTTAGGTGTAAAATAGATCCAAACTTACGAGTAGCTGTGTATGAGTAACACCTTTTCAAGTCAAATGCACTTAAAACAGCATCTCAATAAGAACAGTTAAGCCAGTGAGAATCAATAGCAAATCAGTTTGAAATATAGACAGCGTTTTTGGCGGGCTACTACTAGATCTACTTTGCCGCGATGTACCTTTTAGTGTATCAATCATCAGCTGCTCGAAGATACTGCATACTGAGGTCCAAGAGAAGATGTTCGGGCGCCATTTTGTAACGTTGGGTTGTGTTGTGTGGTTGAGAAGAGGCGGCAAAACACCTAGCAGGCTAGGCGGAAGGATACACACCCACGCTGGTATCAGTAATCCACGGTGGTTCTTTAATACGCATTCTTCAGCAACCGTATAAAAGCCCGGCTGAACGGCTGCGGCTCAACAACAAAATGCCCAGCGTTCATACAACCCAACCGTTGCAAACAAAACAAAAAAAGGGTCTGGAAAAGAAAACATAAGTCCGTCCCTCGTTAAGCACGAGCGTGAAGGCACGTGTCCTCATAATCCCAGAGCGAGAGAGAGAGCAGTGGCACACACTGATGACACCATCAACCCTCGACTTGGGTGTCTTAAAGGGACACCACACCATAGAATTAGAATTAGAATTAGAATTCAACTTTATTGTCATTGCACATGCACAGGTACAGGGCAACGAAATGCAGTTTGCATCCATCCAGAAGTGCTTTAGTGATATAGATATATTACAATATATATTAGCAATAATATAGATATGTGAGTATATTACAGAAATGGGTCTATTATGGTATGTTATAATGTACACGGTATGAAGTATGTTGTGAATATTCTATAACTATAAGTATGTACAGGCTGTAGTGAGTACAAGCTATGTACAGGATATGAACAGGATATAAATATGAAAAACTATACAGAATATGAAATAAATAACTTTACAGAATCTGGGATATACAGCTATACAGAAATGGGAACTATGCAAGTTGTAAACAGTTGTAGGATTAAAGATTATCGAATGTACAGAATGATTATTTACACAGAGCTATACAGTAGTGCAGTTAAGATAAGTGAGGGTGTAGATAGTTTCTACAGAGGCTATATAAAGTGCTAGTGGTTGTGAGTGGTGGTTCAGTCCATGTTATTATTGTGTTTGAGGGTACAGTTGTCCATTGTGGGTGTGTGTATGTTCAGTCCATGAGTTTAACGTGGGTCAGATGTCAGGAGGCAGAGTTCAGGAGTCTGACAGCTGTGGGGAAGAAGCTGTTCCGGTACCTGGTGGTCTTAGTCCGGAGGCTCCTGTGGCGCCTCCCAGAGGGCAGGAGGGTGAAGAGTCCATGTGATGGGTGACTGGGGTCTTTGATGATTTTCCCAGCCCTTTTCAGACACCGCTTCCTGTAGATGTCTTTTATGGCAGGAAGTGGTGCTCTGGCGATGCGCTGGGCAGTTTTCACGACCCTCTGCAACGCCTTCCGGTCCGAGGCAGAGCAGTTCCCGTACCAGACTGTTATACAGTTGGTCAGGATGCTCTCGATGGTGCAGCGATAGAAGTTCACCAGGATGTCTGAGGACAGGTGGTTCTTCCTCAGAGTCCTCAAGAAGAAGAGGCGCTGGTGAGCCTTCTTGACCAGCTTGGAGCAGTTGGTCGTCCAGGTGAGATCCTCGGAGATGTGGACTCCCAGGAACTTGAAGCTGCTCACACGCTCCACAGCCGTCCCCTTAATGTGGATGGGTGGATGTGGGTCAGCATTCCTCCTGTAGTCCACGATGAGCTCCTTGGTCTTCTCGGTGTTAAGCAGCAGGTTGTTTCTGTCGCACCACTCAGCCAGACGATCCACCTCCTCCCTGTAGGCGGCCTCATCGTTGTCACTGATGAGGCCAATCACCGTGGTGTCATCTGCAAACTTAATGATGGTGTTGGAACCATCAGCAGGTCTGCAGTCGTGGGTGAAGAGGGAGTAGAGGAAAGGGCTCATCACACAGCCTTGTGGTACACCGGTGTTCATTGTGATGGTAGATGAGCAGCGGTTATCCAGCCGGACATGTTGGGGGCGGTTGGTCAGGAAGTCCAGTAACCATTTGCAGATGAGGGAGGAACTGATACCCAGGTCTGTCAGTTTCCTGATGAGTTGTGAGGGGTGGATTGTATTGAATGCTGAACTGAAGTCTATAAACAGCATTCTGGCGTAGGTGTTGTTGTTGTCCAGGTGTGAGAGGACAGAGTGCATTGCGATGGAGACTGCATCCTCTGTGCTCCTGTTCCGGCGGTATGCGAATTGGTGGGGTCCAGGGTGGGGGGGAGACAGGATTTGAAGTGTGCTAGGACCAGTCGCTCTAAGCACTTAGTGATGATGGGGGTGAGTGCTACTGGGCGGTAATCATTGAGGCAAGATGGGTTGGAGTTTTTGGGTATCGGGACGATGGAGGTGGATTTGAAGCAGGCCGGTACCACAGCGTGGGCCAAGGACAGATTGAATATGTCTGTGAGCACTCCTGCAAGCTCCCCAGAACACGCTCTGAGAACACGCCCGGGGATGCCATCAGGGCCTGCAGCCTTGTGGACATTGATCCTGCTCAGCACCGCTCTTACATCGGTGGGGGAGAGAGTCATAGGTTGGTGGTCTGGCGTCATGTCTGCTTTGGTTGTGGTTGTGGGGTTCCCTCGCTCAAAACGAGCATAAAAGTTGTTGAGCTCGTTGAGGAAGGAGACATCAGAGGATGCGGGGGAGGGTTTGGTGGTCCTGTAGTCTGTGATGGTCTGGAGTCCTTGCCACATGCGTCGGGGGTTGGAGTTGGAGAAGTGTTCTTCTACCTTCTTTTTGTAATGGTGTTTGGCTTTTTTGATGCCCTTCTTTAGATTAGCCCTGGCTGTACTGTAGGCGTGTGCATCTCCTGACCTAAAGGCAGTGTTGCGGGCCTTCAGGAGGAGACGAACATCCCGGTTCATCCAAGGCTTCTGGTTGGGGTACATGGTGATCCGTTTCTGGGTGGTGACACTGTCTGTGGTTTTGGAGATGTAATCCAGTACAGATGAGGCGTACTGGTCCAGGTCTGTGTGGGTGAACATATTCCAGTCTGTGTTTTTAAATCTGTCCTGGAGCACTGCGTCTGTCCCCTCTGGCCACACTTTAATTGTCCTCACAGCAGGTTTCACACGTTGGATGAGTGGTGAATACCGAGGTGTGAGGAACAGGGAGAGATGGTCCGATTGTCCAATGTGGGGGAGGGGTGTGGCTTTGTAGGCTCCAGCCAGGTTGGAATACACATGGTCTAAAGTCTTGTCTCCTCTGGTGTGGCAGGAGACATGTTGGTGGAATCTGGGGAGGACTGTCTTTAAGTTGGTGTGGTTGAAGTCGCCAGCAACAATAAAAGCAGCCTCGGGGTGTTTATTCTGGTGTTTGTTAATGGCTGCAGAAAGTTCTTTCATGGCCAACCTAGCATTAGCGTCGGGGGGTATATACACGGCAGTGAGTATGATCGAAGTGAATTCTCTGGGGAGATAATAAGGTCTGCATTCGACCATTAAAAACTCCGCATTAGGTGAGCAGTGACTCTCAGTAGTAGTGGAGTTCATGCACCAAGCATTGTTAATATAAATGCACAAACCTCCACCTCTGGTCTTGCCGGAGTCATCTGCTAGCCTGTCGGCTCGGTGTGTGTGGCGTCCTGCTAACTCGATAGCATTGTCCGGGCAGCTGTTGTTCAGCCATGTTTCGGTGAAAAACATGACATTTGAGTCCATAATCCGTCTGTTGTTAGTGATGGAGAGCCGTATCTCATCCATTTTGTTTGCCAGAGAACGGACATTGGCGAGAAAAATACTGGGTAAAGGCAGCCGGTGTGGTGTTAGCTTTAGCTTAGCCCGTAGCCCTCCGCGCCTACCTCGCCTTTGTTTACGATCTCGGCGCCGTCTGCGTGCACTTCCGCCCAGCCGGGGAGAGTGGGCAGCCTCCGGTGTTCTGGAGATCTCTGGGATGAGTCGGAGATCGGCGATAAAACTGTTGGAGTTGTGAGTCCAGATGTCCAGAAGCTCTTGTCTGCTGTAGGTCAGCAACGCACAGCAATTCTGGACGAATAATCCGGTTAAAAGTAGATAAAAAACCGCTAAATAGCAGATTCTGGAGAGACACTGAGCCTCGCGTTGTTCACGCGCCGCCATCTTGGATCCCAAGATCCAAGGCTGTTACAATATGTCAGCCCATTTCTACTGGAAATGCCTTTTGGTTAAACTTTCAGCAAGGAATTTGCATTTGCACTGTTACATTTTTATAAAGCTTTAATGTACATAAAAACCAGCTTCTTGTTTAAGTGAAAATAAATGGAAGGTTGTCTTTTTGCGCTAGTAAAGTTATCGTTATCGCAAATTTTCAAATATATATCGTGATAAATATTTTTGGCCATATCGCCCTGCTCTACTCCCAGGTTATTCAGCTTAAATCATTTTGCTCTCATCTATTCCAGGTCACTTCTGGTGTACTCCAAGGTTCAGTGTTAGGCACTATTCTCTTCATAATTTACATCCTCCCGCTTGGTCCCATTTTCCGCAAATTTGACACCACTTTCACTGTTTTGCTGATAACACCCAGTTATATCTCTCCTGTAGGCCCGATTCGTCCCTCCCACCTTCTTCTCTTACAGAATGCTTATCCGAATGCTCCTTATCGGTACTAAATCCAACCTATTGAAGGCAAATCATTTCACTTTCACTACTGATAACTCCACAGTCTTCCTAACCTCAGGTTAAGAGCCTTAGTGTCATCCTAGACAGTTCACTATCCTATAATCTCATCTGATCAGAGCTCACCTGTTCTGTCTATTTACATCTACGCAACATTAACAGATTAAGTCCTCTTTCCACCCAGTCTGCGTTGATTCTTGTCCACAGTCTCATTACCTCCCATTTGACTACTGTAATTCTCTCTTGCAAGGTATCCCACAAAAATCCCTCCATAAGCTTCAACTGGTTCAAAACTCTGCTGCCCGCATTACTCACAGAACCCCCTCCTACCAGCACATCACCCTTATCCATCAGGAACTTCACTGGCTCCCTGTGAAAATATTAGAAAATTTGCAATAACGATATAACTGACAATATAACTGATTGCGAGACAAAATTCAACTCCACAACTTTACTAGCGCAAAAAAGCCTCATCCATTTATTTTCACTTAAACAAGCAGCTGTTCTTTTATGTGCATTAAAGCTATATAAAAATTTAACAGTGCAAATGCAAATTCCTTGCTGAAAGTTTAATCAAAAGGCATTTCCAATAGAAATGGGCTGACATACCCTGAACATAACCATGTATAATATCCACTGAAGTTAAAAAGACGTGCTTTGCAACATTAAACTGTAGTGTGCCAAATAAAAAAGTGAAATACGTATTTTTCAGACCATAACGTGCACGGGATTATAAGACACATTAAGCGAAACAAAGCAGTCAGATAAATCAAACTATTCAACTCATTCTTCTTGCTTCCTCCACTTCTGTACCTCATTAATGCTGTATTGTATCACAGCTGTTCCCATGTTGTTGCAGTATATTAATGACTAACCTCGTATTGTGGATGGATTATCTCAGTTGTTCTCCTGACTGAAGTTTGGTCCGTTTACAGCATCCTGCCATGCGATTGCATTTGTCTCTAACCATCAGGAACCTTCACGTAAACTTTTATAAGTGGAAAAGTGTTAGAGTTCATCCTCCAGCTTCACTGTTTATGTTATGCTGACATAGCTGTGTCGCTAGCGATCACGTAGCACATCATTATATACCAGCTAGCCCAACTTCAGTAACCTTATAAACGTCACTGCTGTTTAGTTTCCTGTCTTCATTTATGTTGGAAGTGATAGCAGAGCTGTACATTTGAATTTTTTCAGAAATCTCTCAGTCAGAACATGCTACATCATGATTATGGTAACTAGCGAAACTAGCGAGCTAACTTCCGCTAACTTCTAACTCCGTTAAATGTAATAAATTTTGTTTTCATGGATGCCTGGAAGTTAAACTTAATTGTTACACCTGGTAAAGCAGCAATGCTGATCATTTTATTAAAGATGAAAGAATTTAGACAGTTTTTAACTCTCAGTGATGCTGCAGTGTTCGTTTGACTTTGGGACCTGAAGAGATGGAGTTTAGGACCCAGATTACTCTCAGATTTACGAGCACCTTAGTCTGACAAATACGGCAATAATGATGGCCTGCTTGCATATTCTACAAAAAAAAAAGTGCTTTGTTGGTATCTGATGGACAAAAACCAAACCAGTTCCACATCACTGAAGTGGCACCATTTTTACAAACCAATTCTGGTTCATCCGTTTCACTGAACGATCCGCCTTCTCCATTCTCATTCTCCGTTACCTCCATGCTTTTTTGGCCATGTGCACATGCGCGTTTTATGCATATTCTATGGCGAGATTTCATTTTCTCTTTGTTGCCTAACATTGTACCGGTATTACCGTGAACGGTATAATATGGCCCAGCCTTACATCCAGGTGTTTATTTCTTTAAGACATTCCTGCAGTTTAACTAATTGGTGTGTGTTATCTGGCTTGAAGCCAGTGGCTTCATAGATAGATCCCAGTAAACACCAGTATGTGGGCCCCACATGGGCTATGGGGGTTCCAAGTGGGGATGGGCTTACAATGGGCATCCAGTCTGGGACCCACCTGGGTTAGCCAAGTAGGACCCACCTGAGCCAGCCCAGATGGGCTATGTTCTATGGGCACCATATGGGTAACATATGGGAAGTTGCATGAACAGGCAACTGAGTTTAACGATCTTAGTTAAGTATAATTATTAGTCATGTGTAAGTATAAACATGAATTAAGATGAAATTTTCACTGCTATGCAAATGCAAATGACATGCAAATGACACCCAGCTCTATATAGAGTGTATATAGAGTGGGTGTCATTTGCATAGCAGTAAAAATGTATACTATGCCTTCTGATGATGCTGCCTAATGCTGGGCTTACACTGTGCGATTTTTGACCCATTTTGAGCCGATTTTTGAGTCGTGCGACCGTTTTGGCGATCGGCCCGAGTTTGGCCTTCATCGTGCGTCGTGCATCGTATAGTATACGTGGGGTAACGAGACGCGATTAACACCTCACGACCAGCTCCCGATCATCAATCGCTTGGTCGCGAGGATTTCAAACTCCTCGCGACCGTCGTGAGGGTGTCACCGCAGTTTGTCACACTGCGCACGCGCAAACACAAATGTCAGCGAAAAAGACGGCGCAGCACGGCAGTGTAGCGTGTGATCTGGACACAAGCGATGGAGGTACAACTTGTAGAACTTTGGAAAGCTCATCCGAGCCTTTTCGATGTGGCCTCACAAAATTATCACGACCACAACAACCGTGAAAATAGTTGGATCTACATCGGTGCTCAATCACAGCTGCCTGATCAATGTTTTTCATTAGAAATTTAGCAAAGTTGATGGTGGTGGTGTGCGTGTCTGTGTGAGTGAGAGACAGAGAGAGAGAGCGAGCGACAGAATTTCTGTTATAACCTTCATTTTTATGTACGCACAGTGTGAGCACTCAGGTCGCATCAGAGCATCGGGCCGTATAGTGTGAGACCCTGCATCGTGACCTATGAACTTCTAACCCCTGCGAGTCAATCGTGCAGTATGAGCAGGAGCTGAATCGCGCGACTGAAAAAATCGCACAGTGTCTGCCCAGCATTAGGGAAGCATGTATAATGTAAACAGAATTGGTCCTAGCACTGAACCCTGTGGAACTCCATAATTAGCCTTAGTGTGTGAAGAGGACTCTCCATTTACATGTACAAATTGCAGTCCATTAGATAGATATGATACAAACCACTGCATCGCAGTCCCTCTAATACCAACAGCACGTTCTAATTGATGTAAAAAAAATATTATTGTCGACAGTAACGAACGCTGCACTGAGGTCTAGCAGGACAAGCACAGAGATTAGTTAAGATAAGAGATAAGATAAGATAAAACTTTATTGTTCCCACCGTGGGGAAATTAGTGCATTACCACAGCTCAGATACAGATAGCAGAAGAATACAAAGAGTATACCAAAAATATAAAGTCAAGAAATACAAAATAAATAAGATAATACAATATACAATACAACAATATAAACAACGGTAACTGAGTTAATGGTAACTTCATTGTCTCCAATGGGAAATGGATTTGCAGTATGTCCACACATCAAGCAACACATACATAAAAAAAAAACAAAAAAAGAACAACCTGTCACTGTCAGAGGCCATAAGAAGATCATTTGTAACCTTTACTAAAGCTGCTTCTGTGCTGTGATGGGTTCTGAAACCTGACTGACAGTCTTCAAATATTCCTCTGCAGATGATCAGTTAGCTCTTTGACAACTACTCTTTCAAGAATTTCGAGAATTATATCTCAGTAGTAAATTATAAATTGTAAATGTTAGACTGTTATTAACCCTTTTTACCTCAAAGTGTATATTTACCCCCCTTACCTCAGTCTGAAAATGTATATTCTTACTCTTCCTATATTTATTGTTGTTCTTTTTGCACCGAATGGAACTGGAGCCTTGTCTGTTGTCTCGTCTCTCTATATATACTGTACTGTATACAGCAGAGATGACAATAAAGTTTACGTTGACTTCGTATTTCTTTTTCTTTTAGATAAAACAAAGTTTGGAGATTGGCCTATAATTAGCTAAAGCAGGTGGGTCAAGAGATGGCTTTTTAAGTAACGGTTTAATTGCTGCCACTTTAAAGGCTGCGCTACATAGCTGCTTATTAGATAGTTTGATCATATTAAAGATCAAAACATTGTAGGACTTTTCTGAACAGTCTAAATGATGATCTTCTAAATTTGTGATACACCATTTCCTCTTGAGCTTAAGAGTTATCTGCTTTATGGTGCATGTTTGAGAGTTATACCAGGTAACCAAGTACTTCTTCAGGCTTTTTTCACAGGAGCTACAGTATCCAGAGTCGTACACAGTGAGGAGGTAAAATCATTAACCAGATAATCGACCACTGTTGTAGTAGCATTCAGGTAGCTGCTCTAGATCTAGAGTGCGATTAAAGTGGTGGGTGGGTTCTTTTACATTTTGAGAGAAGCCAATTGAGTTTAATAACAGACTTACTGTCATATTAGCCTGTCATTTTTATTATCGATATGCATGTTAAATAATAACCCACAATGATTCTGAGATGAGCACTAAATCAGATAAAAAGTCTGAGAATTTTAGACAGAAATTGAAAAAAGCCCAGGTGGATGATGGAGGATATCAAATATGACCGTTTTTTGTGTTTTCCAGATAGGGTGGGCAAGGCTAAGCATCAGGGTTCCAAATGAATTAAGATTTTTGATAGTGTGAAGCAGAGTCTCCAATTCAGTGATCCTGGCCTCCAGAGTTGCAAATAGGCTACATTTAGTCAGTGTTGGGAAGGTTACTTTTAAAATGTATTCCAATACAGATTATAGATTACATGCCCCAAATGTATTTTGTAACATATTCCGTTATGCTACTCAATGAGAGTATTCTGAATACTTTGGATTACTTAATATATTATCATGCTTTTAACCACTACATGAATGCACTATTGTTGTGTGATTTATTACTATTGCTGAAGGCTACTCGCCATACCAACACCAACTAGATGTTTAAATCTTAATATAAAATGAGTAACAGTAGGGTGGACATTAGGTGGCTGCACTTTTTGCAGCGATCTTGTCTAGAAAACTATTTGCTAGCGACAGACAGAGAGAGGCGTTGAAAGGCTGCTCCAACGGAACTTATTGTTTCGGAGACAAACAGGAACACGGTGTACAGTCGAGTCTTAATAGCTTACTTACAACTGGACTACGCTGCCCACGAGGCTACATTCTTTACGGCTATGTCTGTAACAGCCTGCCTATTGCCTTCATATTAAATAATTTTTTGAATAATAATTTTTAAAAATATTTCTTCACGTCATTATGCGGGCCGCAAGTAGAGGTGACATGAGCCGCGAGATTGAGACACAGGCAATAGAGCCTCTTAATGCGTGTTTGTTCGGGTTTCCACCGGCATGGAATTACCAACAAAAAAGAGAGGGCAGCCTAGCAAATAACTGTATTCTGAATAGGCCTGCCACCTTTTTAAACGGTAACTGTAACAGAATACATTTATTCATATTTTGTATTTTAAAGACATAACGGCGGTTCATGTATTCCGTTACTCCCCAACACTGCATTTAGTACAAATATCATCGTTGGTAAAGGAGGCCGAATAGTAACTAAACAGCTCACACACTAAGTTGGCTAAGCTTACAAATCTCTAAGGAGACAGTGTGAATTCTGTGAAGTGGGTGAATCAATATGCTTTGGATAAAGAGCGTGAAGATATGAAATAAGGAGTCATCTATAATGTTTTCATTAAAAATGGCTACTCAGATAAGCTATACAAAAACACCACTGTGTGTTGTTACATGAACAGGAAGTGATACTCAACCGCAGAGAGCCAACACCAAGTGACAGAGCACCATATCATTATCAGATATTCGACTGCTGCCCTCACCACAACCTTTCTTCTTTAAATTCTTTTTGTATTGTGAGTCTCTCCCTATCATTCTTAAGTGACTCTAAGAGTGCAGTCAGAACAAAGAACCACCATGGGAGCTGTCGTTTATAGCTGCTGCACCTTATAAATGCGTCACATCTGTTTGAATGTTTCACATTTGTGCTCAAGGGCCTCATAAAATGTCACGATGGCAGTTTGATGTGGCAAAAATATCAATACCTAAAAAGCAGACCTTTCTATCTGTCATTACCCCATCTTTAGTTTTTCATACAGTTTGAATTAGTTGTACTCACCAGTTACCAGCGAAGAACTCCGCCGTGTTATGTCGAAAATCCTTAAACGGTGAGAGAGCTTTTCCAGCTGCAGCTCTGCTGCTGTTCAGTTTCAGTTTCGTTTAATGACCGTGCGCTGTTTTCTGTCACTCCTCTCAGTGTGAGGTGTTACTGCAGCATTGTCAGCATTTAAAACAAGTCTTAAATCACAGGTTATGCTGTTCTGTAGCGAAAGCTGATTGAAGCTATACGGAGAGTCTGTACATGAACATATCGACATAAAAATAAAAGCTTACTGTGGTGATATTATTGCTTAGATTGTTTATATAAAAAATAAACAACAGTGTCCCAAGAACAGAACGCTGGGGCACTCCTTTTGTTATAATAATAAGCAAGTTAATTTTAATTAGCTTAAAGAATTGAATTTCAAATTTTTTTTTCGAAAGGAACTCAGTTTCTCCCACAACACATACATATACAGTGGGATGCAAAAGTTTGAGCAACCTTGTTAATAGTCATTATTTTCCTGTATAAATCGTTGGTTGTTACAATAAAAAAATGTCAGTTAAACATATCATATAGGAGACACACACAGTGATATTTGAGAAGTGAAATGAAGTTTATTGGATTTACAGAAAGTGTGGAGTCACATTGAAATCACCTCCAACTCAGTGGGGAATTTGGTATTAAGTTCCTTTATAACTGTAGATCTCTGTAGTCATCTCTGATGACTACACAGAAAACAAAGACAATATTGTGTTGAAATAACCTACGCAAAGCTGTTTTGTTATTTAAAAAGAAGCCTTCCTGAGTTAAAGAACCTTAAAGTTCATGGGTTGGAAATTCTTTTGGAAATTTTTTATCTTTTTTGGGTGACATTTTGGAGCCCTCACAGACAAGTACAGGAGATATCCACATGAAATTTCAGGACTTAAAACCATATTTAAGCTTTTTAAAAACTGCTGCCAAATCGATTTCAACAACTATCCCATGTGTTACAATCTAAAGACCAAATTTTTTTGTGATGATTTTTGAGCAATATGAGCAATTTTATATGAACAATGAGCTTTGTTCCTCAGATTGTGCAAACTATTATCTATACTTTTTAGTGGTCAACTAAACTGCAATAAGGTCAACGTTAAAAGTGAAACATAAAATCAGTCCTAGAGCAGACTCAAACTCCAGTCCGGTTTTTAAAGGATACGTGGATAGTGTCAGGTTAGAAGGTGAATGAGGATCCCATATGTAGACTCATGAGCAGCATGAACTGCATGTCAATACTTTCATCTCTGAGATGGCTGCTCAGTTCAAGCTGTCAGCTCAGCAGGAAGCCAGCAGCATGAAACATTTTAGCTGACACACAGATATGTGCTATCACGATGTTACTTATTACTGAAGGATAATATTTCAAAATGGGACTTTTATTTCCTTTCATACACACAAATTTTGATTTTCTCTGTAAAAAATGCAAGGAAGAAGAAAAAAGATGTGAAATATTTATCTTTTAGTCATCACTGATTTCATGTCAACAGAAAACTACCCACTTAGTGTCGGAGAGTATTTGTATTTTTTATTTGTATATTTTGCATACTGGTGGAAAGAACTGTTTGGATCTGGGTGTGTTAAAGTGAATTTACTCGTACTCATGCTGCCCCGATGTCATGCCAGTGCATAGTGGGAATGGCATAGGCACCGATCGGTTTTCTATCGCCCATTTGCTGGGAGTAAGGGCGCCCTCCGTTTGCGAGGTGCGCCTGCTGTTTGCTGCACAGGGAGGAGAGGGCGGGGCGGCGGGGGATTCTCTGGCTGGCTGGAGCAGCGTCTAATAACCAACTCGCAAAATAAAACAAAATCAAACCAACAAACACGAAAACACCAGACATTATAATACAGACTTATTATATTGCAAAAACAAGATTGAGCCAAATCCAACAGTAATTATCTTTGGGATCTCCAAAGAAACACAAAGTTTACGACATTCTCAAAAAAGGTTTATGTCATATGCATTGATCATCGCAAAGAAACTGATCCTGCTGCTTTGGAAAGGCAAAGAGGTTCCTGTGTTAAAGATGTGGCTTGCAGAACTTACAAATACTCTTCACCTTGAAAAAATAAGATATACCATGAATGGCAATGTGAAAGATTTTGAACTAATTTGGCACCCTTTACTTTCATATCTTGGGAAAATAAAAAATTTTGGCAGTCGGGGGATTGGGGCCCATAGAGGGTGTTTTTGTTTTTTTTTTGTCTTGTTTTGTTTAGAGAAAAAAGGGGCATAAGTTCTATTAATTTGTAACAACTGTGATACTTGCTTCTAATAAAAGATATTTGGAAAGCTATAATACAGACTTATAATTTCCACCGATGTTTTTTCGAAATTCTATCCGCGAAAAGTGAGCGTGAGAGCCCTCGGTGCACGTGCTCGCTGCTGAAGTCAAAGTAAACTTTATTGTCATCTCGCCTATATACAGTACACTATATAGAGAGACGAGACGACGAGGCTCCAGTTACAGCAGTGTAAGTAAACAAACAATAAATGTAAGAAGAGTAAGAAAATAAATATACACTTTAGGACTCGGGGTAAAGGGGCGCCAGAGGGAGTGTTTGCCCAGGGTGCCAAACAGGCCAGGACCGGTGTGGTGTGTGTGTGTGTGTGTGTGTGTGTGTGTGTGTCTCATTTGTACACAGACACACCAGATGTTCCCGTGCTGCTGTTGCAGTTGCAATACAGTGTTACCTAGAACTGTGAATTACTTTTTATTTTTCCGACTTTGATGCAAACTAACCTGTAGATGCCGAGGGGTAAAAATCTGCATCTACATCACAGCGTTTATTCCCCCCCCCCCCCCCCCCCCCCCCCCCAGCTTCTCTCAGGATTTTAGCTCTTTTCATTGTGAGCCATTAAAACCGACTCAGACTTTCAAGCGACACTAAAAGTACAGTTTTAAATAGCAGACTGTTAACAAACCCCACCGCCAGGTCTTCAAGAAACAAATCTAAATGTAAAGTAATAGAGCTAAAATCATCCCTGGTTTTCACAGACTCCTTAAATATTCAGCCAAATTTCACTTTACTTTTTTGACAGTGTGAGTTGTCCATCTTTATATACAGTCTGTCTTGTGATCCTGACGCGACTGGTTTGAGGTCTCGTCCACGCATTAAGTATTTTTTTAAGATGCAGCTTTCGGCCCCTCGCAGACGGTTCCAGATGACTGAAAATGGGCCTCATTCAGAAATTCAGGAGCCATTTAATGTCACGATCCCCCATGTTTACATGGTTTTCTTCACGACTTTAAGCTTGTGGTTATTTTGCCAACTTGTTGGTTTGGCATGCTCTTAACAGCACTTGGATTGTGTTTTTGCATTTAACGCAGACACAAGTCCACATATGTGGAACTAAAGCAGTAGTAGAATTTGGACCTGGTCCGATTGATTGGTGTCCCGGGAGCTGCAAAGATGTTAATGGAACAGGTGTAATATCACCAAGAAAGCTTTTTGTGCGTCCATCCACACTGAAGGGGTTTTTCTGCAGGGAAGCAGTGGATCACCTGGTTTTAAGAATCTTCAGCTGTTTACAAATTCAGGGGGAAAACGTGCACCTAACCACACCCTGGGGGTGTAAAGGGGCTAAAGGAGCATCATATTGGGGGTCAGAGGTCACTGGAAAATTCTCATAAGTAACCTTTAAAGATGTAAGAAACAAGGCAAAGCAGTTATTTACATCCTGCAGTCACAGCAAGATTAGAAAACTAAAAGCAGAACCCTTTTTTATGCTGTGTTCTTCTTCAGAATCTCCTCAGAAACTTTTTTTGCCTCTAAATATCCACATTTTTGTAGTTGGTCTCTGTTTTTTTAAAGATGTTGTTTCAGAGACACTGGACCAAAACAGTAACATAACACAGTGTAGAACAAAATGATCGACCAGCGCAGTTTTAAAGGATACGTATACCGACTCGGTGGTTTCCATACTTAAGATTATATCATATAGATAAATTTTTCATAATTCCAGTTCTTTTTAAATTTAGGAGACATTACCTGTTCCTGTTTAGCTTGGAGCACCAGTGCACCAGACTCATCACACTGCTGTGGTCTTAAAAGTAAATGGCCTGCATTTGTATAGCGCATTCACACACAGGCAACATTGTAGCCACAGCCACCCTGGGGTGCACTGACAGAGGCGAGGCTGCCGGACACTGGCGCCACCGGGCCCTCTGACCACCACCAGTAGGCAAACATGGGGTTAGTATCTTGCCCAAGGATATTTGGCATGCAGCCAGGAGACAGCCTGGGATCAAACCACCGACCTTCTGATTAGTGGCTGACCTGCTCTGCCACCTGAGCTACAGCCACCCCGAAGTAGAGAGAAGAACATGCAGGAACTTTGCAGGAACCTTTGGAGGAGCTCAGGGTGTTTTCACTGTTGGGACTAGGGTCTAAGTTCTAGGGGTTTTGTTTGTTTTTTTAAACTCTGAAAGTCCCTGTTCAGGAGGTAGCCCCACCCCAAAAAATTCCTGAGCTTTTTTGGGGGTTGGGTAGTTGCTTTCTGAACTTTTATGATTGGTCAACTATTCCTAACATTTTAAGCTAGTCTATGTCAGCATCTGCAAAAGCTTTTAAAATCATTTTGCTTTCATTTTGGTCGAGCATTTCTCGGCTCATGCCTTCAGTGACTGTTTGCAAAGTTGTAAATCACGAGCAACAGCAGTATCGTTGAATCTCTTCAACGCTGACTGCTGTTATGCAGTCCCCTGTCCCTCACATTACATGCCATTGTCGTCTGCATTGTTGTATAATCTGCAGCTTGGGGAATGACGTGTAAAAGCTTCCTTGCGTCCATGCAGAGGCCTGACTTTCTTAATCGTCACAGGTCCTCACACCACAGTGGAAATGCAGAAACCCAATGATCTAATGGACCTTTTAGTTCCTTGAAAGACGTTCCTGGCACTAAAGGTTTTTGGTAGCTGCAGTCATGTCACCTAGTTACAAATGGAGGAACTGAGTGCTGAGAAACCACCCTTAGATCTTTCCGCCTTTTCGTTGCACTGTTGTATAAAAACGTGCTGAATGTTTTAGTTTTAGCTGCTTTTTTTTTTTTTTTTTGGTAACGTATTTATGTTTTACGGCACTTTTTCCCGTCCAGAATGCATCCTAGCTCTACCTTGAAGGACGTTTCTGAAAGATTTTAAACCTTGAATAAAACCTTTCTTTGTTTAATTGTAAACCTTTTTTTAATGATTTCTTTGATGTCTGTAACGGAGAAAATCACAATGAATGTCAACACTTTTATGTCCATGTTTTCATTTCAGTTCCACTACACTCATCCAAACTATGCATGGGAAATAAAAAAAAGTTCTGAGAGACACTGATGAGAAGTGTGGCTGTATTTCTCTCTTTGGTGTGATTGCATTTCTTCGACTTTTAGGGGCAGCTTTAGTAGTTGCTTGTGTCTTGTCACTCTTAAATCACAAAGGTTCTACTTTGCAGGTTCTGTTTAACAGTTTGTTAATTTCACATAAAATATAGTATTTGTATATAAAGCAGAGTAATTCTGCCCACTAAGAAGATGCCCTCTAGTGGAGGGTATCACAAAAAGCAGCCTGAAGCCATAGTAGGGCGTGATAGAATCTGTCAATGATTTTGTTTATGTGAGTGATGGGTCTGTGTTTGACCTGACCACCTTAATAAAGCTGGTTTCCAATACTGATCAATTGAAGTGCTTATTAATAGAACTTAAATTACAGGCACTGACTCTGGTGGGACTCAAACCCACAACCTTTGAATTCCTTCCTCTGTTCTTTGCTAGAAGTCCAACGCGCTATCCATTGCGCCACAGAGCCCTTCGAAGCCCAGTTTGTCATTTAATTGTTTATCTATTGATTGATTATTTTGAGGTATGAGGCTGCCGTTTTCTCTGACACTTTCAATCAAAATTAGATGTTTGTTTTTCTGTTGACGCAAACACCGGAACAACTGCAGGTGTCCATAAGTTACGGTATTTCAGCATCGAGCTAGCCCTACTGAAGAAGAGTGCGCATGAGGGAATTACTTTCTTTTTAAGTGGCAGGTAATTTCAAATACAACGTTTCTATTGTAAGAAGTGTCACCTGGCAGTTTGCTGCCTTCTGTCGTGTGATTGGCAGAGGAGCTTTAAAAAGGTAGTGGGTGTGTGAGGTGAGGTCAGCTCTCCTCTGTGGGAATGATTTTCAATAAGACACTTCTGTTGTTTGATTCAGATTATTTAGTATTGTAGCTGCTCATGTTTAATTAGTCTGTTTAACATTTGTATTGTATCCCATCAGTTATAATTGTTCTTGCACAGCTCTCTTTATCCAACGTCTTTTATCACAAAAGCGCAGTGGTCACAAACTGTGTGGTTTTTCCGAACAGCAACACCTGGCGCTAATTGTATCTACCTTAAATACATTCCCAGAAACACACCAAACTGTAAAACACAAAAGGTGACCCCTATTTGTACACATAAGGTAACAACAAAAAAATGGCCCCTACAGGTCCAGCTGCTGTATTTCACAGGGAGAGAAAAGAAAGAGCTAACTTCTTTCAGAGATGGAGAAAGAAGAAGAGAGGTAGATTTAAAGGGAAGGACTGCTCAGTGAGGTTTGATTAACTGGAAATTTAAAGCTTACATGTAAGTCCTCATGTTTTCAAACCAGATATTGTGTCAAGTCATGATAAATAGGTTTGTTTGCGGCCATCTGCTGCACATGCTCCACCAAGGTGTCACTATAGATCAGGGGTC
This sequence comes from Maylandia zebra, assembly GCF_041146795.1. Taxonomy (NCBI): domain Eukaryota; kingdom Metazoa; phylum Chordata; class Actinopteri; order Cichliformes; family Cichlidae; genus Maylandia; species Maylandia zebra. The sequence continues at coordinate 66,120,609 of NC_135173.1, read as the reverse complement.
CCCAGTCCCAGTCCATGAGGCGCTGGAATGTGGCCGAGGATCTGAACAAGCCGAATGGAATTGTATTGAACTGGTACAGAGTGGAGAATGCCGTTTTTCCTTGGACTCTGCAGACAAGGGAACCTGCCAGTTGCCCTTGGTTAAATCCAGTGTCCAACTGGTCCAGGAGTTCATTGACCCGTGGCATGGGATATGCATCACAGCGTGACACTTCATTTACTTTGCAATAGTCTACACAGAACCGTGTAGACCCATCGTTCTTCACTACAAGAACGATGGGGTTACACCAGGCGCTGTGTGACTCTTTTATTAGTCCCATTCTTAGCATTTCAACCAATTCCCTTTGCCTTTTATGTTCAGGAAGCCTGTAGGGCCATGAACATGCCAGGCTGCATCTCAAAATGATTATTATTCAGCCGCTCCACCAGCCTGTCAGTTTGAGGGTGGTAGACGTTGGGCCCAGTCAATTTATTGCTCAATAACTCGCACAGATCCTTCAGTGTGCAAGACTTTAACGACGTGCCCTGGTCAGTCAATATTTCTTTCGGAATACCGACTCGGGAGATGACCTGAAACAGTGCCTGCACCACACTCTTTGCAGAAATTGCAGTGGCACTGCTCCAGGGTATCGCATTGCACAATCCACCAGAACTAATACAAAGCGATAGGCGTGTGCATTCTGAGAAAATGGCCCGATGAGGTCCATGCCGATGCGCTAAAATGGGATCTCCATTAATGGGAGTGGGTGCAAAGGTGCTTTTGGTATGGCCGGCTGGTTAACAAGTTAGCATTCCGGACAGGATGCGCACCAGCAGCGCACATCTGCTTGGATTCCAAGCCAATAAAATCGGGTCATTATTCACTCCAGAGTCTTGTCATATCCCGTATGCTCTGCCATGGTGTATAGTGAGCCGCCTGGAAAATAATTTCTTGGCGGCTTTGTGACACCAACAACTGGGTGTGTTTCACAACTCACTCGATATAACCTATCTTTCCACAATACGAAGCGCAGGTAGGTCCACACGGCTTTAGGGCACACCACATGACCATCAATGTCTACCACTTGGTCGAAGGCTGAGCGTAGGGTGTCATCACGAGACTGCTCCAGTGGGAAATCTCCCATGGTGGGAATTTCCGGAGATGATGGGACCTCACTCGAAAGGCCCACCCCGGCCCAGTAGGTCCAGCATGGCCTAGCAGACAGTTCCCTCGCGACGTCGGCGGCAGACTCGGTCCCGCAGTCTGAGCCTCTCCCGCCAGTATTGGTAGTAGTGGTGGCGCCCACTCCACCAGAGGCCACTGTCATGCCTCCGCAGTGGCCTGGAAGGTCTCCAGGAAAACCTGGGGATTGTCCCCTTCCCCCATCCTGTGCATCAGCACCGTCAGTTGAAAGGGGGTGCAGCGACACCGCAGCCCAGACCAGCTGTGAGGTGTGGTTCCTCCCCTAGGAACCACACCTCACAGCGTGAGACTCCCCAAAAGTTGATTCTGTTCATCTGGACGTTTTCAGTGGGAGAAACGTTTCGTCACTCATCCAAGTGACTGAAACCAGCCCACTGAAGGAACAATGGGCTGGGAGGTCAGTTCCTTCATCATTATTATGATGATCGTTAAAATGCAAATTCTCATGACTATTAGTCAACAACCACTGGTCAATGGCCATGAGTCCCATTCACAGAGAGTTGGGGAACGGCTGCAATCACAGCATTGTAAGATCATGACAGATGTACCCTTAGGCCCCTCCTCGATTTAGAGATGGTCGTTCCCTGTTCGTATAAATGGCCTCCTGGACTCTGACAACAGTACTTAAACTTTTACTAGATTACTTTTTTTTAACAGTAGTATTTGTACTTCTACTTTCAAAATTAGAGGTGAATAGGAGGAAGAAAACATAACAAAGAAATCAAGTAAATTATAGCCTCCACACATTGTCTGACTTTTGTGAGCTGAATTATTGAACGATAATGCAGTTACAGTTTTTTCTTTCTCTCCATTTATCCCCCCAGTGTGGACATGTCTGCTGCCAGCTGTCTGCTGTCTGAAGACCAGTTTCTGTGCTGCATTTGTCTGGAAGTGTTCACAGATCCAGTCAGTACACCATGTGGACACAACTTCTGCAAGAACTGCATCACTCAGCACTGGAACAGCAGTCCTCTGTGTGAGTGCCCCATCTGTAAAAGGAAGTACTACACAAGACCCGAGCTCCATGTCAATACTTTCATCTCTGAGATGGCTGCTCAGTTCAAGCTGTCAGCTCAGCAGGAAGCCAGCAGCAGCAGCAGCAGCAGCACGAGGAGATCAGAGCAACAGTCTGCTAAACCAGGAGAAGTTCTCTGTGATGTTTGTACTGGGACCAAACTGAAGGCTCTGAAGTCCTGTCTGGTGTGTCTGACCTCCTACTGTGAGACTCACCTGCAGCCTCATCAGACTGTTTCAGGCCTAAAGAGACATCAGCTGATCGACCCTGTTAAGAGCCTGGAACGAAGGATATGTTCAAAACATGATAAACCGCTGGAGATGTTCTGCAAGACCGATCAGATGTGTGTCTGTGTTGTGTGCTCTGTTTCAGACCACAAGTGCCATGATGTTGTTCCTCTGAAAGAGGAATACAAAGTGAAGAAGGCAGGGCTGGTGAAGAAACAGGCTGAAATTCAAGGAATGATCCTGAAGAGACTGGAGAAGATTCAAGAGGTTAAACGCTCTGTGCAGCTCAGTAAGGAAGAGGCAGACAGAGAGCTGGAGGGGGGTGTTCAGTTCTTTGTTGATTTGATGGAGTCTATAGAGAGAGGTCTGAATGAGCTGACAGAGGCGGTCAAAGAGAAGCAGAGAACAGCAGAGAAACAGGCTGCAGACGTCATCAAGGAGCTCGAGCAGGAAATCTTTGAGCTGACGAAGAGAAGCTCTGAGATGGAGCAACTCTCCAGCTCAGAAGACCACCTCCAGTTCATCCACAACTTCTCTTCTGTGAAAGCTGTTCCACCCACTAAAGACTGGACCAACACCAGTATCCATCCACCTTCATATGAAGGGATGGTGGTGAGAGCTGTGAGTCAGGTGGAGAAGAAGCTGAATGACCAGATGAAGAGTCTGTTTGAGGACGAGCTGAAGAGATTCCAGTGGTACAGATGTTATGCCATGCTTGATCCTGATACGGTCCACCCCAGACCCCCCCAGTATAAAGGGAATGATTGTAGATGTGTGTTATCAAATCTGGGTTACTCTTCTGGAAGATTTTATTTTGAGGTCAAGGTTGACAAGTGGTCTACATGGACCTTAGGAGTGACCAGGAAGGATAATGTGAAAGGACAAGTCCAGCTGAGTTCTAGCAACGGTTTCTGGACTTTATGTTTGTGCTCTGATGGGTATGTAGTTTCCACGGAGCCGGCAGTCCACCTGTCCCTGAGGTCGAAGCCTGTGAAGGTGGGCGTGTACGTCCACTACGACGAGGGTCTGGTCTGCTTTTATGACGTCAGCACTGCAGCTCTTATCTACTCCTTCTCTGACTGCTCCTTCACTGAGAAGCTCTACCTGTTCTTCAGTCCCTGTTCCAATGATGGTAATAACATCCACACTGGTGGGTTCGGCTGCGTAATACAATAACCAGAATGATAATGATGTGCACACCTTTTTCATATTTATCAACTTTTTCAAGATTTTGTGTCATAATCTTTTTTTATGATGTACAAGCAGTTCCTTTAAGCTCCTAAGACCCAAACTCCATCATGGCATTAATTTTGAATTTCTCTTTGCTATTTAGGTCTGTGAAGGTTCTCAGTCATCCAGGTCATCGTAGTCAAAGGAGCTTGCAAAGAAAAGCGTCTGGACTTCTTTAAGTTGCTTGAAGACGTTTCACCTCTCATCCGAGAAGCTTCTTCAGTTCTAAGGTCAAATGGTGGAGAGTCCCAGATGGGACGTCTTCAAGCAACTTAAAGAAGTCCAGACGCTTTTCTTTGCAAGCTCCTTTGACCCTTTGCTATTTAGGGTGATTGGGACCTGATGAATGTAAAATAAAGAAATACGTGATTTTTTCTTTTAGCCTGATTTTTGTTTTTGAGGAAAATGAGATCCACATATGAGGACATTTAAATTTCGATAGAACAGTTGCAGTATCACGGCCTCGTAAGTGGACATCTGGCCCTTGTAGAGCAAAATAAGGTATTTTGAATGGTAAATGGTAAATGGCCTGTATTTGTATAATTCAATTCAGTTCAGTTTTATTTATATAGCGCCAAATCACAACAAAAGTCGCCTCAAGGCACTTTACTTAGTCCCTAAGGACCCCAAAGCGCTTTACACATTCAGTCATCCACCCATTCACACACACATTCACACACTGGTGATGGCAGCTACATTGTAGCCACAGCTGCCCTGGGGCACACTGACAGAGGCGAGGCTGCCGGACACTGGCGCCACCGGACCCTAGACGACCCAAAATGTGATGTCCACATATGTAGACACCAGGTCCTAGGAAGTTAAAACTGTTTAAACATCACAGAAAAGGGAAATGTGGAAAAAATATGGATTCTTTGTGTGTGTGTGTGTGTGTGTGTGTGTGTGTGTGTGTGTGTGTGTGTGTGTGTGTGTGTGTGTGTGTGTGTAAATAATCGAAGCCAGAGTTTTGAATTTCTGTAGAATCTGAATCTTTGATTATTATTCTATGTTCTGTTTGGTTCTTAGTTTATTATTTACTTAATTGTCCCGTCCTGTTCATGTATATGTTGAGGTTTGTGATCTGGGAGAAGCAAATAAAAAGAATTGCTTTGTTTCAGCAACTCTTGATGAAGTTTCTTGTACTCAATAACTGCAAATAAAATGTCCTTTTGCAAGGGAAGAAGTTGTAAGGAAGTCTGTTTGCAGCACTTCTGTTCCAGCCATCACAGATAAATAAATTCAGTGGCGATCAAGAAATGGAACTGGAAGCACAAAAATGGTTAAGCTACAAACCAGAACAGAAATAACATTTACCAGCATCCACAGCATCCTCTGAACTGGCACATTACAAACACTAAAGGAAAAGCAAACTGTCAGAAACTTTGTTCCAAAGATTTTAGTGCTTTAAAATGGTTTTTATGACAAGTTTGTGTTTTTCTGAAAATGTGTACAATTAAAATTTTATAAAAGTCATGATAGTTTTATTTGACTGTTAGTTTTGATTATGTACAGTGCTGAGGAACTTTATCAGACCAAGTGTTTTTAAATCGGCCAAAAAAAAAACTGTTTAAAAGAAGAAAACTGTTTGGCAAATAAACAGAATTCACATTTTTATACTAAAATCTGAGCCATCACTCACCGTACAGCCTTATCATTTTTGTATAAGTAGATGGGTTCTTTGGCCAGCTGAATGACCATGAACCTAAAAGTATTTCATGTATTTAATTGTAAACATTGTTTTGTCTTTGTTGCTGTTGTGTCATTTTTCCTTTCACATATTTTCCTATAAAAGCAACGCGGTGGTGATGTCAGGAGGATTGGTTATCCACAGGAACACCACACACTTGACCATCAGTTGATCAAAAGGAAGAAGACGTTCAATGAACGCAAAGGTGTGCCAAAGACTCACAGGATTTATCTGTACAGTGAACTTGAGATGACCACCAACACTGGCATACACATTCACAGTGTGTATCAGTGTTGTTGAAGTGTGAAGATGTGGTTCAAGGGTCAATATTTACCAATAAACGTAAACAATGAATTTTCATCAAAGAATCATGTTGTCATAAAACCTTGAGATATTTGTAAGGAGAAAGGATTTCATCATGTTTTGAGGAAGTGCTGAAGACTGAAGTGACAACACGTTCTCACTCCCAACTCGTCAAACGTGTGACGCATGGTCAGGCTCCCTCTGCTTCACTTATGGACGCGCAGGGTACCCCTCTGCGTCGGGAATTGACGTGAAGGGTCCTCCGATTGAAGAGATTGCCGCGGAAGTGCCTGTTGTCGGTATATTTAGACATTTTCCAAATCACATTGTAGTGACGTATACAGAACACAATAAATTATATAATGTAAACAACTACCTGAAAAACAGGTAGAAAGATACTTTTGTATGGTTTATTGCATTTATGGAGGGAGTGATGTATGCTGGGTAATGGCACAGCTAGCTACTGGGTGACTTTATTCACCCGCTTCGGCTGTTATCAGTCCATACAATGGGCGTTATTAGCACAAATCAGTCCCATAGATATGGGCCATCTCCTGCTAGATTGTTCAGAAGGTTGTTCTCATCCATCCAGGTGGAGGATCACTAACAGGAGCGTGGAAGACTCCAGAATCCACTCTGGCTGGAATCCGGTGGATATGCAGTGTGTACAGGTAAGACCATTTACACGGACAGCATTTATAGAATGACTATTAAAAGTCAGCGAGTGTCAGTAATGTTAATGTGGTTATGTTAGTAATACACCGAGTGCTAATATAACAGCTTTAAGATGCATTTGTAGATGTTATTACGTGTTTTACCGTCTTTATGGTGCTAGCTTAAAGTTACGGTGTAAACGTTAGCTTATATTGGAGTAAAGCTGTTACTGTTTAAACGATGTTAGCACAGAAATATTAGCTTCTGTCATGACTGATGAAGTTACTAGTTGATAAAGTTTCCAGTAAAGTGTTTAATCGCAGCCACAGATTGACAGCAAATATCTCGATTAGCTTCAGTGCATCTGTAATAAATATGTGCAAGTTTCAGTGCTTCGTTTAAACTGTATGATACTTATACTGACCCAGGATCAGTGTAAAATACAATCCTAGCTGTGTGAACAAAGCCTGGCTTCTTTAGTCCTGCATGACAAACCTCAGGATGCAGGTTATTATTACTCTTTCCTGCTGGCACACCTGTCACACCTGAGAGTCAGCTAGAAACTTACAGTGACGTGGACATCATGCAAAGACTGCCAGACTCTGTAATACTGCAAATGATCAGTGACTCAGGTTAACACTAAACTTTAAACGGCACCTCTGTGTCTCTGTGTGCTGAACATTTAGGATTGAGTCAGGCTGCATCAGCTGAAGCTGTTATTTGTATATATCAGTATTTTTTATTCAGGTGTGGGGAAAATACGTAAGACTGCAGTGAAGCGATGCACCAGATTAATCCCTGGCCAAAGGTATCGTACTTAAATCAGACTACTGATCCAGCCACATCAGCCTTTTGTGAGGTCTGTTTAAAGTAGACTTGAAGTGAACTGCAGGTTCCTGAGTGGTGGACTGTGAGCACAGAAACACATGTTCATACATACAGCTGCAGCAAACTTACATTAATTTTAAATAGATTTGTTACTCTCGTGTCTGTCTCTGTGTTAGTCCTCTGACAGACTGGTGACCTGTCCAGGTGTGCTCTACCTATGACTACTGGGACAGGCTCTAGCCTCTGTAATAGAAATTTTCTGTTATTCTCATTTAAAGTATTTAAGTGCTTATGCATATGCTTAGTTGTGACACTGTTACTGTTCAGTGAAAGTTTCTAAAACTAGATGAACTTACTTCAGCGTCAGCAGTTTGAGAAAACAACTCCCTTTACAGGTGCTGATAAGGCCACAAAACAGCACAACCATTGATCCGTTGAAGTGTGGTACGATCCGTTTGTAACTTCCTCCCTCTTCCTTGGAATGCATAAAGGAGTAGGAGCACCACTTCTGTGGCAGCGCTGACATGACTGAACTGTGATGTTTGATGTGTGTTGGCGCAGTAATAAATAGCTTGATCACAGCTCTTTCTGTGTTGCAGACTTTATTTTAAAAATTCCACGACACCTCCCACCCTCCCACTGTGAACCTGAATTGAATATTCAGAAGACATTTCTTTAAATAGTTCTACAAATCGGAGCTGTTGGTGTGTCCTTGGATTGTGTGGTAATAATATTAGAGCCTGCAATCTTTCTTACTGAATCTCTACTATGAGTCATGTTACCTGAGATTAATTCTATGTTTACCTGTCAGCCTGGACAAATGTGCTGTGTGAAGGAAATTGAATTAAATCAGATCTGAACTGCTGCTACTTTTTGTTATTTTAATTCTCTTCTCTGTTTTCCAGAACAGTTCTCCACAGTCGCTGTCCACATGGGTCAGTGGGACCAAGAAGCACTCTGCTAATGTGTGGACTCTGACCAGCAACATCCAGCAGGACCCAGACAGCGTTTTCTCTCTCCCAGCTGGAGTTTTTGTTTGTCTGTGACTGGAGAGTCAGATTTTTGTTGAGCTTCACACTTGCAGACCTAAGTCAGTTTGCAGAGATCCCTCCCACCCTGGTTTTTATGTGCTAGATTTCTTATCTGAAACAGTAATATTTCAGTGACTGCTGCTTATACCACAGGTTAATACACGCTACTGATCCCTGATGGGAGAATCATCAATTTTGGCAACAAAGAAGCCTGGTGGATGTTTGTTTACAGTCTGATGATGGGACATCATGCTCTGCATCGTCAAAGTTTGCCTCCTCATTATTATTCATACCCAGTAATGTGAAGTATGCTTATATCTACTATAACTGAACCAACCTGGTGCTCTTCATTTATGGAGGCTGTTGAGTCTGAATGTTGGATGTTGTGTATCTCGTGTTCTCTGGGCTTTGTTGCCCTCAGTCTTTTCGCAGGATCAGAAAACAAAACCAGGAGGCGCGTAAATGTTTCTTCTCCATGATGTTTCTTCAAATGTTTCTTCTGGATGATGATAAGACTGTGACACGGGATGCCACCTTTGGTCTTGTGATGAAGCAAAGCTCAGGAAGAAGTGGGATTAAATGGTACCCACATGTGTGCTGCTGAGAAGGATGTACAGGGGCACCTGCAGCCAAATCCAAGCCTCAGGTTAGTTGTAGTTGCAGAACCCTATAGGACTGAGACAGCTGAGGCATCAAATGTTTGATTAAACGGATGAAAAAGAGAAGTTTCTTCCCTATAATTATCACTTCTTAAAATCTGTAGCAACTTCAAGTCTGTCAGCGTGCTGAGCATGCAAAGAATGTGACAATATATTTTTGTTCAATATTTAATTTCTTTTAGTTGCAATTGTTAAATGAAAAAAAAAAATATATCCTTATAATTTAGCAAACTAATTTATCAAAAAATATATACATATATCTGTATTAGTTTTAATAAATTAATTTGACACCTGTATTGAAAATACCATATTGTATTCATACAGAATCAGTTTGGTATCATTGTTTGTCTGATTGCTGAAACTAAGAGCTACTTTGATCTGTTTAGATCTAAAGTATCCAAAGTTGAGCTCTGATGTTTCTTCACCCCTGTGTGTGATATGTGATTCCTACATGCTGGCAGAGCAGAGCAGCAGTTTGTGCTCACAGATGGTGACGGTGTGGAGAGATGGTGGTGTTTCCTCAGAAGAACCAGCAGAGTCACTCGCTGACTGATGCTCATCTGCACTGCACAGAGGAAATCAACTGACCGAGGTTTGTCCAGTGACGTGTTATGAATGTATATTTGTTTTATGCTTACAGATGTGTTTTTCTTGACAGAGGCTCTGCAGAGGTTAGACAAAGCAGAGAAAACATGTGCTTTACATTTTACTGTGATTTATTGAGATATTTGTTGCCTGATGTTCAGCAGGAATGAAGAAATAGAATCAAAGGGAGATGTTTTTGATGTTTTTGTAATGATGTAAGTAAATCTTCAATATTATTTATTTGCTTGGTTATATTAGGAGTGTTTCTGAGTGAGGGGGAGAGGAGTCATCATCCAGGTAAAGTGACGTAGATCAGTGGATACACTTGTCTCCCCTTTAAAGGAGACGATCCAAGTCATCCTTAAATGTTAGTGCTTTCAAATACACAAACATTTTTAAAGGACAAAAATGAACATCCAACTTTGACTGTAACACAAAATAAATCTTTGCATGTGTGTTTTCAAACTCTCAGATGGGCAGCATATCAGTCTTGGACTGTCTAACCTGCCGGAGCAGCACTGAATGACCACCACACATGAGCATGTTCCTGCAACATTCAGCATCTGATCCTTCATCTGTGTGCTTCTGCTTTTGGTAAGTACAGTTACCCAACTCCAGTATTTCTAAACACATGCCATCCATTTCTGACGGCCTGGTTACTTCCTGTCAGTTACTTTAGAAACCATGTGGTCACCTGACCTAACACTGTTTCTTCTTCTTCCCCTTAATGTTCAAGTGTCACATGTCAAACAGCTGGAGAGGAAACTACACCAGCGTACTGGGATGTTTCACCAACACGTGCCAGATGCTGTTCCTTCATGGTGACATCACCAGAGACAGCCCCGCCCACCTCAGGACCTCGCCATTGATCATGATGATTATAATGATGACAGCGAGCGGAACTAAGACTGTAAAAATCCACGACCAGAATGTTTCTTTCTAATTATTAATGAATACTGAGAGCCTCTTTCTGTGTTTTGTATGTTTTGGGGTTGTTGTTTTTTTACCTCATTTGTTACTAATAAAGTTCACCAAGTTCAAGGTTCAAGTTCAAGGTTCTTTATTTGTCACATGCATAGTTATACAAGTATAACACACAGTGAAATGTAGCCTGACACGCTCCTCGACATGTGCAAAAACATTGGGGGGGGGGTGTAGAGGAAGTGTGTGTGTGTATATATATATATATATATATACATACATACATACATACATACATACATACATACATACATATGATTTGTTTAAAAAAACATTTTGCTTTTAAAAATAACATTTGTTTACCCGTCGCAAATTTTGACGTGATGCGTAATAGATGCGACCCGGAGGAGTTTTCGGTTTGGACCCATACTGCGCTTGCGCAATGATAGGAGTCCTTGGCTGCTCGGCCTGCTGTAGGTTACGGATCCAGTGAGAGTGCACCGACAGAATGCAGAGCTGGACACAGTTATACCGCTCCCTGGCCACAGTAAGCAGTCATATTATTTTCGCGATAACCAGTATGCGAAATCCGGATGTGTCGTAAACTGTCCTGCGTGCTGCAGATCTAGAGGATAGGGGAAATTTTAGACCTGCGGCCCGCACCTGGCTAGCTACTCGGCTAACAGCAGAAGGCGAACCAGACTGCACTGGAAAAGACATGCAATTTGGAGTTGTTGTGGTTATCGATGTCTAAACACGTTGCTTGGTTTTCAGTTGATGTTTTTCCTATTCATATACCTTTTTCATTTTAATTCGGCATGAGTTAGACTAACAACCTTCCCCACATTTAAACTAAATCACGACTTTTCTGGTTAAATATTGCCGCAGTATTTTGAAGTAAAACCTGCAATGAAAAGAAGCGTGATATTTGTATTCTGCTAATATTAAAGGGGCTTAAATCACACAAAGCTAGAAGAAAAGGATCTAGGTTCTATGACTTTACAGTTGACATTTCCCACTCTGGTGTCGTGTTAGCTCGCTTAGCTGTTTAGCAGCGGTTGCCTAACTCATAATTTATGTCGTAAGCTCAGCTGTTGTCTCACAGCTTCACGGCGAGCATCAAATTATTCCGAATTGTTTCGGGGCTTTTAGAAGCTTTGTGACTCTATGACACTTAAATTGTAGTTATTTGCTAACTTGGTAGTCTGCTAGAGGGGAAAGTTTCAGAGTTGCTGGTGGACAGGCTGAGGGTGTCCTTGCTGAGAGCTGGCACTGCAACAGCAAACCAGCTGAATGTGGTACAATTCCATGAAAACAAGTGCATGAGTCTAAATATTAAACTAAATATGAAAATTCAAATGTTAGTTTAGTAGTTGAGTTTGCTCCTTCGTGACTCACTAGGCTTCAGTATCTTAGTATGCAGCTTTAAAAGGAAATAGTAGTGACGTAAATAGAAATTATTAAGCAGCAGATTACGGAAGTGAGAGAAGCCACTGAAGACAGATGCTTTTAGTTTGCAAAGTTGGCTTGTGATGCACTATAACATTGTTTTGTGTTGCATTGCCTAGTTGTATTGTGCATGCGTATTTTCTAACTGTGCATTTCGTTTGCTTCACAGCGGAGCCACCACCTGCCCTGCAAAGTGCACGGAGCTGCAGCGCTGTCTGTTCGTACCTACGCTGACAAAGCAGCAAGTACGATTGTGCTGTAAATCTTATCATAGGACTTTATTTGTGGCACAATGTTTACTGAACTTTAGCCACATGTTTGTGCGGTTTGATCTCTGATGTTTGTATCAAAGCAGTCTCATAATTCAGACTTGCAGAGAGTCTCGGGTGCTGGATTTGGGTGGGGATAGGACTTCATGGGCTATGTAAAGAGGGGTGGTAGAGAGCTTGCATTAAAATGTTCATTTACATACACCAGACCTTAATCATGTAGTTTTCTCTGGTGGTGTAAAGTCATGCTAAAAGCTGCTGTGTTGCCTCTCTGCAGTTGATGCAGACGTCACAGTGGTGGGCTCCGGTCCAGGAGGCTATGTCGCTGCAATCAAAGCTGCACAGCTCGGCTTTAAGGTAACCCACCTGCTCGACAGATATCCTGCTGTCTAAATCCCACAGATGGTCACAAGTGGAAGTTTTTGGTGAATAATGTATCCCCCGTCTCTACATTTGTTATTTTTGGACAGACAGTGTGTGTCGAGAAAAATCTCACACTCGGCGGGACTTGTCTCAATGTCGGCTGCATCCCCTCGAAGGTAACAAACTGCTTTTAATCACCACAAATTCACAGGTTTGTTTGTAAGAGGTTTGATCAGTATGATCATTTTACAGGAAGGAGATACCAAGGATGTTTTTATCTTGGGTTTGGTTTCTCTTTCAGAACTTGTACACCTTTCGTATAAAAGTAATCCAGTGATGGTTTTCTATCCATAGATATATTATAAAGGGCAAATGCTTCCATGGAGCACATTTGAGTAGTAGAGCCAAAAATTTTGCCAGAAAGAATAGCAGCACATACCGGTAGCATCTTTTTATTGTCTTGATGAATTCAAAAATAAGCCAATACTTTTGGATTTATCCAAGCAGAGTGGGAAAAACATTTTCCACTTCATAATAAGGACTAAATTTCACAGAGAGAGGAAAGCAGAACAAACTTCACCTAAAAATAACTTTTCAGTTTGGTGATGAGCACTGAACGTAAGATTGATTAAACTATATTGAATCCGTAAAATGATGCAAACGTGTATAAAGTCATTCCTCCAGCTGAATAAGCTGCTGTTTTGTTTCTGCAGGCTCTGCTGAACAACTCCTACTTGTACCACTTGGCTCATGGGAAGGACTTTGAAAGCAGAGGCATCGAAAGTAAGAATCACCATCAGGCTTTAAAGAGACGTTTTGTACATTTTGTGTAGTTCACTGATCCTTAAAGGGGGGTCATTTCCAGTTATGTGTTGTAATTTTGAGCTCTAGTAGAGCTTTGCATGATTCAAAGTTCAAAATAATCCTTCTTTATGTCATAGAGGTTTTTGTGCTGCCCCTCAGTTAATCCTGTCAGAAACAAGCTGTGTTAGCTCCCCTCGCTTTAAGCCAACCAACCCTCTTATGATTGGTTTGACCAGCAGTACATGCTCTGTGTGCCTGAAATGACTACAGTAGAGAAATCCATTGTCTTTAAACCTTTCAAGTAGATTTTTTTTTATAGCCAAGATTACACTGAAGGTCATTATTTGCAGCATTAGCCATATTTAATATAAGCATATACGTTATTATAACACTTGTGTCTGTATTCCTTAGTACTGGATACTGATGGCACAGAATGTGTGTTTTCGACAATACGCTTTAATTGAATATAACTTGTTTTTCCATCGGTTTCTTAGTTTGACATTTGTGACCCCATTGACAATAAAGTCTTTGTCTTTCAGTTTCAGGCATCTCGTTGAACCTGGAGAAGATGATGGCTCAGAAGAGTGGGGCGGTCAAAGCGTTGACTGGAGGAATCGCACATTTATTCAAACAGAACAAAGTCAGTCTTCCCTCTCTGCATTAGTGCTGGTTTACACAGATGCTACATCTGAACCACTTTTAACAGTGTCTGTGGTGTGACATCACTCCCCACAGGTTACTCACGTTAATGGTTTTGGAAGGTTAACCGGGAAGAACCAAGTGACCGCCACAACAGCTGATGGTACAGAGCAGGTCATCAACACCAAGAACATCCTCATCGCCACAGGCTCAGAGGTCACGCCCTTTCCAGGCATCCAGGTATGAGAATTTGTGACCTGTTCATACTTCATTTCACTAGTTGCAGGTTTTTTGCTTGTTGTATTTACCAAAGGGGGTGGAGGAGGCGAGGAAGGGACATGAAGAGAGGAGTCAGTGCTGCAGGTGTCTAACAAAAGGCGTCCTCGTCTCAAGAGCCTTATCATATCTCACACATGTCACCCTCCTTTCACCACTCCATAAGAACTCACATGCACTTGATTTTTAAAAGATAATTCTGGGTTGATTTTTAAAAGAAGTGTGTTCAAATATGTTTCTTTAGATTGATGAGGAGACCATCGTGTCATCGACAGGAGCTCTTTCCCTGAAGAAAGTACCAGAGGAGCTGATTGTGATCGGAGCTGGAGTCATCGGGGTGGAGCTGGTCAGCATCACTACAGACTGATTCACCCACAAACACATGATTATGTCGACTACATCGGCAACATTTCCTGCCTCAGCTCTGTTTCTTTAGAAAGGAGAGTTGCACTTGTCAGACGTGTGTTTGTCCTGCCATCCTGCAGGGGTCAGTGTGGCAGCGTCTGGGTGCCAAGGTCACAGCGGTGGAGTTCCTGGGCCACGTGGGTGGTATGGGCATCGACATGGAGATCTCCAAGAACTTCCAGCGCATCCTGCAGAAGCAGGGCCTCAAGTTCAAGCTCGGCACCAAAGTCATGGGAGCAACTAAGAGGCCCGATGGCAAGATCGATGTGGCGTGAGTGGAAAAACCAGACTCAGACTTTCAGGACTCTCTTTGATGCATTTTCTTTTGGGCTGTTTTACACCCATGTGCTATCTAAACTCATGAAATTTGAAATATGGCTGGGGAGCTTTGTCATGTAACCACGTGGGTATTATGTGTGTTTCAGGGTGGAGGCGGCAGCTGGAGGGAAGAGCGAGACTCTGACATGTGACGTGCTGCTGGTCTGCATCGGCAGACGACCTTTCACCCAGAACCTGGGCCTAGACACTGTCGGCATCGAGCTGGACAACAGGGGTCGCATCCCCGTCAACAACCGCTTCCAGACCAAAGTCCCCAGGTACCACCGAGCTCATGCTGCCAAAATTAAGCTAAAATGAAGTGATTGAATCTCTGAAAGCAGACTTACCAATTTGGTGCATCCTCACCAGTTTACCCCTGCTAAAATTTTGTCCAATTTTAAAAATATCAAAATCTCTAAAAATAGTAAGCACAAATAGATTAGTGTAACAGTGGTGTAACAGGAGAAATAAAGTAACAAGTCTGTTACGAAAAGGCCTTTGATCGCGTCACTGGGATGCTCTGTTGCTCTGTAAGAGAACCTCTATGTATTTATGTAGCTGCTGAATTCCTGGGTCAGTAAATGACCCAGACCAAAAAAATAAATTATATGTATCACTCCTTGCAAAACACGGCTCAGTGACATTTGTTCCCTCTTTGCTTCTTCCTCTCCTCTTTTAGCGTTTATGCAATCGGTGACGTGGTTGCCGGGCCGATGTTGGCCCACAAGGCCGAGGACGAGGGCATCATCTGCGTGGAGGGCATGGCGGGCGGCGCTGTGCACATCGACTATAACTGCGTCCCTTCAGTCATCTACACGCACCCCGAGGTGGCCTGGGTGGGCAAGAGCGAGGAGCAGCTCAAAGAGGAGGTGAAAGTTGGGAAGGTGTTTGCTTCCAGCACGATGGATAGCCAGCTCTCTGGGTGCAGCGTTGTTCTTCTAGGGCAACTGAAGGAAATGTCACTAAATCATTGTAGCAGAGATCATGCACAAAGTAGCCATGCAGCTTAAAGTGCTTTAAATGTAAATATGTGTCTCTGTTAAAACTAAGCTGCTTCAGACATTGACATCGGCCACCTGGTGGTGATATTTCCCAACATTTCAATCCAGATCCAAGCCAAAAGAAGGGTTTCATCCTGATTGTTTGTGCTTATTTATATTGTACAAGTGACAAACACAAACGTGACAGCCATGAAGCGTCCCATAACTTGGGAAAAATGTGTGAAAAGTGCAACATTTAAAACTAATATTTCTGTGTCATTTCACTTCAGTCTGAGTCCTCCTCTCTTCTCCTCTACAGGGTGTCCCGTTTAAAGTGGGCAAATTCCCCTTTGCAGCCAACAGCCGAGCCAAAACCAACGCCGACACCGACGGCCTGGTGAAGATCCTCAGCCACAAGGAGACCGACAGGATGCTGGGAGCTCACATCCTCGGATCTGTAAGAGTTCATCAGCCTCCTTTGGACCCGCGTTAGCCTTAAATGTAAAAACATCTGTGTGGGTGGACTGGGTGTTAATGGGCTCAGACTGTCTTTGTAGAGGATCATCTACCCAATCAAATAGACATTGAGCACGTGGGAGGATGATGATGATGGGAATCGAGTGTTTACAGCTTTGGAGTGTTTATGTAGAATATCAGCCTCCTATGAAAATGGAAGTTAACGGTTTGTGTGTCTGTCTCATTACTGCATCTGTCCTAATAAACACTAATCCCAGACAGACACATGCGAGTGCTGTAAAACCATCAGGCTGGCTCTCGATGAACACACTTCCCCGTTAATGACCTTTAACTGTGTCAAGGATGAGACATCCATGTTTGTACTGCTCAGATTAGACTTACAGTAACTCTGAGGCGACAATAAAGCAGATATTTGTCAGTGCAAAGATCCGAGGAGTGCAGGTGGACTGACTGACATTCATGGTGACCCTGTTCCATGGAGTGTCCGGATCTCTGTTAACATCTCTGTCGGTCCTTTATGACAGCGGTCCCCAACCCCCGGGCCTGGGACCGGTACCGGTCCGTGAGTCGTTTGGTACCGGGCCGCGAGAGTTGAGGCTCAGGTGTGAAATGTATGGTTTTCAGGGTTTTTATCGGTTTTCAGCGTTATTTTGTTATCATTTTTATCGTTAACTTGGTTTTCCTGGGTCTTTTCACGTGTGTTATGAATAAATTTTCTTTTTTTCGGTACCGGTACTAGTTTTATTTTGTTGTATTTATCCGCGACACCTTAAAGGCCGGTCCATGAAAATATTGTCGGGCATAAACCGGTCCGTGGCGCAAAAAAGGTTGGAGACTGCTGCTTTATGAGACCAGAAACGTCTTAGTGGAACACAGCTTTCCTTAAAGCTCTCAGTTACATGCACAATTACGTTTTTGTTTCATGTTTCTGAATGCGTCTCAAACTCCCCCCTTAAATTTGCTGGACAGTCTTAGACAGAAGATTGGTGCAGTGAACCCATGTGTAAAAAAAAATAAAATAAAAAAATGGACATGATCCCGATCAAGGGACTGTTTTTTTTTCTCAGGCAGTCATTACCTTTCCATCACAGGGATAAGTGCCTGAATTAAGTGGCCAAGTTTGCTACTGTGTTTGTCTTGCTGCACATTTGATTGTAATTACCTGACAAGTAAAATTGCTTGCTGGAAAGTTAATTGTTGTAACAGACCATGTGAAGCTGTTGCTGTTTACAGACCTGCTAAACCAGACGCTGCTGTGTGTTTCTCTGCAGGGCGCAGGAGAGATGATCAACGAAGCTGCTTTGGCCATGGAGTACGGCGCCTCCTGCGAGGACGTCGCCAGAGTCTGCCACGCCCATCCGGTGCGTTCTCTTTATCACACACGACACAGCATAGTGCACATGCACAGTTCTTAGTTTATCTTGTAGTAAAGATATGAGAAATGACATGACAAATGATAAGTCCTGTTGCACCGTGAGTTCTTTCAAACGCCTTCCTCTTCGTCCTTCTCCTGCAGACTGTGTCCGAGGCGTTCAGAGAAGCCAACTTGGCCGCCTCCTTCGGCAAAGCCATCAACTTCTGAGCCGCCAGCCGCTGTCGCACCTTCAGCGGACATGACAGCGGAGAAACAGAAAAGCTGCGTGTCTGCTTCAAAAACCTTCTGACTTTGACCCACCTGGGATCCTCGGTGTTCATCCAGACTGTACCAGTTTAGCTCTAACGTTATTTAAATGTTCAATAAAATCATAAACGGGTGGTTTGGTGGGTAAATAAACACTGACTGCTGTCAGGCTTTTTGTTTTCCACACGTAGTTTAAAAGCTCTCAGCAGAGCATTATGCACTCATTTGCAGGTCAGAGAGAGATATGAATATTATTTTGGCTGTTTTGTTTGTGCAAGGAGACGGGGATGTCTGTTGTTTTACAGCATGGAGGAATTTAACACATCTGATGGGTAATCAGAGCAGGAAACTGGAGCTGCTCGAAGATTCACATCTGCATGTTTTCAATTTTAAGATGGATTTCTGGCTCATCTCAAATCGGTGACTTCATAGCCGGTGTGGTGGTGGTTAAGTTTATATTTCTTTCATGTTCACTCCGACTGATGTCACAGATTTGTGCAGAAACAGATGTGTGATAAGAATGAATGTGGCTCAGCTGCTGCTTCCTGTGTAACTAAAGTACTGAAGGACTCTTAGGTCAACATCAGCTCACATTTGGAGGGGAGCTGTTGATAGTTGCCGGGTGACTGTTTCCTACTCAAATTACTCTGCTGTGATTCGTTCTGGCCTGTATCTCACCATCTCAACCAATAAAGGCAGTTAAATCAGACACTGCTGTGTAGCTTCATGTGCCGACATTATTTTTGAAGTAACTTTCAGTGCAGATAGCAGCTCTTACACTGGATGATGTAGATGGGCAGTGTGAAACTAAATTGGGGGGGGATAAAATTTTAACTTTATGTAGTGCATTTGGAAACTGATCTGCAACAGGACCATGAAGTTAAACTGAGAGATGCATCTGGCCCTTCAGCTGATGCATCTAGCCTCATCAGAAATGACATCAGTGGCTGTCAAGGCGTTTTTAAAGAAGTGTGACGGGGTGCACAGGCTGAGGTATGCCAAAGTACACATGAACCAGACTGAAAATCAGTGGCAGAAGATCTGATGAGTGATGGATCCAAATCACTGGAGGACAGAGTCTACAGCCATGTGTAAAAGATCAAGGTGCTGTTATGATTTGGGACAGCATTTCAGCCAGTGACATAAATGGACTGATTCTGATATAGCACTTTTCTACTCTCCCAGAGTACTCAAAGCGCTCTATGCTACATTCACCCAATCATTTTCTTATAAACTGAGTGCTTCCTAACTATATTCATACTCCCATGGATGCAACTTGGGATTATTATATTGCCCAAGGATTCTTGGCATGTAGACTGGAGGAGCCTGCTCACCTTCAGATCAGGTGACTGGCTCTACCTCCTGAGCTACAGCCACCCCAAATGTTGGAGATCTTTTTAAAATTTATTGAATTATGCACCCAGAAAAGTACCATCAAATTTTGATAGACCATGGAATCCCATCATTTTTCAGCATGACAATGATCCCAAACAGCATTAAAATCACCCTGGGTAACATGCTGAATGAAATGATTAGTTCATTACCAGGCCTCTGGAAACCTCAAGACATGTTGAGGAGGTCATTTAGCCATTTAAATCAGCTGTGTTGGATCAAGGACACATCTCAAACCTGCAGGACACCGGCCCTTGAGGCCTGGAGTTTCCCACCCCTGGATAGAAAAACACAGTGGGACACTATCAGGCATGGATCGGCCTCCTCAGAGCCCAACATTATTAAAGCAGTGGGGAATCATCCTGACAGACAACCAAATACAGCCAACATCTTTCAACAAGCCTGGAGAAATATTCCTGAACAGAAAGCCGCCTAAGAGAGTTCAAGTTGTACTGAAGGATAAAGGTATTGACTTTCAAGCTCATTGGAACTGTACACAGAAAGGAAGCGTGGCTCAAGCCTGCGGCACGGTTATGTTAAAAAAGAGTTTTAGGAAGGTAAGATCTCAGTCTTCTTCAGTCTTCTTCATTTGTCCATGTTCGACAAGCGTTTCTTTGTCTATGGTTCACTGACATCATCTACATTATATTGAACAGCAACTCAAAAATGTAAAATTAAAGGTAAAGTAATAATTCTGACACAGGTGCAGCTGATAAGTGGATCGTGTGACGAGCAGAAAGTGTGATGACTCTAAATAGCCTCCTGTTAACATTTAAAACTCAAGACATAGACTGTATGTACTGTAGCAAGAGTGGTTATTATGGTTAAAGTTGAAATGTCACAGATCATGAAAGTGCGATGATAATAACACTGATTCATACTCATCTTCTAATAACTGATCGATCGTATTTGTCCAGGTGACAACAGCAAGGTTAATAAGTTATTGATTATAGTTGCCTTGGTATGCAGCCCCACCTACTTTTAGTTTAGATCTTCTGATTCCGTGGGGCAGCCAATCAGAGCTGGCTTTAAAGGACGAAGGGCTTCAGACACAGGACGAACTGAGGGGAGCTTGGCTCGGAGGATTATTATGAACTCTGGATTATGCAAAGCTACTCTTTTAGAATGAATGTTTCAGGAAGAATGGAATCCTTGTCTTTCTTCAGCAGCATACAAATAAACATCCAGCGGCTCTAGTGGTAAAATCATCAGAGCATCTTAACAGCTGAACTGCAGCTCACTGAACACATTTTGCTGTTTCAGTAACATGTAGCTGTTTCTGCTGCTGGATGACGCATGTTTTATTTAAGTAAGCAGCATTTCACTAACTCCACCTCTGTTTAAACTCTGACTACTGTTTCTGTGTGTGTTCAGCAGGTGTGGCAGCTGCTCCAGGTTGAATTAGCCACGCTTGAGGAGTCGTAGACTCTGCAGGCTCGAGCTGTTTAACAGCCCCGTAAACAACTGGAGAAGAAATGAAGTAAAAGAAGAGAAAAGTCCTCGTTACACTGGGGTATTGTTGCTGCTTCTATTCTTCTCTTCTTCTTTTTTTTTAATTTTGTGTTATGTGACTGTTTGAGTCTCAGGGGAAATGTCAGTGTTTGATAAAGTCCAATTACGTTTGTATCAGTTGCAGAAAATAACAGACACACTCACTGTTAGCTGGATTCGCCCATCTTTCTTTCATTTCTTCTCTCTTGTTTCTGTGATCGCCTTCTTTACTTTTTTGTTCTGGGATCTCATCGGAGAATCTGGGATGTGCTTTATGTCTACATTCTTAGTTTACCCATAAATTATTTTCTTCTCTGATTTTGTCTCTTAAACTTTCATCTTGAAAGCTCGACCCATTTCATTTCTCTCCTCCTGTTTCCTTTGCTCTTTTCTACCCTGCTCTTGTAATTGTGTTAGTTTTTTCTTTATTTCACCACTCACACTCTTCTCTGTCTCCCTTTTCTTTCTTCTATTTGTTCTTTTCTCTTCTTCTTCTTCTCCATGTAACCCTCCCAATGTCATAAACTTTCCCTGTCCATGTCCTTTCTTCCTTTGCTTTTCCTTTTTTGTACTTTTTTTTTTGTCTTCGTTTCTTGCACGTCTCTAAATCTTCACATTTTGTCACACTCCTTATTCAACTTTTCAAAGATCGCTTTGAGACATATTATAGAATATTTAGAAATACTTCCCTTTCAATAATAGCAGAACAACATCAGACACTAGTTATCTTGTAAAAAGGTAATCTTCTTGTACTAATCTAAGTAATCTTTCAGATTATTAGGACACCGCTGTTCATCCTATCTGCTAGAAACTTGTGAGTCCTGAATAAGTGCATTGTTAAATTTGAGCCTGTCTGGATGAGTGGTTCTCATACTCTGGCTAACCTTTTTTAACTGTTAGAGAGACTTCTGCCTTCCCCAGACACAGGCATGTTCATCATTCATTTACATTAATGAATTCCTGGAACTCTTACATCTCATTTTAACCCTTGAAACTTAGGGCCAGACTTTGACCCAAACATAAACCTAATTCCAACTTTAACCCTGAGATCAAATCTTAACTCTCAGACTGATCTTTGAAGGAGCGAGAGAAAAGGCAGTGTTTTAGCTTTCAGAGACTTTGGTCACTCTGACTATAACTGGGCAAGATTTAATTTAGTTTCATTTATTGTCCTCACTTTCAGTAGCCTCCATGATGCCACTCCGTGGTTTTGGACTGTTCATTTCAAAGCTTGAATATTTGTGTTTTAGTCATCACCATGGTCTTTGTTGGAGCCTGAAGCTCCAAATTTGCCTTCATCTGAACAACTGTGTCTCAAAATAGCCCAATAACTCACTCAGTGATGTTTAAAAAAAATCATCAGCACTGTTTTTATGAAGTGGGAAACTATCCAAAGTCTGTTTAAAAAAAAAAAAAATGTAACAGGCTGTGAACATGCTTTTTAAATTCGGTAACATTTGTCACCGGCCTCGTGCAGGGACACCTCCAGCAAATTTTGGGGGGTGGCCGGAGCCCCTCTGGCCCCACCTTGGTGGCAGCCCTGGCCTCGTGTCTGCTAGAGGAACAGCAGTTTTTAAGGCTTCAGTATATTCTCCTTTCAGTGATGTCACAATAATCATGAAAGACGGCAAACTTTAATTGCTGACAGACGGCCATGTAGTCTGTTATGTCTCTTCAACAAGAATTTTATTTATTATCATGTAATTGGACCTGCATGTGTGCTTATCAAACTAAAAGAGCTGTACTGTCAGATCCCTTTATAAACAACGATAGACTCCCTGGAGCTGGAGCTACGAGTTTTGTTTCGCCAAAGGAGGTCTATCGTTGTTTATAAAGGGATCTGTCAGTACAGCTCTTTTAGTTTTTCAGCTTCAGTCGTACAGTAAGTGGACTTTTTGCCACTAAGCACTTCCACAGTTTAAGTATATAGATTAGAAGAAGGCCTGTCCCCTGGTAAATCCTGGTTTTGAAGCTTTTGTTGTGTTTCCCCTTCTGATTACGGGGAAAACAGAGTGGATGTAGCTGGAGGGAGGAGAAGTTTCCTCTCTTTAATCAGCAGTTTAAAGATTGTTTTTAGGAAAAGTCCCTTTGTTAGAGAGTCCGTCCTTCCTCTTCAGTTATTCTTCAACCGAACTTTTTTTAATCTGAGTGGTAAAGCACGGAAAACTATCAGCCTTCGCCAGTCGCCTGTATGGACTGAGCAGGGATGTCAAAATTTTTGTTAAATTCATCATAAGTAAGTAAAATACTTCTTTTATCCTAATTTTTTTTTTTGCCTTTTTCAAATCGTTATTCTTAGTGATTTCACAAGAGATGTGATCATTTGTATGACAGGATATAGAGAATCCAATTTTTAAGTGCTTGACCCATAATAGAGAGCAGAAATCTTTCTTTTTTGTTTGTTTGTCATTGTTTAACTTTGATGATTAGCAAGGATCCTGCTGGTGCTTAAAATTTATTTCTAAGCACTGAATTTGTTCTGTTAAAATAAGGCCTGAGTTAATATTAAATGTTTTAACTCAATCTTTCAAACATTTCAAAAATATTAAGTTGTATCTCTAACTCAGAGGAATTTATCTTTCTTTTCCTTCAAGTTGAGTTGTTGTTTAATTTGTTCATAATTTTCATTCTGAGTGGCAAAAAAAAGGTTTGTTATTGTTTTTAAAGTCTTAAATTAAATTGCCTTAAGCTGCAGAAACCCTGCGATGGTC
Source organism: Maylandia zebra (assembly GCF_041146795.1). Taxonomy (NCBI): domain Eukaryota; kingdom Metazoa; phylum Chordata; class Actinopteri; order Cichliformes; family Cichlidae; genus Maylandia; species Maylandia zebra. Next base: position 66,097,095 of record NC_135173.1, on the reverse strand, counting down.
TAAAACACTAAAACACTTGCTAAAACAGTTCTTAAAACGCTAGGTAGCGTCCATGCAAATAGTTTTAATGGATCGCCATTAAAACTATTTGCATGTACGCTACCCAGCGTTTTAAGCAACATGTTTAAAAAAGTTGGTTTCCAGGCTTAATTTTAGGGTGAAAATTAGATCACAGACTGTGAAGGACTAACATCAGGATGAGGAGTTGGGCAGCAGAAGTAAATTCAGTATGTATGCCTGGCTTTTGGGTATTTCTACAAAGAGAAACAGTACTGAAGCATTGTGTGGAGTGCTGTTATCAGAGCATGAATCAGACCGTGGTTTAATGTGCTGCTGCTGTTTGTTCATGGTGGAGGGCCGTAGTTGGAATTCCACTCAGTCGTATCAGCAGAGTTTGATGGCTCTGATGTTTGTTGAAATTTGTTTTACGTCACTGTTGCTGGGAAACTTCCTTTAAAGTCCAAAAATATCTCAACACTGAAAAGTTTTATGGGTTAAAAGGTGATATTTTGACCAGGTTGTAAAACCATGGTCTCTCTGTAATCTGACCACAGGGTATCACCAGTGGTATAGTTACAAATCACTTTTATAAGATTATAGTGCAGTGGCGAGTTTTGAATATGTTTAAGAACAAAATCAACTCAGTGTATAAATAAAAGGTCAGGATTTCTGTTAACTAGGTGCTTTCTTGGACGATAGCAGGCGACTTTTCACCTCAGGAACCAATGAGCTGTCGCCTGTCACACCCAATCAATTGCAGCAGATGGCTTTTTAATATTGTAGGGTCTTTACCATACAATATAATGTAATAAGAATGCGGAAATCAGGTCTTTATGGTCAAATAGCTGCTAAGAATCCACGACTAAGTGAAAGCAACAAGCAGAAGAGATTTGTTTGGGCCAAGAAAGAAAAGGAATGGACATTAGACCAGTGGAAATCTGTGCTTTGGTCTGATGAGTCCAAATTTGAGATTTTAGGTTCCACCCACCGTCTCTTTGTTGGACTGTGTGTGTGTGTGTGTGTGTGTGTGTGTTTTTAAAGTGACTGCACGTGCATCATGCGGTCACTTTGACTCATATCTATCAAGCCTGTGGTAATTTGAGGGAAGCCATTCCCTCCACTTTTCATTAAGCACAAAGGCTGAGAGACTTTTTTGTTAACACATGTAAACATTTGTCATCTCTTGCTTCCAGAAATCTTCATCCTCTTCATCATGTCTAAAATCCTTCCACCACAACATTCTTCCCATGTGAAATCTAACTTGTTATCAAAGGCAAAAAGCTTCACAGTCACAGATCACCCCACCACCCTCATCTCCACATATACTAACACCACTGCCGACCCAGCTGTTGCCTTCATCAATGGCCTGCTCGACCGGATACCCTGTGAGTAATGAATTATTTCCCAAGTAGCCAAAGGATAACTAGAGTTAAATATGTGTTTTGATCTTGTCAGGTGAGCAAATAAGTTAGATACAAATGCTAGTGATCTCCCCCTGCTGCTGATGAAAGACACAATGATGAGAAGGGTCTCAATAATAGCTTCTTTCCCCTTCTCCCCAACCAGTCAAAACAGATGGCTGCCCCTCCCTGAGCCTGGTTCTGCTGTATGCTGTGTCTTGTAATATAAGATGCCTGGGTTTAGCTGTTATTTGGAACGTGTCTTGAAATTTCACTAAAACTTAGATGTTGTAGTTTCTACTGCCTAAAGGACCAACAACAACACAAACAAGAGCAGCACACAAACTTATTGTTGCACGTATTTTTTATGATAGCACAAAGTTATTACATGTATACGATGCTCTGCAAAGTTGTGCATAGGCTCATTGCACAACCAAGCTAGTCTCTTATGTCATCGTTGTTGATGTCCTCAATCTGAACCCTCTGCAATCTGAATATGTCATTTTTCTTTTTTCTTTTAATTGGTCTCTGAAGACTCGGTAATCAGGAGGCCAAGAAAATGAATATTTGGAAATGCATCAAAACCTATTCTTATTTTCAAAAACGTCCGTTTAGCCATTCTTCAAAATCTAGAGTCAAAGTTATCACTAATGATGACTTTGATCTCAGAGGCTTAAAGTTAGTCACACACAAAAGTGTGTCATCTGCATAGAGTTGTACGATTTAGAGACGTAGCTGCTTCCAGAGTGTTTTATCTCCGGTCTTAAATTATTCTCTTTAAACTACATTCTCAACATACTCAATCAATTAATATTATGTCCAAAGAAATTATTTATATTTATCTTCTGATGAATTATGTTTTGTCCATCTTTTAGCATTGGGACATCAAAGGATTTAATCACTGGCACGATTTGTCACTGCAAATACAAAGAAATAATTTTAATGTGAACTGAATGTGTAATCAGTTTACCATTATATCTAACTCTACCATAAAGCTCATATGTTCAACTTTTAATCAAAGGAACAAATATTTTCATAGATTTTCAATGAGAATAAAATGGACATTTTGTTTACAGAATCAGTCTTTGTTGGTGAGATAATGTGGACTCGTCTTATCTCCACAGTGCCTCGATGGGCGATCTACACCATCTTTGCAGCTGGCGGTCTGCTGATTCTGCTCTGCTGCCTGTGTGTCTGCATCAAGTGCTGCTGCAAAGGAAAGAAGAAAAAGAAGAAGAACGAGCAGATCGATCTGAAGGCGGTGAATGGAAAAACAACCACAGCCCTGGTGAGTGGCAGAGGCCAGAGTATCTGATATAAATTTGACTGATACACAACACAAAAACATAATGTATTCTATTGTTTTTTATTTCCACTGAACTGATTATAACTACACACTACAGACTACACATAAAAGATGGAAATAACCATTGGAATGTCTCACGTGTTACTTTTCAGCATGCTAAGGTATTCCTGGGCTTTGCCAACCCTCAAGAATTCCTGTGAAAAGACCTTGGTTAATGACAGGCTCCTTGTAAACTGGACAGATATTAGTTGCTGAACAGTTTAGTTACTTTTTGGGTCAAGAAACAACTGGTCAGAACCTTTGACTCGATTTTACTTTTGATAGGTTTGAAAGCGCTCAGTGAAATAACGTTTTGGTAACTGCGAGGGTCGATGCCACTGACTCGTCTGTGGAGAATTTACTTTACAGCTGTGCATGTGCCACAGGAATGACTACTCGTTGTTGGGTCTCCAGTTGTCCATGTCCACAACAAACTACAATCAAGGTGTTAGGAACTGGCACGCACAACCTGTATTTTTACGTCACTGGGAACATGCGGTTGGCACTTTAGAGAAACCGTTGAGTCAACATGAGACTATGTTAAATAAGACCTGACACTAACAATTAATGCCATAAACTCATCAGGAAAATGTTCACTTAAGTTATTGATCAAGTAGAGCAGTAGAGTAATTTTAGCATAGTTCCAGTGACCCCTGCTGTCCTTTAGATGTAATGCACACTAGGACACCACATGACTTTATTTTTCAGACTCAAAGAACAGACTTGATGTTCTATGTTGTGTCGTTACTCTGGATTTATTTGGTTCTGGGTGTGACATAATTTTATTTTTTTAATTAAAAGTATACAACAGTTTTAGTTTAAAAGTTTAACATGGCTTTACCCCCTGAAAAGGCTTGGACAGCTAATGTGCTTCCTGTGCTCGTCTGACAGGTTCAGCCAGATGTGGCAGATGTTGATTATGGCTCAACCAAAAAGCAGAGAGGAAAGCTGCTCTACTCTCTGGAATATGATGGGCCTCTGTCTGAGGTGATTAAATGAATGTCTAATTGTTTACCTTTCATGCAGCGTTGCACTTCTATAATGTTGCATTCTTATTTTAAACATTTGAATGTGTGAAATTTGTTCAGCTCCTCTTTAGTTTTCAGCTGTGGTATGAGTCAATATCCATCTGTTTCCTGTCGACCTTTACAGCTCAAACTGGGGATCAAACAAGCCAGCAGCCTGATGGCCATGGACCTCGGAGGAACCTCAGACCCATATGTCAGAGTCTACATCCTCCCCGAAAAGAGCAAAACCTATGAAACCAAAGTGTTCAGGAGCACGCTGAACCCTGTCTTCAACGAGCAGTTCACCTTCCAGGTAGGACCTGGTGACTTGCCCTGTTTAGTTGCATTTGCTTAAAAAACAGTTATAATTAAAAATTGTTGTGTATGTGGTGAATTATTGAAGTTGAACGTCAATGTTGCAAATCCTCAAAAAAGAAAGAGCTTCCAACCTTAGTTATATGCCCCCAGCTACCAAAGTCTACCCTCACGAAGTCGACAGCTGTGATGAAAGTGTTTGACTTTAACCGGTTTTCCAAACACGAAATCATCGGCGAGATCCGGGTGCAGCTCTGCAATGTTGATTGGAATCACATCATCGAGGAGTGGCAGGAGCTGGAAGCACCCGCCAAATTTGAGGTTTGCTTTCACACATTTCCTTATTCTTCATGGTCCAAGTGGTGGCATCTAGGAAGGATTTAATCAATTTTTGTCAAATGTATTTCCATATTCTTTAAGGATTCAGTTTCCTAATCCAAACCTCTTGTGTCATTCAAAAAGAAAAAGCAGTCATGTTGCTTCCTGGGACCAATAGTTGGATTAATGGCAGGATTAACAGTTTTTCAAGCTTGGTTTGTTTACTCTTCTCTTCATACTGTCAAAATCTATTCTGGTTTTCTATACTATACCCCAATACATTTTCTTGAGACACTAGCCTGTAGCGGAATCACTGATGCATCCTGAAACTAATTTCATTCAACTCAAAAATCTCAAAACAACCGATTGACACTTCCTGAAGGATCTGTCCCGGGACCTCTCCTATTAATAATCTACTTCCACTTGGTCTCTTCTCTTTTGTAAATTTGATATTAATTTCAATTTTTATGCTGATGACACCCAGCTTTACCTGTGCACCAAACCTCCCACCCACCTCTCTCTTTCGTTGCCTCAAGGAAATCAAATCCTGGGTCTCCAGGAACTTTATCAGATTGAATAGTGTTAAAACTGAGGTCCCCCTCATTGGCACCAAATCCAGGTTATAAAAGGTTCTCCTTTCTCGGTTCCCCCCTCCTCTCAGGTTAGAGTCATCAGATGCTTTCTCCTACCTGACATCTCCTGCCTGACTCTCTCCACTTTCAAATCCCAACACATTTCTCTAAAGTGACTTACTCTTTCTGACCATCTTCCACCTGTCACATGCATCCTCTGTTCTTAATGATTTTTATATACTGCATATTTGTTTAATTCACTTTGACATTTTTCTTGGCTTTTTACATTTTTTAAACTCTTCTAACCTTGAATATTTTGAAAGGCACTTAAGATAAAATGTATTATTCTTATTTTTATACTTGTTAGTAACATTATAGGTTTTGCAGGTTATCCAAGAGGAATGTGAATATTATTTAAATCATTTTGTACTGTCACTAGCACAAGGCTCTCATAATGGGTAGATGGTCACTTTCTCCTTCAGCTTCCTCCTTTTATTTGCATTTTTATTCATTTCAGTTTACTGAAATATATCAGAGCTGATTCAGTTTGTCAGAACTACAGATTTCTGTATGACGTTTGTGCTACAGGAAGAAAATCTAGGAGAGATCTGCTTCTCCCTGCGCTATGTTCCCTCTGCCAGCAAGCTGACTGTGGTAATCCTGGAGGCCAAAAACCTGAAGAGCATGGATGTTGGCGGATCCTCAGGTCAGACTGAAACGGGATCTTAATCAAAAATGTAACTTTTCAAAAACGCTCCAGCGTGCTAATTTACAGCAAATCCAAGAACACATTTGCTCTCCATTAAACCAACGGGTGATCACTGGAGGTGTAACAGAAGACAACACTGCCTCACAGTGGTTGACAGCAGTAACTACAGAAACAGTGAAGATTGGAGAAGTTTAGTCATTTCCATCTTCATATTGTGGGAGCTGTACTCGACTACAGCAGCTTCGTTTATCTTACACTGGGGTCTAATGCATCTTATCATAATATTTTTAGCTCCTCCCCCTTTAAACAAACTGTCTTCTTAAACAGGTTTGAGCAGTAATGCTTAAGTGCTGACCATGTTTAATTTAAACATCTAGCTGTATATTTATTTAAAGAAAGTCATAACGGATTATCTTAACTAAAAGGATGATTATCTAAAATTTCTTTATTGATGCAATCACGTCTGAATTGCATCAATACTGTTACAGCTGTTACAATATTCATGTTTCTTGATTCCTGCTTACCTTATTATTTTACCCCATTAATTCTTCTCAGGTATTTTATGGAGGCATCATGCATCTGCATGAAGAAATACAGTTTATAGGTGCTCCGAGTGACTTTCCTCCATGCTGTGTTCGTAGATCCTTATGTGAAGATGCAGCTAGCTCTGGACAAAAGGAAGTGGAAGAAAAAAAAGACGTCTATCAAAAAGAAGACGCTGAACCCTTATTTCAACGAATCGTTCGTCTTTGACGTGTCACTGGATCAAATCCAGGTGAGTGTCACGACATCCTGGCTGAAGCAGATCTTTAACAATATTTGAGACGATCTGAAACAATAGACTGGTCATCGATATTAATTTTACATAAACACAAAACATTTTAACAGTAATTCTGGAGACATTTTGTGATGATGGTTTAGAATATAAAGAATATATCAGCATAGATCCTGGATTGAACTAACTTGAGAATGTTTTCCTCTCTCCTGACATTTATACTTCTGCACTGGCTGACGCATACACTGTGTCAATAAAAATAAAATTCAACCTGCTATTTTTCCAGTCCTGGTCTAAGTGGTTACATAATACATGCCGCATTGTTGAGAAGGGAAACAGAGTCCTGCCACTTTCACATGTTTGATAATTACTCTTTTACTGTTGTTCTGAGTGGCTGTGATTTTCTGATGAACATGGCGCACACACTTTTGTAAACCATCACACACTGAAGGCTTTAAGGTTTTCTACCTCTGGTGTAGGGATTCAGCTCCTTTCTCAAAGAAGAGCCTAATGCAGCCTAACACATAAAGGGATGATCCTCAGCTGTATGCAGTGAGGGAGGCAGCTTTTTAGTTTAACACTGTTATAAGACTGACACTTATTATAAGCACACAGTCACACTTGAGGTATCACAAACTAAAAAAAATGGATTGGTGCATCCCTGTGGAAAAATTTACTTCACTTTTCAGTTTTATTTATACAGCACCAAATCCCAACAACAGTCGCCTCAGCGCTATATATGTTGTAAAGTAGACCCTACAATAATACATAAGAGAAAAAAACCCCAATCCTGTGACTGCATGAGCAGCACTTTGGCGACAGCGGGGAGGAAAAACTCCCTTTTAACAGGAAGAAACCTCCGGTAGAACCAGGCTCAGGGAGGGGCGGGGCCATCTGCTGTGATTGGTTGGAGGGGAGAAAGACAGCATAAAAGACATGCTGAGCCAGAGGTTAATAATAACTATTAATTACATGCAGAGAGGTGTATAAATACAAAGTAGGTGAAGAAGAAACACTCAGTGCATCATGGGAATCCCCCAGCAGCCTACACCTATTGCAGCATAACTAAGGGAGGATTCAGGGTCACCTGGTCCAGCCCTAACTATATGCTTTAGTAAAAAGGAAAGTTTGAAGCCTAATCTTAAAAGTAGAGATACTGTCTGTCTCCCATATTAAAGACTACCACTTTAATGCTGCGCTGATAGTGAGGCGACTTTAAATCTGAATCTCTTTCCTCAGAGGGTGAATCTGGTGGTCTCGGTGTGGGACCATGACGCCGTGACCAGGAATGATCCGATAGGGAAGATCTACCTGGGCTGTGATGCCACAGGGAACCAACTAAGGCACTGGGCCGACATGTTGTCCAACCCGCGACGGCCGGTGGCTCAGTGGCACAGCCTGCTGTCGGCCGAGCAGGTCAACTCCACTCTAACCCTGAAAAAGAAAATCCCCATCCCCAGCAAAATGAAGGAAAGCGCTCAGCAGTGGTACCCTAAATGAAACCATTTAAAAAAAAAAAGAGAGATTCAAATATTTTTGATAACCATTTCTCCCTTTGTTCTTCTGATATGGAAATTATTGAATAAGATTACTTTGTATTATACTGTATATTAAGATTTGTAATTATTATTTTTGGTATCAAATCAAAACATGCTAAAATATATTTTCTAACATTTATTTTTGCTTTATAAACACAGTTTAGCCTCTGTAAGATAGCTGTACTGAGTAATACAGTTAGGTCCATAGCTTCAGTACACACTTTCCCTCAGTACAACAACAACATGGTGGATTTTAAATCAAACAGTCAATATGTTCACTCATTATTCCAAGACAAATGAAGTGGATAAAAGAGTTGATTCCAAGTCTTGAACTTCTGAATGAGCCTCATTCAGTAAATGTTTTTACCCTGCGAAAGACACGAGCTCGCACGTGAAACTTCTGCCAGATTCATGACGAGTGGGCACCGGCATCGTTTGTGCTGGCTGTCTGCAATCTGCATACCATCACACTTATTTCTCTATATAAGGAAACAAGTTTATCTCAAAGTGAAACGGGGAGTGATGCTGCTGTAAAAGAGGGAAGAGGAGGAAAGCAGGAGAAAGGCTGACATAAATAAGTCATTTTTTAAATAAGATTATTACTACTAGTAGTAGAATTGCAATTCTTAGTACTAATCAGTATAAAGGTGTGTTTTTCTTGTGTTTTGTAATATAACCAGAGCTTCATCATTTGTTCATGCATGCAGTCTGGGGCAGTACTATATTTCTTCGTACCGTATGAACAAAGGTACAAAAATGTCAACAGCTCAGCAGCACTGTGAACACCATGCAAGACAACTGATGGTTGTGGAATTCTTTCTATGGTTAAAAACAACAGCTTTACAACAGCTTACCAAGCCAGGACCACTCTTAAGGAGGCAGGAGTATCTCTGTCAAGGTCTACAAACCAAAGATGTCTTACTGAATGGAAATACAGAAAGTTTAGGACACGCTGCAAAGCACTGGGTGGCACTCAAGGCCACCCTCTGTGATCAGACTCTGACAAAATGCTACAAAACCGATCGGACTACATTTTACAGTGCAAAAGGATGATGACCCAAGGCTGACTGCAAAAGAAGCGACCCACGAGTTTGTCAAAGCAAAGAAATGGGGATATTCTTCAATTCGCCAAGTCAGTTACCCGAGCTCGATTCAGCAGAGCAGCTTGGGTGTAATTCCTAAACACTTAATGCAATATTTTTGTTAAAGCCGTTGGATTAAAGCTGAACTTCTCCACTTCAACCACATCTTCACTGTTTGATTTCAAATCCCCTGTAGGCAAAGGCAAAATTGCAGTTGTTGTGCCGGTTTCTAAATACTAATGGACCTGGAAATGCATATCATTATTTCTTATGTAAACACACTGAAAGTGAAATGTATTTTAGTCTACAAAACACAAAAAACTCTATATGTTTTTATTAAGAAAAGATCTTGTTAACTTTCTACACAGTTGGAATATGATCTAAAAGCTAGAAACAATCGTTTATGGACAAACAAGTCTGAGACTCTCACTCGTCTCCCCTGACAGACGACGACTCAAACAAAAACTGAGCTCAATCAAGCCGAGTTCAGCAGGTGCCTTCTCCTGCTGGCTCAGGCCTCCAGAGACCGTCCTCATTAAATGCTCTGTGAATGCACAGCTCAGTGCATTCACAAAACGGGAGATTTTCACTCTGTCAGCATCTGATGTTAAAACATCAACTACGACGAGCCTCTGTTGACTTGAAACTTTGATTTCATAAGCAAAAATGACCCTACCTCTAATAAAGTTTGAAAACATTAGAAGATACTGGCTTTGAGTGATATAGACGCTTCAGCTACAGATTGTTTGTTTGTTGGATATTTAATGTTTCTCCAGGATCAGCTGAAGCGATATGGCTTCATGATGTAAGACGATGGGTCTAAAATGGATTCGGGCTGCTCTGTGGTTCAAGACAAAAAAAGACGCCATCGTCTCGCAGCGTTTCAAACCTTAACTACAATCGATGGAGTTTAGCTTATTGCTTACAATGCTGAATACAAATAATTATTTTAAGAGGATTTCTTTTTTCAGAACTTTCAAGGGAACTTCAGAAAACGTTCCCTGAAAGTTATTTCGGGAAACCTTCAGAGCACCTTCAGGGGACCTTTCTGAAGGTTATTCTGCAAAGCTCCCAAGACCTTACGAGGACCCTAATCTCAACAGTCCCTTTTAAAGGTGCACTATGGCGCAGAGCACCTGGAGGACCTTCTGTTGAACTTCTACAACCCTTTAATCCCAATTGTTATGTTGTCACATCGTCAAAGGACCTGCCTTAATGTTCTCCGGTTGTGTGAAAAGCCCAGAGGGCCTTCGGAGAACTCAGTAGTATTTTTTGGAGAACTTCAGGAAGCAAGAGCTTGTAGGTTCACAGGGCAAAGGAAGAACAATCCTTATCAGAGTGGGAACGAGCTCAAGAAAGTCACCCTAGATTGACTGATTAATTTCTTTCGTTCATCCATCCATCCCCCTACAATCGCCACTTACTTTCTCCTTTGCTCTTGTCATAATTACCACAGCCGCTAGAGTGTACCATCACAATAAGCTTCAATAACAAATGATCTACGGGCTTGTATTTTACTGGTCAACATTATATTGCTGCTACCTCAGAGAGTGATTTACAGGAGGCCAGTGAAGGCTCAACAGACCTGATAGGGACGAGCCAAGAAGCTTGGAAGCTCTCTTTGAAGTGTAAATGTCCCACCCACTTAAGGACACACAAGATCTTCTCTCCACTTTCTGTCACCTGCAGATGACACTGAGATGACAATGGAAGGACACATTTGTAGTCTGAGCATTAGTGATTTTATTCTGTCTCATTAAAAATAAACGTTAATGAATAACGGGAACATCAGTTGAAGGAATACAAGTCGGAAAAAAATATTGCCGCACATTTTTCAAACTAACCTGTCATTACTAGTGCAATTTTCTGTTAGGGCATCAGCAGCAACAGAGCCAGCTGATGAAGCTGATTAGGATTGGCCTGGCTCTGGGGTCTCTGGAGCCCCTACAGGTGTTTCCTGGGCAAAGATTGTTGCTGAACATACTGGACAACACCTCACATCCCCTAAAGGACCTACCGGTCAAACAGCAAAGTGTGTTCAGCAGCATCCTCCTTCAACTCTGCTGCAATTACAACAAAAATCTTACTCACTCCACCTAAAATGGGGGATTTGTGTCTTCTCCGAGCAGCGATCTTTGACTTGTTAGACGGATTTGCAAACCTTTACACCAGGGGTCCCCAATCCCGGTCAACGAGGGCTGGTGTCCCTGCAGGTTTTAGATTTCATCCTGGGTCAACACACCTGAATCACATGATTAGCTCATTGCCAGGCCTTTGGAGAACTTCAAGACACGTTGAGCAGGTCATTTATCCATTTAAATCAGCTGTCATGGATCAAGGACACATCTAAAACCTGCAGGACACCGGCCCTCGTGGACTGGGACTGGGGACCCCTGCTTTACACTAAGCCACTAATGCAAGAACTCTCTCTCTATACCTTAATGTAACATCATGCAGTATTTTGTCATTTATTCCTTTTTAATTACAGTGGCTTCTGTGTATTTACTTTCCTTGCTTTATCTCCATCATGCCATTTGTTGTGTTTGTACTTGGTGTGAATTTGCTCTCTGTTTCACTTTCTCTCACCTGGTTGAGCAGGTGACCCATGTGCTGAAGTACAGAAGGCTAGATACCTGGGTTTGAGTGTCTGCCGGGCTGCTTCCTCTGTGTCATTCTCCTGCACTGTCTCACTACACTTTCCTATCCAATAAAGGTAATAAATAAATGAAGTTAAACAAACAAAAATTCTGATCCACAGGAGTCAAAATGGGACAGCTTTTATATTTTACCTCCTTAACAAAGGCCTTAAATATGAAAATGATCCATTAAAGGGTTCCTAATCTGCTTCAGACTCACCTATAACGTAACAATTAAACTAATGTAGCTCTCAGAATTTTGCTAAGGGGCCTCGAGTCAAAAACAATCTTCTTTTTCTTATTTTGTGTCAATATTCTGTTCCAGTGGTGGACATTCGTGCTTATTAAAATCACTAACTGGTGATGAATCCCATCCCTTTTCAGTAATAATTAAAATGTACCCAAAATACCACACATTTTAATTATTATTTTGAATAACAATTCATTCTATAATAAAAAAATATCAGTGTTATCTGTGTTTGAAGTCGATGAATTGTTAATAAAGGTGCAAAAGTAAACTGGAGAATAAACTGGAATCACCTGTTTGCGAGAAATTCAGTGTCTCCTGATCAGCTTAAACCAGCCATGGCCTTCATTGTCCGGCTTATCTCCTGTGAATTTACCCTCCTGCTTATTGACAAAGGCGGCTGGATACACTCACACTTCATTATGGAGAGCAGTGACATCAGCAGATCGGTGGGTTACCAGGTTACCTGAAGAGAAGCCCAGACCATCCAATTAAAGCATACGAAGAAGAAGAACAGGATCAACTCTGCTTTCAGACGAAACTGCTTCAGTCATTGAGTCTGAGAAACAGCTGCAGCCTGCGTCTCTCTCTCTCTCTCACACACACACACGGTGAGTAGATCCAATAAACTTATGCTACAGACTTCACTTTAGACGTCATCTGACCATTTCTGCCATAAATGTGAATTTATATTTATTTAGTGAAATATTTGGAACTTTAAACGAATGTTTCCATCTTTAATCCTTAATTCTTTTGTAAGGTTTTGTCTTTGTTTAACTAGACACAACCACAAAATATACTCTGGATTACATAAAAAATAGAACGAAATAGTCAAATAGATCTAATAGATCTTAAGGAAAGCTATGGTACAATGAGCTACTGGTAGATTAAGCACCTAACAAAGACTAGTTCACTGGTAACCTGTTCAGGGTTAACGACATTTACAACTAAGCCTTTAAACAAAATATCTGCGCGTTTCATTGAAATAGTACGCATGGAAGAACAAAATAGTTACAATGGATCACTCAACAGCAAGAACAATATTTAAAAAAATGATTTACTTAATTATATATGCTATGAGACAGACAACGGTGACAAAGACGGCTCAACTAGTTTATTTTCAGTGATAAATGATCCAATGATTCTACAAAGAGCGAGGAAAATTAGCGGTTCAAAAACCAGTAGACGGGATGAAAGTGTGTAATACACTAACCGAATAATATTATAAGCGCAGACCTCCCTGAAAACAGCAAGTCCTTTCAGGTGTGATTTTGATACAAGGGATAACTCTTCTATTAGGAGCTGCTATTAGAAACTATTCCACCGAAATCTAAGTGTAACAGCTGACCTGTGTGACGTGCAGAACAACTGTAAATAATATTTCGCATAATATTGTAAATAAGTGTGTTGATGAAAGGAATGTTACTGTGCCACACGCGTAAATGCGCGCATCGCTCTTTTCACGTATCGGTTTCCAGCAGTCGCGTTAGTGCGTTTTGACAGACATTTCACTTTGGTTCAAAACAGATTCAATATGATGAGTCCATCAGCGCGTGCGCATTGCTGAGAAAATATTCCAGCTCAGTTCTGCTCTGTTTCGGTGAGTTTTATTACTACAGATGCAGAATTATGCTCAGCTCCGAAGACTCAGTGTGAGGGCTGAGTGAAGAGCTGCAGGACAAAGCCAAAGCAGAATCAGACATGCTTTTGTGGCATGCCGCAAAGTGAATCAGAATTGCGTGAATTATTTAAATATGTCTCCCAAGATTTTGTGAAAAATACCCATAAGCACGCCTTTCGGTAGCAAAGCTACAGAAGAGGATGAGGGCCACGGGGGGGGGGGATACTGAAGTGAAGTAGGATGCGCATTTTGAAGTCAGCTCACGTGAGGATTTTGGCAGTTCTCCCGCTCATGTTTTCCATTAAGGTTTTTTTTTTTTTTTTTTAGAAAGTGAATTGGAAAAGATTATGAGGTTACTTTGGGTTTTTTGTTGTTGCTTTTCCCACTGCCCTGGGACTCACTGGAGTCACAATTTAATGAAAGCCTACAAAATTTGCGTTCCTTAGTCCCCGGGTTTTGTCTCGCAGGGAATTTCTATTGCGTATAATTGCTTGCTGTTAATCTAGTTTTGCAAATACACCGTATAATTTACTCAGATAATACGCATTCGTATTTGTTTAAAGGTTAAAGGTTGTCATTAAGCGGGGTAAATCCTGCAAGGCCAATCCCAGGACAACAATTCCCATGGACTGAAGCCGGCGCGCTCACGGTGCTGATGCTGCTGCTGGTTAGCCAGGCAGCTAATCACTGAAGCTCCGGATAAATGGTCACATTTACGGCGTTTAACATCCACGTTAACCCGCGTTGTGTGGCGGCAGATGGACGCATAATATCGTGTGCATGTTCTTGTTGTCGTTTCGTGTGATGGAGCTGTGCCACCCGTGTACGAGCCGTGAGCAACGGATACTTGTGCAGTCTACGGTTAGCTCGCTAACGCTCCGGGGATTTTTAAGGTTTACTGTGGTTAATGGCTCTAGTCGTCAAGCTGTCGTGAGCGAGCCCTGGTTTGCTGCAGCTTCGCTTCCCCACTAGGATTACCTGACGGTCAGAGCCTCCACCAGCTCCACGATATGACTCACACACAGTGAGCCGACCAGCTGGCTGGATGGCTAGCTCTTTCGTTAGCTGCTAACCTAGGCGGTGATGCTAGCAGCCGTTCGGGTGTCGGTACCGCCAACTATCTGAAGCCATGTCTGCCCGATGTAGCTGATGTGTTGCTCGGCTTGCCAAAAGATGAAGGGCCGGGGTTATGATGCGCCTCTCCCTGCAGGAGGCGGAACATGGATGCAGAGGAAGAGCGGAGTGCACACAAAGTTTTGGATCCAATGGTGCCCTGCAGGCAGAACGGAAGGATCGGTAAGACTGGTGCCGCTGTCCTTTTTTTTAAATATCTCCTCTGTGTTTTGTTAAGTTCTGTGTAAGGTGACCTCTCTGTCTGTGCGCAGGTACTTTGAGAACTCTCCACCGCCTGCTGAAAACCCAGAACACACTGCAGATTCAGTCCATCACCCGCTCAGAATGTGCTGGTAGGTCAAATCCTGCATGGGCAGAAGTTCCCTTATTCACAAGGTGTCATTAACGGTACTTCCAGGTCATTAAAAACCAGCTGATTAAGATTTAGTTGATTAGCAGATTTTAAAAGGAGGGAGCAGCAAATCCCAGCCTTCTTTTTCCTGATTTCAAACTTGTGGACAAACAGAAGGAACAAGTCCTGGGCTTGAATAACGTTCCACATTTTTTCTGATGGATGTAAGTAAGATACAAACCTGTAAAAGTTGTGCAGAATCTCATGGTCTGCAGCTGGGGTGGCAAAGTCAATTTATATGCAGCATAAGTCCAGTTTGAGCTCAGACGGGCTTTATAGTTATTTTTTTTTTTAATATATAAAGTTCTAATAAACATAAATGGTGAAAGTCAAAGTATTTATCTGTTCTAAAGAAATTGAAGTATGTACTAAACCCAAAAATCGAGCTATGAACCCGGTTTCCCTCCTTCATTGTCCAACTGTCCTGTTGACCTCCTGTGCGCTTGGCAGTAACATCTTTGCTGGCAGTGACGTCCACTCTCCCCACACAGAGTGACAGAAGCACACGCCCGGGAGAATACATGTGCATTAGCACAGATAGAATAGTATCTTTGCAAACAGTGAAGTTCCAATTTAAAACTGAAACTATTACAGATAGAAACACCTTCTTCTGTTGTCTCTCGGTTTTAGGCAGGAAACTGCAAAGAGGTAGATTAAATTAAATATGAATCTAATAATATAATTGATTTCAAATCTTCAGTTCACAAACTGTCTGTGTAAAACTAGTATGAACTACAGCGTAGTTTTGGAGAAGTGTTTCATCCTTCATTCCTCAACTTGACTTTAAACCTTTGGAGTGTTTGCAGATTTGGGGAAAATGGTACCGTAACACTAGGGCTGCACAATTAATCGTTAGAAAATCACGATCTCAATTCATACTTATGTGCGATCTCATTTCCAAGTGACAATGATTTTTAAAAGAAAAAAAAAGTAAAAGATGACGATTGTACTGCATTTTGATCCTGGACATAAGCTGCATGAAAACAAGCGCTCACTCTTCCTGCTCAACAAATGACAAGGGCGGAGCCTTATACCACAATACAGAAGTCAGCTGGCAGGGGAAAAAAACAACGGAGAGCACCTGAGAGATGAGGAAGCTGTAAAGGCCAAGAAAGTGACAGGAGAAAATCCGTCCCGGTCAACCACCCAAACATCAATAACGGGAACCTACAGCGCTTCTCTATACCCGTCGAACTCCCGCAGGCACAAAGAAATTACGGAGGCTATCACTTATCACCTGACCAAAGATATGGCTCCCATCAACACTGTGCAAAACGAGGGATTTAGGAAAATGATCAACACCCTAGACAAACGCTACACAGTGCTGTCCCGCAACTATTTTTCTATTGTTGCACTACCTGCTCTAAACACGCAGCGTCGAGCAGCGGTGGAGACAGAATTTCAAGCAGTACAACATTTTGCGGCAACGACAAAACGTGAGACATTTGTTGTTTTTGTGTTCAGTCTCAACTGTTACGAAGTTGATGTGCAGTTAATAAGTGCAATAAATATTTATATTGGAAAAGAAAATCGTGAGAAAATCGTGATCTCAATTCTAAACCAAAAAATCGTGATTCTCATTTTATGCAAAATCGTGCAGCCCTACGTAACACACAATTTTAAACTGTTGTCTGTGAATGAGAATTCTTTTCATGTCGTCTCCACAAATACCGGAGAGGAGAAGTTCTGTTGTTTGCCTTTTGATCTCACATGCGGCCTCCTGGGTGTTTCAGGTTCCTGTCCGAATCTAATGATGAGTAGGAGCGAGCATGCCGATGCAAGGCCCGTGCCCGTGGCCCTCACCCCCCAGCTCCCTGCCAGAGCCCACCGGCCTCTCTGTGTGTCGGTGTCCTCCGACAGCAGCGGACGCTTCAAGGCTCTGGAGACGCAGGAGTGGAAGAACAACCTCAAAGCTCAGGTACACAAACATCTGCTGCTATGTCCTCAGCAGGAGTTGAGGTACATCTGGATCCTGAAACATCTTCATATTAAAAAAAAACGGCGTTTCTAAAAGAATGAGTTTGCAACTGTGGACTAGTGTTCACATACAAAAATAGGCACATCTATGCTTTTATTTCTATAACTAAATACTATATTAATCAATTAAAGAACAACAAGAAAATAATGAAAAGAAGTAGGAACATTTTGGAAATCTTGCTGAAAATATTTGAATAAACTGAAAGTAGAACAGATGCGTCTGGGTGATGGATGTTGTCTTAATAAATCAATCTGATAGCAGGGTAGGTCACAGAAGATGCTGATTAGTTTCCTCTTTTTCTAGCAGAAAGGTGACAGGGTTCTTAAAGCTTGCGGCTGTATTTCTACTTCAGTAGATCCAAATGAAACTCCATGTGGAGTTTAACTCCTCGCAGCGTGGAAGGGTGTAGAGAAAGGATTTCAAATGGGTCCATATCATATGTTGGAAGCACTGAGGAATCTGTGTTTCCTGGCTTTTTTATGAAGGGGGGAGCAGGCACTGCTATGGACTTCTCAGGTCTGGTTGGTGTGACAACCTACTGTGAGAGTTGTTATCCATGTTTCATTTGTGTCTGTGTTGCAGATGGAGAAGGCTCACAGTGCAGGAGCAGCCAGCAGCACGGGTTCTCTGGAACGAGCGTCCCTGTTCTGCGCCTCTGCTTCTACCACAGTGTCCTGCTCCGGCCTGTCCAGCCCTGTGGAGATACTCAACAAGAGCAAGTCCTCCAGCCGCTTCTCTCTCTTCTCGCCGCCCTGGAACAGCAGCTCAGAGTCCGACTCCAACCCGCCGTCCCGCTCCGGCTCTAAGAAGCTCCGCAACTACAGCCGGAGAGCCGCCACGGGGCCGGCCGGAGCGAGGGGCCCTGATACGCCAGAGCCCAAACCCAGTGGTCCCGAACACTTCCAATACTCGGAGCCCGTCATCTCCAAGGTGACCGATTACATCTATGTCGGCAACCTAAACGCAGCGTACAATGGCCGTACGCTGTGCCGCAACAACATCGATAGCATCATCGACATGAGCAGTGCTCCAGGAGAATCGGCCCCCTCCCTTAGCCTCATACCCTGCACCTGCTCTCGTGGCGCTCGCCACAGCTGGTCCCGCCTCAAAGTGGACATCGGAGATGTGCCGGACGCTCTGGGCGATGGCCCGTCGCTGAAGCAGCGCTGTTTCGAGGACATCAACGAGTGCATCAACGCCTCCACGGAGAAGCGGAAGCGCGTCCTGGTCCACTGTCGGGACGGCTACTCTCTGGCGCCCACATGCATCATCCAGTACCTGATGGTGAAGCAGAACATGAGGCTGATCGCTGCCTATGAGCTGCTGAGGGCCAAGTACCCTGTCAACATCAGAGAGTGCCACCAAAACGTCCTTGTGAGCCTGGAGAGGGCGCTGCGGCCCGGCGGAAACATTGACCCTGAGTGCTTCAAACAGGCCATCTCACGCAAAGTGGCGTGGACCTGATTTTGTTTCCCATCATGCTCAGCTGCTGCTCGACGCCCTCTCTGCTCCTCCCACAGTATTGGATCCTTTCATACAGACAACCAAGGGCAGCTGTAGACTGATCACATGGATATTATTGTCCCCACTTGTGGTTGTGAGAATTTGATGTATTTCCTCTTCAGACCTGTAAATGTGACCTGGCCGTGATTTCCTCCTTCATACTCGCCAAATAGGAGACGCAATAGACTTTGCTGTAGTGTGCAAAGCTTCTCGGTATAACAGTGTGATAGTGTTGGCTGTATAGTTGATATAGTCCTGCTTCAGTTCTGTGCCACACCGTCGTGTTGCTGTTCTATATCAGGGGAATTTCTTACCGGGTGATCTCAGGAGATTATTGATGTCATACTAGAACCGTGTCAGTGGTCGTTAGATTATCCTGCAGCTTCGTTCACACGTGGAATCAAAAATGCAGCTCGGAGAGTTGGGAAGGGTTCCGCAACAGGTCCAAAAGGGTTATAAAGCCGTTGCACGTTCACGTTATGCATCCAGCTGGCACCACGGCCACTGTAGGAGCTCTTCCACTTCCTGTTAATCCCATTGCACCGATGTTTGCTGCAGATCAGACGAGAGCGCATAAGAGTTAATGGAACCAAAAGGCTAAAATGGTTATGTCCCCACAAGAGCCCACATTTGATTTTAACTTTGAAAAATGGTGAACGGATAATGATAAAGTCTCTGAACTTGAATAAAACGCGTTTATGTCTTTTAAGAAGCCGATCTGGTCCATAAAATAGATTGGTCCCGATTGGTCAGATAAGGATGTCTGATAGGATAGCACCCATTTCTAAACAATAACTTGATAGTTTAACCCCCAAACAGGCTCTTCCATGTTTGTATAAGTAGCAGCCGTGCTGTGACGTCTCCAATACTCACAGAAATGCCTTTTTAAACTCAAATATATAGTTTGTGTGTTCTTTATTTTTCTTAAAATCAAGATTAACATTTCCCGATGAAAAATACTTATTCAGCAGAATTGATCTCGGAGGGCTGCATCATTTTGGGCTATTGCCCAGGTTCAGTAAGACGAGCACCAGAGCGTGGTACAACTCGTAACTGTAGCTCAGTGCAACTAAAAGCAAGGACGCACTTGCTGGATGAGCAAAGTTGAACTACAAAAATCAAACCAATTGCAGATTGAGTCGGGTTATCGCAAATATGTTTGCCCAATTGCTCAGCCTAGAGTTTGCCTTTTATGGACGACTCAATAAAGCAAAGTATGCCTGGATGCACAAAAACACTGCTGCATGTTGAAAACGACCTTTCAGGTGTAACCTAGTCGTGTAAATCCAGTGTGACATCTCAGATGTGTTTCAGGTGGCGGTAATTCCACTGGTGAGACATGCAAGCCTGTAAAGGATGATTTTCTTTCTCGCTTTAAGATGTGAAATAACTGTAGAAGCAAGCGACCACGTGGAACGTCTTACAACATGGACTCTGTTACCAGCCTGAATATTGGGCGAGTGCTGTAATGTATCTGTTTAGTGCCCTTTTTACACGACTCATTTTACGTAAAGACAGCCCAAAAGGTTTAGTAGAACTAATAGAAAAAAGCAATGTCCTGATAAAATAACTGTTGCTGTGTGTAAATGAGGTCACCTGTGATTCAGTACTCTCCCACTAGTACATTAGTTTCTCAGCGAGTTAACCCAGCGCAGCGTCACTTTGCGTTGTCTATATGCACATTACAAAACCTAAAGATGCAACAAACTGGAATTGCACCAGTAGGGGTTGAAAATTCCTTCAGCTGTGCTTGGAATGGCCATGGCTTTCAAATATTTGAATGCTTATTAAATTCTAAGTGTATCTGTTATCTTCAAATACATATTTTCCCCTATTTTTGTTTTTTCTAGTGAGCTACTGTAACATGTTACTACTATGTGCAGATGGCTATAAGACGTAGTTGGTGATCACCATTAAACAACTAAATAGACTAAAGGTCGGCCAGAGCTCATGTTGTGTAGGAAAGGTCGGACCGTTCAGCAGAAGCTGCTCACGAGTCTTCTGTTAATTATTTTAGCTCATTGACTTTAATTATGCACTGCATAGAAACGTGTATGTATATCAGTGGATTTATACTTCTGCTCTCCATGTATGTAGTTTCTGCAAACCCTCTACTGTAACACATTGAATTGATGCAGTGGCGTGGAAGGCAGTGATTCAGCTCTATGAGAATGGTATAGAATTGTTTTACTAAGTAAGTCCACTGCAAAGTCCACCAGGTAGAGCTAACATGTCGCAAGCTAGCCACAACTGCACACAGTCGTTTGAGAAATCATCACTCTTTGCTTAGAAATGTCCACCCTAGTTTTTACCCAGAGAACCTCTTCACAAATTTACTGTCTAAGGTTTAATGTGAGCTGCAGACTTGGGCTGATGCTGGAGATCCATTTAAGAAAAAGTTTTAGTGCCAACTGTAACCTGCCATCAGGTTCATGTAGACTTTTGGGCAAAGTGAGGAGGCATTGCTTGTTTGGAGATCTATAGCTGATAAAGTCTTAGTTTGGAGTGTCATAGTAGATGAAATATGGACTTGGGTTGAAACCCAAACAAACCGTCTGTACTCCAGCCAATGGAGGACATGCATGCTTTTTGTTATCTTTAGATCTACAGCCGCTTCCTGGATTATGTTGCAGTTTCATCTTCTTCTGTCTTAAAAGGGAACTTTTGCACATGGACACTTTGTGTTGCTTCTGACCTTTTTGTGCTGTTATCTATCTTTTGTGTGCTTATTTTTTATTTATTTTTTCCCCCCGCTGAGGTCATACTCGACAGGATGAACGGTCCCTCTTGTCCTCTGTGAGGAAGACTTGAGCCTCGTTTTTAGTGACAGTTCGCTGAAATGTCTTTAGGAGCGTGGCTCTGTGAATTTGAACTTTGGTGTGCGGTGAAGTTGAGTGACATGCATCTCTTATCAGTATTAGTGCACCATCATTGCTGAACTGCGATTCGGGGTTTATGGATGGCAAGAGGTAATTTTTTTTTTCTTTACTTTTTCGCTCCACTGCTTACAGAACTGTCTAAAAAGAAGAGTATTAAAGTTTCCCTGTGAATGTTTAAAGACACTTAACATGACTGAGTTTCACAATGAGGGAAAAATGAGACCATGTTCATTAAAAGTAACCAGATGAAGGTGTTAATAGTAGTCAGGGCTTTGAAGTCATGAGTCTTTCACCTGTCAAATTCTTCTTAACCTACAAATTTTTTGTTAAATGTCAGAAAATGGTGAAAATGACCTTTTCAGAGGTACTGTTTTGTCTTTAAAGGTACCCTTTTTATTTACCATTTGCAAATGTCACCACCAGGGAGCAGCTTTTTAACAGCAGGTGTATTAAAACATGTTCAGATGTGTGCTGCTGTTCGTTAAACTTCCAACGTTTCTCTCAGCCCCGTTTCCTCTAGACGATTTGCATTTTACCAGGTTAGCTGTGGGAATCTGCTCTTGGGTAACTCGCTGTGCCATCCTGTGGTACTACACGAAACAACGGCACAGGCCTGTTTTAACATCAGTTGATGTCGCTTCAACACAGTACACAGATATGTTTGACAAATTCAAAGCAGTTGCTTCTTTACATTCTGTGGGTGTAGTTGGTTTTTAAGTAAATATATAAGCAGCCTTAATGCCTCAGCTGTGAAAGGCTGATGGTGTATTGTCATCACACCAAATTTCTGAAGTCAAGTTTTATAGCTGTATCTAATAAAAATCTTGTATAAGTTTGAATCACAGTGACCTTGACCTGAAGGTCAGAGGTCAGCTTTTCTGAAAATCATCTAGGAATTTGAAGTTTATACAATAGACACATCTACTAAGAGGCTAAAGGGATAGCACTGGCAATTGCCTTTTTTTGCGTGTGTTAAATTAATGAATTTAGAAGTACCTCTAAACACAAAAAACATTTGCACCAGGAAAGCATCACCATTTCTTGCTGTAATTACTTTAGTTATATCTTTAATGCTTACACAGGCGTGTATATCAAAAATAGTAAGTATTGTGGAGGACCAGAACTGCCAAAATTAAAAATGAAATAATGACTCAGTAAAGTGTTAAAAATATTAAAATCAAATGTAGGCTTCATTTCATAAACTGTGACATTAATTCATATCTTTGTTTCCTAAACTTACCGTTTTTCGATTTTCCTTTTCATTCAATTTTAAGTTTCATTTGGGGGTTTTCAGGCCTTTGATTAGACAGTGTAGTACAGAGGAAAGAAGGATGAGAGGAAGCGACACATCAAATGACCTGGGACATACCACTGAAATGAACAAAACAAAATCAAAAAAACATAAGGAATTTTAAATTAATTGTAAAGGAAATAAAAAAAGTCATTTTTTAAATTATGTGCATTTTGATATTTTAGGTGTAATAACATAGATGTATATATGAGGTCTTTTATTTTTGATTAATTTGGTCTTCCATACATGCATCTGCTTGTAGTAATCATCTGTGAACTGTAGGAGGTAGAGCCAGGTGGAAGGACTTTTAAGGAGCCATACTGTTTGGATGTCAGTGAGTGAGCAGACGGTAACAAAGGTTGAACACTAGTGGGGATGTATTTACCACCCGCTCTCATCAATCAGCACTATCCTGCCCTCTCATTGGTAGGCGGCGCACTTGCTTGCCTCAAAGTTGAGGAAAGTGCTGAACCTTCCACTTCTCACCCCGAGCGGTTATTTTGCCAGTCATTGCTTGAAAAAGTTGAATGTCATTGAGTCTTGATGGTCTTTGGTCGCCACATCACTGCTAGCCTCTTCCTTTTTAGCCAATTTATTGAACCCTTGTACAAAAATATATATATTGTTAGGACAGAGTGTTAGCCATACAGAAATTAGCTCATTGCCAAATTCTCACTTAAATGGGAGTGTAACATTGGATGGTCCATGTATTTTAGTAAGGGGGAAATGGACCAGTGTCCTTTGCAAAAAGTGTGAGAATTACTGGTTTCAATGTTGAAACCACTGCTGTGGGTATCATGGGAACTACCACAAGAAATTCACCAATGACTTCCATATTTAGCTCAGATTCTATCTGAAGTCTGTCAAAATGTGGGCTGGTTGTTAAATGGCATCAAGGCAGAACTGGTACTCCATCACTGCTGACTGGGTTTTATTTTGCTTGTAGTTTCATTTTTATTTTCATTTTTTCCATATATATATATTTTTTTGGTGGGGGGGTCTTAGTCAAATTTGGTATCGGACAGGCCGCCACGGTCACAGTTCATGTGATGGAGTAGAATCTAAAAGTATGGTGCCTTCATTTGGAGTCATCTCATGAGCGTTCGTTGACATTTGCACACTTTGTATGACTTTAACTTCTAGATATCTTGTAAGATGTTGAATATTTTTGGATGTTTTATTTTGAAAAAGAAGAAAAAAGACATTTGTGTGACTCGTCCTTGCTGTGATATATTTGCAGACTTTAGTGTATAGTAGCGGTGAGACTGAAACGGATTCGATATTTGACAGATGTTTTGACGCTCGTGTAGTGGAAACGATCATCAACAGATTATTTTTCTTTCTTTTTTTCCCCGTCGTCGTAAACTCTCGCCATCACAATCATCATATCAGACTGAATAGGTTTTCTAACTCGTTCTCTCAGGTGATTTCTCAGTATCCCAGAATGTTCTCAATGAATACGATGTGATTCAGAAATGTGAAGCAATGTATTTCTCATGTCGTGTTTATTAATCAGATTTAATTTGCACTGTTGAAATATTAAAGAAACTGATGTATCTAACAGCTGCTCATGTGTTGGAAGTGATTTGAGCACACACAGCTCTGTTATGTTGAAGCCGTTCAGAGTTCGTGTTGTGTGCACGCTTAGTGAGAAGCACAGACTGATAATGGACACAACCACTGTGATGTCACCCATTACCATTTAAGAAATTAGCTCATTGCTAAATGTTGATTTGTAAGCCACTCCCACCCTGGAAGTTCCCTGAATAAGCACAATGTGGAGGTCAAACTGTCTCCTGTTGCTTCGTTTGTGCCCTGGTTCCTCTGACATGCACTAAAGAACTAAGTTCCTTCAATCAGGAAATTTCCTGCAGTGGAGCCAGAGAAAGAAAATGACAGACATCCAGAGAATACGAGACAATATGAGATCCGAATGATCAAAATCTCCAGGTTCCTGCTGGAGTATTTGGAGAGAACCCGGCCATGTGGCGACAGTGCTGTCCACTTCCTCTCGTACAGCCCGCTCACCTGCAGTGTCACATTTTGTACTTTCTGCTCCACTAATTATGTTCCAGATTTAAATCTTAACATTAAATATAATAAAAGGTTATAGTATAAACGATGAAGCTACCAAGCAGATTTCAGATATGTTGAAATGAGTTCCAGCTGTAACAGCTGCACGATCGCTTCTGAATACAAAACACTTATGTAATGCAAAGCAATTATCAGACTCGTGTGCAGCGCCACTTTCTGTGTAATACGCCTGAATGAGGGCACAGGGCTGCACAAGAGCATGAAAATTGTTCCCAGTGTAGTCTTTATTCTCCCTCTGCTGCCACATTAACAAAAAAGCCTCGTTTTGAGCCACTGGTAGAGCTTCAGCAGCATAACAGAGCATGAAAGCAGCAGATTGCATGGAACTGTCATGTCACCTCTCCTCAGATAAACCTTTTTTTTTATTTCTCATCTATTGCCTTATTAAGAGGAAAAACAGGAAACAGTGGGGAATTCCCGCTCTGTTTTTTTCCCCTCCTGCACTGAAATGTAGAAAGTGCTTGGCCACCTTCTGTTAACAGCTTCTTAATTGTATCCTTCAGCCAGGGTCTTGACAACATTGCTCTGCCCTCCCACCTGCTGTCTCCTTAACTTTCATCACTCCTGCTCCGTGATCTCCTGAAAAACTGCCTAAAACTGCCTAAAACCCCTCGACCCTGTAAATATACCATATGCTGTTTGATTTGCAACTTCTGCGTTTCTACTCAGTACAGGAGCGACTTCCTTTTTGGGGGTAGGAAGAGAATAATTCAATAAGCAAAGCAATCTGGGCAGAAGGGGTTATTTATAATGACGAGATAGGGCGGGGAGATTCTCAGGGGGTGAGGAGGGGAGGTCAGATATAATATTTCAGGTGCTGCATCCCATTGGTCAGTGAAAAAGTTGCCTTCCATAAAGAGAAAGATGGGGTTCCCTTTGCCTTTTGGGAATGCAGTATATATACCAACTTATAGCACCAGGAACGAGGCTGCTTCCCAAATCGGTTGGTCATTTCTGTTTTCCTCATCAGCCAAAAGGTGAGAAATCTCTTAGACTACCTTTTGGACAGATCTCGTTCTGTTGCAGTTCATTGAAGGGATCTTTTTTTGAGGTTTTGGTAAAAGCTAAAGCTAAACTTGTGATGTGGTGAGAAGAAACGAGCTCATTAGAAAGTGTCACTGCAGGATGATGATGATGACGATGGTGATGAGAAGCTTTTTAATGCCAGTATGGTTTGTTTTGGGGGTGGCGCTGTCAGCGCTCTAGGTGTGAAGTGCAGTGTGATGAGGTGTGCTGGTGCAAATGGACTCTCGCGTTTGGAAAGTGATAGTCCCAGTGTTTCTCGCCGTGTCATCACAGAGGTCGTGTGTCACATTTATCTGGTCTAATGCAATCAGCTCCATGTTTTATACAGATAAGCTCCAATACATGGAAACATCAGCATCCAAAACATAATTGAACGCAGTGAAATGTCATCCGTTTTGTATTTGTAGAAAGAACAAAACTCTTCTGTCTGTGCTGTGCTGTGCTTTTTTGGAAATCGAATTTCCCAGAGGAACCCACCCGAGGGATTAATAAAGTTCTATCTAATCTAATCTAATCTAAACTCAGTGGGACTGAGTCACCTGTAAACACTCTGAGAGCTTCAGCACCTGTAGCTGTCACAAGTCCAACCAAAGTGCGACAGCTGCACAGAAGAAGTGCACCGATGGTGTTCTGCCTTGCGAGTAATTAGAAATGCGTTACATTTTCAACTCTCTGTGATCCTTCAGTGGTTGTTTTGTGGTACGTTGTGTCATTATCGCAAAAGAAAAGCTTAAAGTCACTTCAAACATGTGCTCTCCCTTTTGTATCATCAGTACTTTTTTCTTCTCATGGTTTAAATTTCTGATGTTTGGAGTTTGCGAGTTCTAAAAAGTTGAGTGTTGTTGAGAAATGGTGGGAGTTTGAAGGCATCAAAATAACTTTAAATTTATTGTTTTTTTCTTGAGACCATCTTGAGATCCGCATCTTTTAACTGATGATGATGATGATGATGATGATGATGATGTGTGTGTGTGTGTTATTCCATAGAAATATTAAGCTTTTTATTGGATTCTGTTTTAATACTTTGAATGCTAGAAAGCTTGGATGAGATTAAAAAAAGAAGAAAGGTTCAAACTGCAGATTTATGCAAAGTGATGCTACGATTCTGTATTCTGGGCTGAATCTGGGTTAATTTTGTCATTTGCAGGAATGTCTTGTTGGTCCAACCTGGACCAAAAGTCACGATGTAGGCCTGATACTATTTAGAGCAAATGTAGTGTGTGCTGTTGGTAGCCCAAAAATCAAGAGCTGGGGGCAAGAAAGGTTTTGCAATTATTGTGTGGACCACATGTGGTCCAAATGCCACAAACGAGCTTGCCATCTATGCCATATAAGGTACACCTAAGTTAAGCCAGTTGGACTCACCCTTAGTCTGTACCATCAATCAGGGCTGAATGTGGCCCAGAGAAACTACAGATTGTGGACCACATTTGCGCTAAACATTTATTGCTAGTTGAGTACTGAGTATCTAAGGAAGATTCTTGATTCTTCTTGGTTAAAAATGGCAGGGTCCTTATTTCCCTCCTCTCAGTCTGGGTGCAGCGATTGTTGATCTGGATTGTTCTGCTCAGTCTCTATTTTCAGAGAAGGCATTTCATGACTTAGTCATGTCTGAGATGTTTGCACCAACACAGGAGGTATCAAGTTTTTCTTAATAATCTTCAAGAAGACAGACAAGGGAACCCAGGGGGGGACAACAGACCCAAAATCCTGATCCTAATTTAGCCTAGAGGTTTTTCCTCGAGGAGTACCGCTGATCCTCAAGTCGGTGTCGTGTTTCTCCTAAGTGGAGTTATTCTTTTCAATAGAAGCATTCTTGAACTGTTTCTCAGTCTGACCCCACTTTAACCTGCCTTCCTTCCCAATCTTTCTGTTAGCCCATGACTTCACAGTTATTTCCTAATAATTAACCATTCTTTCCCCTTCCCCCTAATGTTTTTCTGCAGGGTTTTGAACCCAAACAAACACCAAGATGTCGGGGTGAGTACTTCTGTCTTGTTTTTACACAAGTCTGAAAAAGTTCTTAAACATTTTGAAGTAAAAAAAACAAACGATTTATCTAAGCTGATTTTGAATTTTGAAGTTTGCTTATGACAAACGGATTGATTTTCTTTTAGGAAAAAAGTGTCATCAAGTCGTAAGCATCAGCTGAAGGTAAAAGCTCTTTTGCAATCGGAACTATTTGCAATCTGCATGTACACGCGATGTGACATGTACGTTATTTTTTTTGAAGAGTTTGATGCTGTCCATCGCTAAAGGTATACTGGAGGAGGAAGAAAGAGAGCGAGAGGAGGCAAAGAGGAGGTACATAGCTGAGACCTGTCCTCCTGTGTCCATGCCCAGGACCATGCAGGAGCTGCAGGCACGTCACAAAAGAACACCAACACTTGTGCTGAGGATGTCACACAGACTAGCGACCTGGCTCGTTAATGACCATTTCATGTCCAGCATTTGCGTTCTAATATGCATCTCTGTTGGGTAACGTCTGGAAAAGTTCATAGTTGCAGTGCATGTGTAACAATGGCTTTTGCATCTGTGCTCAGGATCTGTGCAAGGAGATCCACCGCAAGATCGACGGGATCGATGAGGAGCGATACGACCTGGAGATGAAAGTCAACAAAGCCAACAAAGAGGTAGAATATAACCCTGCGGAACCTGCCGTGCGTCCATCATCAGAAGCTCGGGCTGTGCTTTGCTTGAACATTTAAACTAAGGTATCGGTTGATGGTGAAGTCTTCCATCAGCAGAAGGATGTCATGTCAGATTTAGGGAGTGTGAATAAAATTATGTAAAACACAGCACCGCTGCCCAGATGGCAAACCTTCTACTTTTTTTCACCCGACACTTTAATGTTCTGATGATTAAATAAAACTGGAATATCCAGTGCTTTGGATCAAATTCCATGCTGAAGAACTTTCATCATGGTCTCTGTAATCTTCTTTTCCAGATCGATGACCTGAAGATTAAAGTCCAGGACCTGATGGGCAAGTTTAAGAAGCCCGTGCTGAAAAAAGTACGCATGTCTGCAGACGCCATGCTGAAAGCTCTGCTAGGCTCCAAACACACAGTTAACCTGGACCTGAGAGCCAACCTGAAGCAGGTCAAGAAGGAGGTGAAGGACGAGGTGAGGACCTGGTTGGATGCATATTTTATAAATGTGTTTGTTGTTGTCTCAAAAGCAGCAGCCAGTAATATTTATCAATGTGCATTTATCATTTGATGCTATATTTTTTAGATTTCTAACATTTTGTCACTTATACAACATTTAATCAAATTTCATTAAATAGCAACGACATTTAATGTCGTTGCTATTTAAGTTAGAGTCATATTAGACTCTAACTTGGTGTATGAGGCTGAGATTATTCTCTGACACTGTTTAATTAAAGCACCTAACCTGGCTCTCTTTTTTGGTTGTGTTTTAGGACAAAGAGCTCCGTGATGTCGGCGACTGGCGCAAAAACATTGAAGACAAATCCGGCATGGATGGGAGGAAGAAGATGTTTGAGGCTGAGGCCTAAACAATGCTTAAGAGTATTTTTAGTTTCTGTTTGTCACTGACGGGCTTAATGTGACGATTAGAAAGCAGACAACCATTTTTGATCCTGTAAACATTTTTACTGAATAAACAAACAATTCCTGCTGAAGAAGATGTGCTGTCTTTACTTATGGTAATGCCAACCAGGTTGAAGCATTTCTGGTTTACACTAATAGAAACCAAACTATGACAGTAGAGACAGCCACAGTCTAAAAAAATAACCTCTAAATGATAACTGCGCTGTGATGGCTCATGCTTATGGACATAGTGTGTGTTTAACTGTGTTCCAAAACAACAGTGAGTTTTGGTGTTTTTTTAATTTGGATATTTTTAATTTGGATACCCAAATTAAAAATATCCAAAGTTTGTAATAATGAGCGTTTGGCTGACAGGGATCACTGCACATACTCAGTAATCCCTGTCAACCAAACTCTCAGGCTGCCGACTGCTCGAAACACTTAACTTCATGCAGTTTTTTATACTTTTCCCCTCTGTATGATATCATAGACATAATACTTTAATCTTTGCATTATTATTATTATTATTATAGTTGAACAATGACTTTTCAGCATCACGATGATTGTTTTTGAGAACATTTCTTAAATATTCTTTAACCTGTGGTCAGTTAGCTGACTATTTGGTCTTAAGAATATGCATTTCGGGGCTGTGCTGACATACCGAAGTGGAGGTTGGGATAGTTTTCAATAAATAGGAGTGAAGGGAAAATGAAACGACACATGTCCTTTATTTTTTCTTAAAAAAAGATCTTTTTGTGGTTTCTCTTTAGCTTGCGGGAATGTTAAAAAGCAGCAGCTCTAATCCGGTTCAGAGTTCCGGACTGAGTCGTGTTTGTGGCTGTTTTTGCTTTATGAGGCCCAAAGGATCTAATGGTGTCAGGCAGATTAACTAAAACTCTAAATTCATCTTCGATGGCTCTTTGACTTTTGGTGACAGACAGAGGTGACACCAAGACTTCATACAAATCACCTTGGAATTGAATCTTTCCCACAGGTTTCACAGTTTGATAGAAAAGATGACTGTTTAAGAAAAAGCAGAATATCTTTGTATGTGTTTGACCTCCCTGTTTGCTTTGGGAACAGCAGAACTTTTCGTAGTGGTTTGCACCATCCAACAGTTATAATGATGGTTGGATCTTTTGTCAATAAAAGTTCAGTCGAAGAATCCTGAGTGAGAAAAGTTCCACAAATTGCAAATATAGACCAATAAACCAATATGTCATTTTTTAAAGATTTATTTGTGATCCCAGTTTTCATCTGATGAGCTGATTGTTATTTCTACAATTTGGAAGTTTAATGAAGTCACACAAAGTTTGATCCTCATCCTTCATAATCATACACATTTATAGGGATGGGCTGAAGCTTGTATGTGTGATTTTTAAGGCTACAAAACACATTTAAGCTCTGCTACAAACAGCAATTTTACACTGACTACAAGCGTCACAATCTAAAGCTAAACTCTTAGTTTTCCTCAGAACTATTTTTAGCTTTAGTTTTATCTTATTTGTTTTTTGCCTATGAAGAAATCTGAGCACCAGTATCACAGTATATAACATATTGGTACCCTGGATGTTTGATCAGTTTTCTCATTGAAAACATGATTGGAGATAACTCCACAAATCTATAACTTTCAAGGTTCCTATGAGCATGGAGGATTCTGGTTTCTCAGAAGAAGCTAAATGATATGAAAGTTCTGCTTTTTACCTACATTCTGATACCAGGCTCGTCTTTTAGTTGTTATTCTTTCTGTGTCAACAACGTTTCTGAAATACTCGTGTTTAACTCGGAATATTACAACCATATGGTTTACAAAGCTTCATAAAATTTATTATTTAAATATACTATGAAAAAAAATCTTGCTTTTGGGCTCATGTAAAAGTATAATATAAGAAAGCAGAAGTATAATTCCCGGGAGAAAAAAACTATTAAAGAGATGAACATTTTAACTGCTGATCATTCACATGAACATTAAATTTAAAGTTGTTTTGGATCATGCTCAGAAATAAAAAAAAATGTCTCGAGAAAGACATTTGAGTCTCAATTGGAAGTAAAATGATATATAAAATTAAAGGTTTATTTATTCAAATGCATAATCTTTAAAGAAATTTGGATTGTCCATCCATCCATCCATCTTCATCCGCTTTGTCCGGGGCCGGGTCGCGGGGGCAGCAGCCTAAGCAAAGAGGCCCAGACCTCCCTCTCCCCAGCCACCTCCTCCAGCTTATCCGGGGGAATACCAAGGCGTTCCCAGGCCAGCCGAGAGATATAATCTCTCCAGCGTGTCCTGGGTCTGCCCCGGGGCCTCCTCTCAGTGGGACATGCCTGGAACACCTCACCCAGGAGGCGCCCAGGGGGCATCCTTGTCAGATGCCCGAACCACCTCAGCTGGCTCCTTTCGATGTGGAGCAGCAGCGGCTCTACTCTGAGCCCCTCCCGGATGGCCGAACTTCTCACCCTATCTCTAAGGGAGAGGCCAGCCACCCTTCGGAGGAAGCTCATTTCTGCCGCTTGTATCCGCGATCTCGTTCTTTCGGTCACTACCCACAGCTCGTGGCCATAGGTGAGGGTAGGGACGTAGATCGACCGGTAAATTGAGAGCTTCGCTTTTACACTCAGCTCCCTCTTCACCACGACGGACCGGTGCAGCGTCCGCATTACTGCAGCTGCAGCCCCAATCCGTCTGTCGATCTCCGGCTCCCTTCTCCCATCACTCGCGAACAAGACCCCGAGATACTTGAACTCCTCCACTTGGGGCAGGAACTCATCCCCGACCCGGAGTGGGCACTCCACCCTTTTCCGGCTGAGAATTTGGATTGTTATTAAATGAATGATACCAATTAATACATTTCAGTTGAGCAGAATCCATTAAATCTGATAATTTCTGTCCCTGATGAAGCCGAGACGTGTTGGTCTGCGAATAAAGTTGTTGTTGTTGTTCAAGTATTGCTGGAGTCTTCATGCTGCCTAATATGTTAAAGTCAGCATTTTGGGCAGAAGCTTTTTTGAGTAAATGAAAGAATACAAGCTTCATGGTTTCTTGCTTAGTGTTTACATTTTGGTTTTGATATAATATCAAAATTTCCTGATGTCTACTGTGTTTCCTTGCCGTCATCTGTGCCGGTTTGTTAGTGGCCTTCTCCTTCACTTTTGCTCCCAGTTTTATTTTGGTAACGACTTTCTTTCTGAGTCCGTTCCTTCCTTTGTTTTCTTTCCTCTGTGTGTGTGTCCATATTCTTGTCTCTCCCCTTGCCTCCTCTTATTTCCTGGTGCTCCTTTTCAAAGAGCTTATTAGACTTGGTGTATTTCGATCATCCTTTAAAGACTTTTTGATGAGTCCTCTTTACCTGCATGGAATTAAAACAGCCGCTCTCACCTTTAAGAGCACGGGCAATGCAAGTATTTAAAAAAAAAATCTAAGTTCTGAGAAACTTCTTTGAAATTTTGAAACTAATTTTGAATTTTCTTTGAAAATATGACAACTTTTTAATTGTGGTCGCACTCTTTGGGCCATCAGTAGAAAAAGGGTGTTCGACTGTCTTCACTCAGGGACACGTCACAGGTAAGTGTTCTTTATCAAATGTTTTTCTAAAGTTGTTTTAGTTCTTTTTAAATTATCACCACATTTTATCCCAGGTTTAAAATAATCTAAAATGTGAGTTACACTGTTTATTAATGTTTTATAGGATGCTAACGTTCTCTTATTTAACCAAGTCACCTCCAAAGCTCATCTCTGCAGCAGCACACTGTGAGTTCCTCTTCCTCCTGTTTTCAAATATTAAAATGAAAAAAAAAAAGCTTCTCCATAGCCAACGAGTTAAAGTTAGCAGTGTGTGTTTTCCTGCTCTATCTCAACTCATCATTTGTCAGCAAAGTATTTATATAAGTGTTAAGTGGGATTCATAAAATATCTCTGTGGTTTCATTTCTTCCTTGAATTCTGCCTGTCAGAGACTTGATGGCTCAAGATAATACAGATTACAATGTTAAAGGGCGGGTTATTTATAATGAGGCAAGCCGTGGAAGGGGGCAGATGACAGTGTACTGTATTTCATGACCTTGCCAGCTCATTGGTTTGACCAGTAATCCACTTCCATAACGAGAAAGTGCAGGATTTAGAAGGCCATGGAGATTGCAATATATACCTTCTTAACACTTGGTCTGCCTGCGACTCTGTCTGTGTCTCCGTGACTCTAACAGCTCGGCCTGGTTAAAGTAAGATTTCTCTCTTTTCCTCTTTTATTTTAGTTGATCACATTTTGGTTGGTTGCAGCTGTAGATGATTTGTCTCGTCTTGGGAGTGCAGACGTAAATGTCTCTGTGGAAGGTTGAAGCTTTGATCTCAGAGGAGAATATTTGATATTTGCTGTCATTGATGGGAGGATGTTGTTGGCGCCTGGCCAACTATTTAAAGATGGTGTCAGTTTGATAAGTTTGTAGTGACCATAAAAGGTTCTTGGAGGTTTTACGTCTTTTGGAAGTCACCATTATATCGAATGTTGACAGTGGAGAATTTGAGTGATTTCCTCACTCTGTAGTTAATGTTTGTGTGGAGTTACATGTAATTACTTGACATATTTTTAGGATTTCAAAGTTTGAAAGAGTAGTTTTCCGTCTGGACGTGTGCTCGCTCTGCTGCATTGGCGTACGGTGATGTATGGCGTGGTGATGTGGCATGCTGAAAGATGACACCACTACAAGGCATTAACCTGAAAGTCGATCTGCCAGTGTTTATCCTCCTGTCAGCACTGAGGGAAGCGGGGGGACAGCAGAAGAAAACTGGGTCTAATCTTCAGGGACCTGACTTCACATTTTACACTTCAGTTTAATCCCTGCTTATCAAATTTAGCCTGTTTTTTTCCACACGCGTTAAAGCATTAAAGCCCACTATGGCTTGGTTTTTGGTTCTTTTTCTGGACTTCTCTGAACAACAGATTGTGTATTTTAAATATAACTTTAAGTCATATTGTTTTTGTTGTACCCATGTCTATATTTTGTAGAAATATTATTTTTTGAGGAAAATGTAATCTTCAAATGTTTTAAGAAACAACAAAACTTCATTTTATCAACTTCATTTCAAAGCTAGCTTCACATCAATGTCTTTATCTGGAGTTTTCAGCTGTTTGGGACACTCAAATGGAAATGCATGGATGAGACTTAAAGGGAAACATAGTACCTGAAACTATGTTTGTGCAGAATAAGCCCGACCACAAAGCTAGAAAAATATTTTATTCCACATGTCGTTTGTGTTTTGGCTCGTTTTTAAAAATACTTTCCAACTGTTTTTCTGTTTTAGCCGCTGTTGAAGTCATCATTCATCTATTGATGCTCTTCTACAAGTGTTTGAGACAAGCTTCATTTAGGCTTTTTGAACACTTTTGAGTCTTTTCTCTAACACACATGCTATTACAGCAGATTCATTTCAGGATTTTGCATTGGATGGAAATGTATCCTGTATCTTCTTGTTTTTATTTTTGTAAGAGTGAAGCAGTGTGTGTCTGAGGGCAGCGGCACGCTATTTTTGTGATATGCTCTAGTGTCTTGGCTGTCTGAGGGATGTTCTGCAGTATTGGGTTACTGTGAATCCTCCTGCTCCTTCAGAGACAATCCTGCTCATAATACTCACACACGCACACACACTTAAAAATCAAGGCCCCTACAAATACGATTTTATCTCTAGAGCAACATGCTGTTGTGCCCTCGGAGTTCTGAGTGTCTTAAAATACCCGGCGATACCCCCCTCACCGGCTTCTTATTGGCTTACAGATGACGACCATGTGTTCCTGGTCAGTTATGTGCGTTAGGATGCCTGCAGTGTTTGTCACTCGTCTTTTCTTTTAAGGCGAGCCTGCTGTCCCTCTTTTTTTCCCCCTGTACAATGAAGACGTCAAGAACAGCTGTGGCTCCAGAAATAGTCTTAATCCTCTCCTCCATCACATCTCCTAAACATTACAAGCAGCTCAGGCAGTGACCGTCTAACTTCTGAGGATGTCTACAAGTGTCGTGTGGCTGGTACTTGAAGGGTTGGTTTACCCGTCCACTGATATCTAACCCTGCAGATAGTTTGCATTTTGTTTGCCTGGAGTTTGGATCTATTTGCAAACAAAACAAAAACTCCAGCTGATACTATGGAAATGTCAGTAGTTTTACATGTCATGAACTTCCAAGTACCTAATGGTTGGGCTAGATGAAAATTCAGAGGCTCAACAAAGTTATTGAAGTTGTTGATAAGATGAGTGATTACTAAGCAGGGATGTCACATTGGAAGAAAAGCCAGAATAACTGAATATATGGGCTGACAGACTGATACTGCCATCCACAGACACGCCTAAGCAACTGTTTTCTAGCTATGTACCATTATCTGTGATGATAATAAAGGGAGAAGGTACATTTCCAGAAGTGAAGCTTATGCAGCATCTTAATTGACAGATTGTGTCTTAGGTGTGGCTTGTAAATGGACAAAATAACCCTAAAATTTGGGGTTGTTTACAGTTCAGACAACTATCTGTATTCTCAGACAGTAAAGGCTTAAAGGTTTGGGCCTTGGTGTGAGTAGCATGTCAAGTATGGAGACATGGCATCGTGCTCTGCTTTTTCCACTTGACGTGTTCTGTTGGCTTTATCAGGCCCCAATCTTTAGCACCCACTGCGACATCTTGTAGCCAAGTGTTAAAGTCAGCATCTCCAAGTCTGAAACCTTGGTTCTCTCCTGAAACTGCAGATTGCTCCCTCTGGGGCTGGGTTGCTGTTAAGATGTTTTAATATCTTGAGGTCTTGCTTGTAAGTGATGGCAATGTAGAGTGTCTGATGGGAAGGCTGACTCATTTGGAGTTAGATGAAATGCAGGAGTTTGACAGGCTTATTATAGTGAAAAGCTTGACTTGTAAAGCAATCAACGTTTGCTTTAAAGGCAGATCTGTGCTCCAACTCTCACCCATGGTTATAAGCTCTAGTTAGTGACAAATGAAAAAGAATGAGACAGCTACAAGAGCTCAGCCCTGGAACTTGGGTTGCTTTGACATCTGCTCCTTTGTGTCAAAAGGACATCCAAATGACGTCAGATGTGGTGGTTTGGTGCCTTCCTTTGGAGGTTTTACAGACATGTCCGGCTGGGAGGAGACCCCAGGGTAGACCCTGAGCTGGGGGTATCACATGTCTCATCTATCCTGGGAATGGCTCAAGGTTGCCCAGGAGGGACCAAAAATGTTGCAGGGGAGAGGGATGTCTAGAATACCCTTGCTTAAGATGTGATATCCAACTTTGGACAAACAGAAGAAGACGTGGGTGGATGTTATAAAGCATGCTACATGATACACTTCTGGTAGGGATAATCTTTTAGAAGCAAAGGAGAAAGTAGTTGTCTTTTTATAGAGAGTGTGTGAAGTGGAAGGATAGTCATGAACTCCTCAATGTTCTTTATATCATATGCTGGGCGTTGTTAAGGTCATTATCTTATTATCATGCTAATATTAGCATGTTCTGTTAACATCACACCAAAAGTACACATCTGTTCAGGTTATTTTAGAGGTGTGGCGCTGGTATTATATGCTTTTTATAACACTGTGACCCTTATAACAATGTTATAACACTGGCTTTTAGTTAGTTAACATAACATTGATTTAGCATTGTAGTAATCTGTTCCAAAATCTATGCAAATTCATTTTTTATTGCATGCTACAGTGAAGTAAAAATCTGACCTGCTCGTGGCGCTGAAAGCACAGGCACAAGACAACAAACCAAATGTCATGGCAATCCACAGTTGTTGAAATGTTTCCCTTCGCAGTGCTGGACCTGTATCCCTTGAGCTGTGCTGCTAGAAATAGCGGCATGGTTCCTTTAAGGCATTAACACGTCCTGGGTTACAAAGTGCCGTTCCATGAAATTTCCTGGAATTAACATGATGTCTTAAGATAGAATTCACACGGTCCAAACATGAAATATGAGATAGGTGAATGTGGGTGCAGGACAGCGTCAGAGAACGGAGACATGATGTGGTTTAATACTGAAATAAAAATGTGGGTTATTGCTTTTCCTTGTTCACCCTCAATTCTTTATAAAGTAAACAGTGGACAGCTGCGGGCAGCCTGACTAAAGGAAGCGTTCCTCCACCCGTCAGCAGAAAAGCTGCATGGATTTTTCTGAGGCCACATTTGAAAGTGCTCCAAAGATTTATTCTTTGTCCATTTGATAAAACGAGTACGCTGCAACTCTGCCTTGTTAGTGTTCCATGGAAAGATAACACAACCGTGCTATTCTTAGATCTTTGCCACTGTTGCCAATGCTGTTAATATACCAAAGAAAATGGGCGTTCATTTCTTTATTTACTCCCAAGGGAAAATGTCTTCACAGGACTCTCTGCAATCCTGTGAAAAAAGTACATTTTTAGCAAAAAATAATTGGAAATAATAGATTTCTGTATGAGTTTATCAGTCGCTTACATTGTTGTGGAGGAATTCTGGCCCACTCATTACATGCACAGCTCTCTGAATGTCCTGTCAATCAGACTGACATCTGAAAATTGGCTGCAAATTTGCAGCACCTTGATTATTTCCTTATTATCTTTGCTTATTATCCTGTTGCATGATGCAGTGTAGGCCAGGTTTCAGCTGTTGGACAGATTACCTCACATTTATTTAAATCGACTTTACTTTAGTATAAAGAGGAGTTCGTGGTCCACTCGGTGACTAAAAGGTCTCTAAATAATCAGCCCCTGAAAAATGAAAGTTGGTATGAGGTGTTTATGCTGATACACAGCGTTTGTGTATAATACTTGAATGGGAAGATGTTAATGTCATAAAAGCGGTTTGGATAGCTTTCTTTCCCTTTAATAAAAGAAATCATCATTTAAAAACTTCATGTTGTATTTGCTTGGGTTATCTTTGGTAAGTTACGCCTCAGTCTAAAAGGCTTGGAGTACAGTTGTTATCCCGTGGACATTCAGATTGGTGATCATGATAACTCAAGACCCTGGTGAGAATTAATACTTTAGGTCAGGTGTCCATAACCTCCAACATCAAAAGAGCCATTTTAGCTCCTCCTACCAAAGAACGTGAGAAAAAGAGCAGCACACGCAGGTGACAGATTTGCAGATGTAACTGGGAGAGGATACATTAAGTATTACTACATCCAGTATGAATAGTAACAGGATTACCGTTCACCCTAATTGTAACCTGTGGCTCGTGAGGGAGCCACAAGTTGCCAACCTCTACCATAGGTGCTTCTACTCATCTACCTAACTGTCTGCAGAGTTAAATCACTACAGAGCTCCAAACTTTATGTGGTCTTCAGATTAGCTCAAGTGTGTAGAGAGATTCATGGAATGGGTTTCTATGACCGAGCAGCTGCATCCAAGCCTTACATGACTAAGGTTAGTGCAAAGTGCTGAAAGCAGTGGTGTATAGTGCGCCATCACTGGACTTTAGAGCAGTAGAGATGTGATCTCCATAAGCCATGCTTCTCTGTCTGGCAATCTGATGGACTGGTCTGGATTTGGCAGTTGCCAGGACAACAGTACTTGTCTGACTGCATTGTGGCAAGTGTAAAGTTTGGTACAGGAGGGATTAGGGTGTGGGAGTGTTTTTCAGGCGTTTGGGTCAATCCCTTAGACATTTTGGACAATTTTATGCTACCAGCTTTGTGGGAACAGCTTTTGTTTCAACATGACTGCTCACCAGTGCACAAAGCAAGGTCCATAAAGAATTGGATGAGAGAGTTTGGTGTGGAAGACCTTGACAGGCCTGCACAGAGTCCTGACCTCAACCCGACAGAAGCCCTTTGGGATGAATTAGAGCAGAGTGTGAGCCAGCGTCAGTGTCTGACCTCAGAAATGTGCTTGGGGAAAATGGTCAAAAATTCCCATGAACACAATCCTAAACCTTGTGGTATAAATATGAAAGATAACACCCAGACAGGTGATGGTTTAACAGGTGGTGGCTCCAGACCACTGCTCTCTCCTTATCCTTTGTGACTTATGTTTTTCTCTAGTTTTGCTTTTGATTGTGTCCCTGTCACCATTTTGCTGGCAGGGACATTAAAATGTATATATTTGTATATTTGTATCTAAATTGATTCCAATAAAAAGCATTAACTCTTGTTATGTGTTTGTCAGGTAACCTCGGGATCATCCAGCAAACATGGCCACTGAGTGAGTAAAAACTTTACTATTTTCTGTAAATCATGTAAGTTTATTTTCCCTGTTTGTGTAACCAGCCAGTGTGCAAAGGAACAAGCGGTTCCCTCACAAGGACTGTTTGGTTTTGTTTTTATTCAGTGTGTGACATTTAGCTGCACTGATTACTTTATTATTAAATTATTTATGGGTCACTAATGAGACATGCATATGTTTTCCACGATCCCTGGATGGTTCCAAAGTTTTTAATTCTTGTTTAATATTAAAAGCTCTTAGTTTTGTTTATTTCATCTTTGATTTTCATTTATCTTTGGTACTCTGTGTAGTTCTAGTTACTGTGTATTTCTAGACTTTAATTAATCCCTGCTTTATTTCCCTCTGACTTGACATCCTCTGTCTGTCCTTTCCTTTCATTATAATTGTTTTTCATTTCCCAATTGTCCAATTTTGTATTTTAATACCTTAATCTTCTGTGTTTTGTATTCAATTTTACTTCCACCTCCTGCCCCTTTGTCACTGGTCATCTTCAACTGCATCCTGTCACCCTACTGTGTCTACCCTGATTATCTTTTTGTGTAGAAATAGTACTAGTAGAAATAATAGTTTCCTGTCAGTCCCGTGTGTCTTCTCCCTCGTGATTGCCCGGCTCTTTTGGAGTTTGTTTACTGACTTTGTTGCTTTGCATTTTGTAACCTTGCAACAGTCACAATAAAGCTGCTCACTTATTTCAATGCACTGAAAATGTATAAAACCTTAAAGATTTTTTTAAAGAAATCAAAATACCTACATGTCGTTTAGGAAATTAATTTTAACAGACA
Source organism: Maylandia zebra (assembly GCF_041146795.1). Lineage (NCBI taxonomy): Eukaryota > Metazoa > Chordata > Actinopteri > Cichliformes > Cichlidae > Maylandia > Maylandia zebra. The sequence continues at coordinate 66,056,739 of NC_135173.1, read as the reverse complement.
TTTTGCTTTGACAATGAAATATTGATGTCACATCAGTGACCCACATATATTACTATTTCCTTTGGGAATGGATTAAACCGATCTTTATGGTTGCAATAAAATTGATCATCACAAATATACATTACTTCCATCAATTATAATTTGTGTTTCCGTCTGCAGGAAAAGGCTGTCTGCGAGGCGTAAGCACACCCTGAAGGTAAGATTAACTTTAACTGATAAGCTTAACAGAGCAAAATACCTCACACATGCCCATCTGCTTGCCTGTGCTTCCTCTTACCTGACATGGGGTGATGATGTAATCTCCTCAGGGTTGCATGCTCGTGGTGGCAGGTAATTTGTTGGACGCTGAAGCGAATGTGAAGGCCAAAGAGAGAGAGACGTTTTTGGCAGATAAATGTCCTCCTGTTGAGCTGCCGTACTCCAGGGACGAGCTGTTGGTGAGAAGAAACTGCACTGTTTCAAACAATTATGCTTTTGACACGTTTCATATTGCATTTTATTTCTTATGTGGGTTTTTGAAATTGGAAGCATCTAAAAAAGAAAAAACTTTTATCACTATGTTGACTTTAGGAACTGTGCCAGAAGCTTCATGAGCAGATCATCATCAGTGAAGATGAGCGATACGGCATAGAGTTCAAACTGGACATGGTGCTGAATGAGGTGAGACACTTTTCATTGCACCAGGTTGGCCTTTTGTCTTTATTTGCACCGAGTAGAGATACTGTATCTGTATATGTATATCTGTATAAACTGCAACAAACATAGGAAGCTATATTTTAATATCAACCAAATGAATTCTTGTATTTTCTCCTGATCACCTTAAAACAAAAAAAGACCAAAAAAGTATTCTGAACAAGTATCACATACCTGAAGTTTTTTTTAACCTTTTCAGTCATTTTCCGTTGCTGTTTGGTTATTTTCATGTTAGAAGCTTCCCTATCTTTTGGATTTTGGTCTGACACTAAGGAATAAGTACATTACAAAACTGCTTACTTCAAATATAATATTATGCAGTCACATTTGCTTGTACATGCATGCTGGCTCTGCAGTCCATCTGGGTGGCACTGCTCTGTGTACACAGGCCAGAAACATGCACATGCAGTCGTCACCTTTTAGGGCTCCTCCCTGTGTCCTCTGCCCGCTACTCCTCAAAGGAGCAGATACTGATCTTGCTGCTAGGCTGATGCTTGTCAGGCTTTCATTGAGTAACTGACCATTTTCTGACTTCTCCTCCACACTCTTGAGACTTTGATGGAAGACACAACAAACCTTCTTGTGAGGTCTGCAGTTGCCGTGAATTGTATAGCAACATTAACTGGAAATATTTCACATCCTTATTCCTTCCTGTAGCTTTTCTGTCAGCATTTTAATTACCCAACAACACTGTTTTAAAGCTAGTGGTACTTGGTGATGAATTCAGCACCAAACACCCTGCATGTCACTGCTGTTTGCTTCATGATTGATTATTTAATCTGTCAGGTCAGTAATCCTCAGAATCCTCCTTCAGGTCAGGGACCTCAATATCAAGATTGTGGATTTGAGAGGAAAGTTCAAGAGACCCCGGCTGAAGAAAGTGCGCATGTCTGCTGACGCCATGCTCAAAGCTCTGTTGGGCTCCAAACACACTGTCAACATGGACCTGAGGGCCAATCTGAAGCAGGTCAAGAAGGAGGTGAAAGAGGAGGTGAGCAGCTACCTGGTTCATTTGGTCCTCACTCAATAAAATCACAGATACCTGTGAGGTCTAAGTCCTTATCAGCGATGAGAAGTAACTCCGCAGACAGAAAAAAAGAGGAGTGTGCCTACTTTACCCACTGGTTGAAGCTAGAGCATTAGTATTTTTGCTGCCTTTGTGCTGTTGTGACTATTAGCCCACATTTAGGCTAAAGGATTGAGTGCCAGCACAGTCAAATTAGAATTACACTCAGCGAAACAGGATCACAGAGTTCCTCACTGGGCTCTACAGCACAGCAGGTCTTAATTAACAATACTAAGACCTACAATACTAAGGTGTCCACAGGGAGGCATCTACAGTAGCTCCACATGTGGCTCTGGAGCTGCAGATTTGAGACCCCTGGTTTAGGAGGTAGAGTTTCTTCTCAACATTGAGGAGGACTTAATCCTCAGAAACTGTAACAATCCATTTTCTGGCCACTAGAGGGCAGAAAAACCATCAAAACAAATAGTTTTTTTCTTGATTAGCAGCCTTTTTGCATCTGATTTCAGTCTGGACTAACAGAGTATCGTCTGTGTTTGCAGGACAAGCAGCTGCGTGATGTGGGAGACTGGCGTAAGAACATTGAAGACAAGTCTGATAGGAAGAAGATGTTTGATAGCTAAATACGAGGGTGACTTTCAGGACAGAAATTGGGTTTACTGTCTTTGTTAACTGAAGGGTTTTAATCCAAAGTGATGCATTTCTAATTCATTTTACTTGATCTGTAGATCCTGATCTTAGTAAACATAATCTAAAGGCATATGTTTGGTGGAAGATTATGGTGCTTACTAAGCTTCTGTTTTGGTACAGTATGTGATAAATGGCCTTTACTTTAATTCAAGGCTTGTGTTAAGGTGCAGTGAAATGTAGGGAATCTGTGATATGCACTGATGCCAGTGAAGCATGGTTGTAGTTTTTGGATATCTCACTTTGAATTATACTCGTCACTAAGCTTCCTTCATGCTTTAGCCTGTATTGAAACTGTACTGTGATATATTTGTACTGTGTTACAGTTAGTATGTGTCAGATAAATCAATTCTACTTTTTTCTCCTTTTGCTTTTACTAATGTGCCTACGATGTACGTTTCCTGAAACTCTAGTTAGTGTCTGAGGTTAAAATCCAAATGCAATGGACGCATATTTTGCAAATAAATCATGACCCATATTCTAACTGGCCCAGCATGAATAAATGAAACACTATAACATGCTCTTTACACACATTCATTTGGTCAATCCTTCACTTCTCCCTTGTTTGATGTAGATTGTAGAACGTCTAGTCAAGTGTTTCGTGCCACTTAGCTGTCCAAGAACCATTAGATCTCTGACATGACCTGTTACCATAAACTGTAAATATCAAAAGATGGACAGACACCATTACATCACTTAGTGGTTTGTAAAGTCCTGTTGGGAAGCTGGTTGTCAGTCTGATAACTGACACTGATGTGGCCAATGAGCATATTCTGGACAATTATCTTTTCTGTCTCTTATAATGAGATAATTTATAAAATGGACCTAAAGTTTCATTCATTATAACCTAAAACTAGTCTGGAAACTTGTCAGACCCACAAGTTACATCTCTTATTCTGTCTGCCAACATGTTTCCTGTAATACACTTTCATTTATTAATTAATTTCATCCATTTATTATTTTGCCTAGTTGCTTTGTGAATGTAACAGTTGATTGTTGTCTGCAAGTGCAAATATTTGAAGACCCCCCCCCACATGTAGCTTCCATGTGAAGCGCCTTAAACAGGTTGCGAACCCCCTCCAGACCTTTGCTAATGAGACTGGGGGCTCAGTTGCTCATGTTTAAAGTAACATTATGCTCTTTATGAAAGTTATGGACCCCGTCAGTGGACAGCAGTATAAAAATGGTTTCTTAATCGCATCTCTCAGTTGTGACGTCTGGTTTTAAAAAGATAGGAGGGCGAGCCATCAAAAACTGGACTTTGGGAGCTGGTTTGTAACATTGCGATGTCTTTATCCATAGTTCTTATAGAGCCTGTGGGAAATAACTAATTTGAGAAGGCTTGCATTTGCCTGACAGCCTATAATGGATCAAATAAGGCACAAGGCCAGTGTAGAGGAATAATTGTGCTTCCTACGTTGGAGAACTGTAACAGTACTAAATCACTTCATGTTTCTAAAACAAGATGTGATGTACTTTTACCGTCTTTTTGCTGTCACATTAACTAGAAAAGCTTCATGCTCATCTTGTTCCCAGTTTTCCTGAGTTTGTAAAACACTGGAGGTTAATTTTATTTAACTATTTTATTGCACTAAGATACTAACTGAGCTATTTTTTACCTGTACACTTTAAAAATGATAGTAATGTGATGTTTTATAAAAAGTTGCCTAATTTGAATTTATGGAAGAAACAACATTGAATTATGATGCTTAAAGCCGTTGGCTTGCTTGTGGAAAAAGCTGAAATAGTAATATTTAGAAGGTGAGTAATAACTGCATATATTTAATTAGCTGACTTCCAAAACCTGAATCCTAAATGTTTTTGTCATAAATGAAGAAGTCTGGCTTATTTTCCACAGAGCAGAAAAGGTGAGCGTTTAAATCGCATTTTACTATTTTTAGATTTTAAGCTTTTTTCCCCCCAAATCACTTGATTTTCTTTCCTTTCTTTGCAGATTCGATCACTTAGATGTGACACAGCATGCTTTTCCACAAAGGTACGCTGAAGTCAAAAATATCCATAAATTTAAAAGTCTTCATGTAGTTTGATGGTAGTAAAATAAACAAATAAAATGTTAGTCATGCAGATGCCACTGGGAGTACTGGTTTCAACTTTCAGCTGAAACCTGGAGGTGCAGGTGGTCCCAGTCCTGTACAGACACGTGTGGCATTTTGTTAAATCGTTACCAGATTTCACAGCTTAAATCCATCCTCTCATGTCTGTCACTCCTGGCAGCAGGAAGCAAAACACTGTGATACTTAGAGTATGATCACAGAGCAGAAGACCCCGTGTATGAAAACTGCAATAATTTTACTCCTTCGATGGAGCAATTAGGAAAAAGACAGAAAGAAAGAAAGCTTCAGAGTCACTAGTTCAATGAAAAATGCTTGATTCACTCCCTCCAGAAAGCTTTTATTTAGACATAACTAATAATGCATTGGACTCCTTGTTATTTTAGCCATATTCCCAGTCTTTCACATTATTGTGTGGAAAGTTTGGCCCACTGGTCTTTACAGGGTAAAAAGGTAGACAAACATAAATCCCCCTCTGTGTGAATAGTTGATATGCTGTGTTTGGTTTTCTCCAAATGTGCTGCTGTGCTTTATGACCAAGCATCTCCACTTTGGTCCTGTTTTGCTCCAGAAGTCTTGAGTCTTTTTCGAGAGAAGAGGCTTCCTCCCAGCAACCTTTCCAAACAAGCCATAAACTTTGACATTTAACATGTTAACTGAGGCCTGCAGAGACTGAGCTGGACCTCTAGGGTTTTTTTTTCCACAGTTTCTGACCTTGGGGTGAATTTGCTGGCATGTCCACTCCTGACATGATTGTGTTATTGTGTTAACACACACCTGAAAGCTCCACACCTGCAAACTGCCAAACTTCTGCTTTTGCAGAGGTGCAGATAGTTGGTGATGATCAGTTAATCAAGTGCATTTAACTAACAGCACCTGGCTGATAAGTACTCTCTTATTTCCTAATGAAGGAGTAAGGGTGGATTTAGTTTTTCACAGGACTAAAAAGAATCCTGTGGAAAATTTCTCTTTCACACCACTGTGTAGGTTTCTCCTGTCATTTTGTTTCACGGTTACACTTGGAGATTGGATTTTATTAATCCACTTTTCTCCTCCACTTGACAACAATGTCTTGTGCATTTGGCATCTCACTGCTCAGTGTTACCGCAGGTTATATTTGACCTCTGCTGACGGCTGCATCATATCCTCAGATAACAGCTGCCTCTCCACTTAGATTCACACCAGCCAGAATTAGAAACGAGAGAACAGACAAGGAGAGGAGCATTTACAGTCTCCTCCATGCTGACCTGCAGTAACCCATAGAAAAGTGCTGCTCACAGTACATCCTTCTTCTCACCTTCAGGAAGGGAACCATAATCTCTGTCATACTCAGAGGCCTGAACATGAATAAGTGTCTTCAGGACTTAGAGGTAAGAGATGGATGAGAATCTGAGGGCTTGTTTTACCATAACAGATACTGTCTTGATGAAAGATTGTCATCCATGTTCAGCGTTGGTAGAATCCAATGGATTCTGACAAAGATGATATGGATTGTATGCATGTATATATTGTAACAAGAGGGGAATAACAGCTATTAATTGTAGTGTCATTAAAAACCAAGGTTCAGTAGTGTCCAATGCTAATTTATGGGAGGCTGCAGTCTGTGATCACTCTGTATGTAAAAGATGGATGTAGCCAACATGAAGTCCAACTCTACCCCAAAGATGACTGAAACCTGCCGTGGTTCCATCCATGATTAAAACGCAGGAATTGTAAGTTTTGTCCATCTTTAAAATGCCTCTCTTGAGGCACTAGTGTTGCAAAAGACAACATTCATCTGTTTCTGCAAATTTCCATATAATTTAAGCACTTATTGGCATTTCATGTGTCTTTTTAAGTATGAGAATAAGAATCAAGTAAAACAAAGGCCCTCCTTTATTTTTTACCTGTGCCAGTTTCTCCACAGGTTTAGAATGAGCGTCGATATTGTCATTAATGTGAAATACTATATGTCATCCTTGTTTTGGACTGGCCCACTCTGTGTGCATTGGGAAGATTATAAACTATGTCCACTAGATGGCGAATAAAAACTGAGTTGAAACACTGCATGCACTAATCACGCATCTGCATTGCTCGTGGTACATCTGTGGAGCGTAATGCAGTCCAACCTGCAGGTTTGAGTTCCAGTCCAACGCAGCAGCAGCCGATCGCACCGATTAGCTCTTCCTCTCTGAATCAAACGTGTTAATTAGTGAAATCAGCTGCTCTCAATGTCACATACTTCAGCTCCTCCAAAAATTACTGTGACAAGCTGTGGTGCTAAAGTGTTACGTTGCACTTATCAGGTGACAATTTTAAATTACAGTCAAAAGTGAGAAATGCACCTCGGTGCGTTGTAACCAGAGCATCTTGCACACTGTTGGATGACCACATGCCCATGACCGCATACCCAGAAAGCTCATTTACCTTTAGGATTGTGTGGTTTTATCAGTGAGGTGGAGTTGTTTTTACCTCCCAGTGTTGGCGAGTTTTTGGCAGCACTTGTACTGTACTTTGTGTCCGGTCCTTTATCTTGTCGGCAGCCAGCACGGACCGACATGTCCAATCTGAAGGGACAGAAAGGGGGTTTAAAAGGAGGTCAGGCTGGAGGTGAGTGAGTTGAAGGAAAATGACACCAGACCAAACACACCTGCTGAGTGAGTTTTCCGGTCCAGCCTAAGCATTGGGCTTGTCTCCTTCTAGGGGTGTGAGCAGAATGCTGGCATCATTAATCGCTCCAGTCCAGCTCTCTCATCACTGCCACAAGAAGTATAAACCAAGCATCACCTGCCTGAGCCTGAAAGTCTAAAGTTATTCTAAAGAAAGAAACTGATTTAAAAAAGCATTTTTATCACCAACGTAGTGATTTATTTTTTATTTTTTGGTTTGGTTTTTCTTCCCATTGGGACAAGGCTTTTTAGTGTGCAGCTAACACACTGCAGTTATATGCTGAAGAGGATGACCTGGCATCTGGCTTTGGCTTATGTGTATTAATAAAAAATTTTTTTTGTATATATCGCATGAAAAATTGTTACATCTGTTTTGCCCAATCAGTGATTTAGTAAATCTAACTTGTAAAATTGAAGTAGAAACAAAGAGCAATAAACTGTTCACACTTTCCAAATGTTATCGCTGTCAGCAGTTTTCTCTGGTTGCGAGATGCCTTTAGATAGATGCATGGTATTTTAACACTGGGAAAGCCTTAATGACAGGCAGTAAATCTAACTGCAAACCATCCCTGCAGGAGGCCACATGAACACAGATGGTGGATGACTCCGAGCAAACTACTACAAGCATCAGGAGCATGTATCAAACTGCGTGTAAACATAAACATATAGTTATTAATACTTTCACATAGTGAGGAAAGGCAGCACGCTTCACTTGAGTTTCTAAAGTCACACCGGAGGTATGGAGCGTTCCTGAAGCTCGAGTTGTAGGTCGTGTGTTTTCATAGAAAACACCTACTGGACTCTGTGACGGGACCGTAAACCTGAGCCCATACGTTGCCCCTTAATGCTGCATTCCCAGCATGACTCTTCATCATCTGTGCATCACTCAGACCCGTCAGCACCTTCCTCCTCAGCTGTCAGCTTATAAGACTATAGTCTGATCTGCTGAACGCTTTTGGCTCTGCAGACTCTTTTACATTCGTTCGTGGGCCTGAGGTGATCGCCAGTGAAAATTTAACAAACAAAGCAATCCAGTTTTTTTTATGCTTTTATTTGATTTCCTAAAAGGCTCTTTGTAGAATTTGGTCAGTCTCACAGCTCCACTACATTTTTGAGCATTAGTTACTAAATATATTGTTAATTTACAATATTTATTAAAACTCTAAAACTACAATCAGAGAATGCTGTATTGTTTTTTTCTTTACATATGTGTCTGCACATGTGACGTAAAGTACAAGTTTCATTTACCACTGCATGATTCCAACTGCTCCTAAACCAAAACAAAGTAGTGATTAAGTACTGAGATTTAACCAGGCTAAACAAGAGAGGTGCATGCTGGCTGTGGAAGCAAGTAAAAATGGGCAAATCTCAGCATGGAGCGCTGTGTGCCCTTAAAGTTTCTAGGTCAAAAAAGAGAGCTTCTAAGAATGCACCAAAGCACTGAGACTGAAGAATGATGTGTTTGCTATGTCCCACCAGCATCTTTTATAATGTCTCCAGTGATGGTGAAAATGCTCAGCTTGAAGCTTCCCCTCCTGGCAGCTGTGTCCATCGTTTATAAATGGTCAAAAATAGCGAAGGTAAAATGCTTTGATGCGATTTTATGTCATCCAAGAAAAAAACAACCTCCATCTCAATCTAAGACACGTAACTTGATCAACATGGCCCTTCTGCAGCCAGAGAAAGATCTGGAAGCCTTTCTGAAGGCAGAGCCATAGCTCAGATAAGAGGTCCAATATGAAACAGTAAGCAGGCCAGCAAGTCATTAATGTGGTATTTATAGTCTGCAGAAATGTGAGCTTGTTAAGCACTTTGTTTGGAGCAATGTTTAAAAGTTATATCAAAGTTTTCCTGTTTGATTATTTGAAGCTGTGGAAGCCACCTCCGCTTGGTCCAGCGCTCTTCATTCATCGCAGCGTTCAGTTTGATCGCCGGTACAATCCCAGATCAGCTTTTCACAACTTAAAAGTTAAATTATCCATTAGAAACTTAGTTTTTAGACTAAAACACATCCCTTCTGGCTTTTAGGAAGTGGTTTCACGTGATCCATCTTCGGAAGTTACATGAAGGTAAGCTCAAACAAGAGATATCATCCCACATTAGCAATGTTTGCATCTTTATTTTGGTCCATTGAGGATTAAATTGAATTGTTTATTTTTTGTCATTACCGGGAAAACCAGGCTTTAGCCCCGTCCTGCGTTCAGACGAGTCAGGCAGCTGTGGAGATGAAGGTGACAACATGGAGATGCTGGGATTTAAGTTCATGCCAGCTTCAAAGGTTGTGTGCTTTGTGAGAAATGTTCCTTCTAATTAGTGATAAAATGCTCATGTTTCCAATGTTGGCACACCCAGGTCTGACACTCCAGAAGACAAAGTGACTTCTTGACTATCACATAGATATAGATACAGTTACATTTTGATGTAAATTACTCACAAGAATGAATTCAATGCATTTTCAGACCTTTCTCCTTGAATCCTGAGAGGTTTGACACATTTAAGCAATCATGTTGGACCTGTAAATCTTTAAAGGAACACAATGAAACCAAGGGGTGTTGACTGCTTGTAGTGATGTTAAAAAGAGAAAAATCATCCTTTAATCAATGACTCAAAAGTGAAAACCAGCCTGAAAAGTTTGTTTTGTCACAACTTCTTAGCAACTTTTTGGATTTGAGCATCTTGAGTTCAATAACAAGCCAAAAATGTTTTTACTGTCCCTCTATTTCCAGCAGTCACCCAGTGAAATATTTGCACTCTGATAGTTTCATATCAAATGTGAATCATCATCATCCTTCTCTTCCTCCCTTTTATAGCATCCCGGTGGCACCCAGCAAAGTCCTAAAATGAAATCAGGCTCCTCCTCAATAAACGCTGATTTATGGGGTGAAGTTGGAAGGGGTTGATGATATTTCAGGATCTTGCTGACCGATTGGTCTGAGGATTCTGCATTTCCATAAACAGGAGCACCATATCCATATCTGATACCTCGTATATATACACCCCTGGGATGATTTCTTCCCACTGCCACTGGCCACTGCTGCCCTCCTCCTGGACTTTCCGTCTCGTCGTAGGTGAGACCAGTTTCCCTATCTTCCTCCTCCTCCTCCTCCTCTCTCTGCATGTCTGTACAGAGCTGGTAAACGGATATGAAACCACTGCTATGTGGAATCTTTTGGGGGAAAGCGCTAAGGTGATGAAAGTCCTGACCTCTGGGGTTTGTTAATAACTGAAGGGAAACATGAACCAGGGCGATCTGAGCGTTGTGTGTTTGAGCAGCGCTGCAGAGACTGAACGATGCTCTCATTTGATTTTGACTTTCTATGAAGATTTCTACATTTTGGGAACATTTGGCAGTTTTGGAAAGTTTTGATAAAATTTAGATGTATGAACGCAATCTGCAGAAGTCATTCTTTATTTAGTTATTTCATTAGGTTCATTTTTTTAGATGTTTAATTTCTTTTAGAAAAAAGCAAAAACAAAGCTGGGATATTTCTACTGATTTCAAGGTTAGTTTAAGAGTTTTCTGTTGCTGAAATTACTGGAAAGCATTTTATGGAACGAGTTTACTTTTCTTTCCTAAAATAATCAGAACAGTTGTTACTGCGATGCGTCTTACAGATTTATGTTTGGGAATATCTGTTCTTTTTCTGTATGTTTCTCTGTAAAAACTATTTATGAAGCATTAAAAGTAAAATCAAAGTACATTTTATTGTATTTTGTTGTTTGACTGAGTTTTAAAGATCAGGATCTTTATATGTCCTGAAGGATGGAAGGAAAAAACATGGAAAAAAATGAGGTGTTATGATGGATATTAGTTTCCTTTTTGACTGTTTAGGGAATTTGTGCACCACCACTGTTAAACATTTCTCAAGCTGTGAAGTCACTCTGCTATAAGCATCACAAAATGTAATTGTTTGTTACTTTTTTTTTTTTTTTAAGTATATTGATTGGTAAAGCATGGAGCTGATTCTGAGTGTTTTATGGTTTGATTTGTGGACTGCACAAATATAAAAGTTCTTCTTTTTGTTTTACAGTTTTAGAAGTTTTATAGCCTAAAACTATAAACCTTCTTGCCTTAAATTAGCTTCTTTGTGTCATATTTCAGCTGGAAAACTAAACCTGTGCGTTATTCTCATTAAATATATCTTCTGAAACTTGACTCTGGGACCGGCTGCCTTGTTTTTGGGGTGTGTTTACCCGCTGGTGTTGGCCGCAAAGCTGCTGCCGCAGCACATTCTGTTGGAAAGATTCTTCTCTGGGAAAGGAATTGAAGTGTTAACTCCCCAAGGATATTTAGTTATGAACCCCTGTAAAGGAGCTTATCGCAGGCGTCAGTGGCCACATTTGACCCCAACCCCAAAGTTAGCTCTGTCATCACTCAGCTGCTCATCAACTGGCTGAATAGATCACATTTCATACAAATAAGGTGTCTCATATGTTTCCAACCTGATGAGTTTTTCTTCTGTTTCTTTCTCCAAACAGATTGTGAAGAACAGAAACCGTAAACATGTCTGAGTAAGTGCTGTCTCTTCATCATATATCAGTGATTTTAGTGGAGCAAGTATTTTACTGGACTTCACTGGATCAAATGAACATAAGATTACTATGGATCTTACTTAGGAAGTAAACGTTAATAGAGGAAAAGAAGGAAGGAGAGGGCAAAAGAAGAAAAAGGAGGATGGAAAAAATGGAAAGGAAGGCAAAAATTGACAAAAAAGAAGGAAAAACAGAAAAAAGAAGAGGATTTAGAAAAAAGGGAGGAATTTAAAAAGAAGAAATAACAAAAGCAGAAAAGAGAACAAAATGAGGAGAGAATGAAAAGGAAAATACAGGAAAGAGCAGAAAGAAGGAAATAAATAAAGGAGAAAATTAGAGGAATTACTAAAACAGGGAAAAAGTATGAGGAAAGGTCAAACAGACTAAAGAAAGAAAATGATCAGAAATGAAAGTGCAAAGAAGAAAATTAGGAGGGAAAACTTTAAAAACTTCATGTCATTTTCTTTCTAGCTGTGTTTGTACAGCTGTTTGAATTACTGCTGTTACAGTTGTGACAGAGACTGTTGTGTTCACTCCTCACAGAAAAAAGATGACTTCAAGCCGCAGGCATCATCTGAAGGTATGTCGTCGGCAGTCTTTCTGAGCTTTGAACGGTTTTATTACTTTAAAAAGAAAGTTGGCATGTTCTCTGTATCGACTGTAAATAAAAGATGGATGTTGATACTGTAACGTCAACCACATTAAGCAAATGGGGTTACCTAATGCTTATGTGTAGTTATTTATGAGCTAGTAAGATAATATGACAATGCAGCTGTAGTAATCTTTCTTTATTGTCACAGCAAACTGTAGATCAGTCCTTTGTGCGCTCCCCAACTCAGCTCAGATCAGCTGGTGGGGTTTCTGGTCTTCCAAGCACCTGTTGTCAACATTTAATTACACAGCGCCCTCTGGTGGACAGACTATGCAACATTGTTTGCATAGTTTTTTGTGTCCTGTCTCTTTGTTATTTTATTTTTTAATTTTCATTTATCTGTCATTATACTCACATACTGGCAAATATAGGCCAATATATCAGGAACCCAACCCTACTTTATTATCTTTCTACATACTAATGACGATTGACAAAATGACAAAATTGACAAAATGAACTCCAAGTGTTAAAAGTAACAGATAAGCCATAAACTCAACAGCAAAGTGTTTTCTGAGGTCACAGGTCAACTGACTCAAAGACTAGTTTCCCATAGACCTCTATACAGCCAAAGGTGTTTCTGCTGAACATTTTAAAGTATTCAGGTTTCACTTTCGCACTCAACGGTTCATTACTACTGACTTCTTGACTTTTCTTTTGTCCTGCAGAGTTTGATGCTGCAGATCGCGGTGAATTGGATTGAAAAGGAGAAACAGGAAATTGCAGCCTCTAAGCAGACCTACATGGCAGAGAATTGCCCCCCTCCTGCGCTGAGTGGAGACCAGGCAACTCTCATGGTGAGAGTCAAAGCTCAACTGAAAGCTGCTGAATGGAAATCATTCTGAATATTCCCTTTATCATTATTTCATGCAGACAATGGTTCTTTTATTTGAGGATTTCCGAATTCTTGTCAGCTCTTATTTATAATATTCATTTAGTGAGGATATTTGTAACTATAATATCCTCACTAAAGATGAGTCCTAAGTAACAAAACATTGGATGTGTCTGTTCGCTCAGGAAACCTGCAAAAAGTTGCACGCCCTCATCGACAAACTTGATGAAGAGAGGTACGACCTGGAGATCAAAGTGGGCAAGGCTGATAAAGAGGTACACTTCCACCTGCTCTGCAGAACAGACTGGCAGCTTTTCACATCCACAGAACGTGTTAACCTTGAAATCACTCAGTGTGATATAGTTGTAAACAAAACAGGAAGGCAGGTTGTTCTTTCACCTTCTTTCTTGCACAAGATTTGCACAAGAGTTAAAGCATCAAGTACAAAGGTTCACTGTAATAATCAGGTTGGTAAGATTGGAGTAGGGCTACTGTATTAAAAGCCTATTTGAAGCTGAGTCAAGACAATTTTAGTTTTTATCTGTTCAGCTGCAGCTGTTTAATGTTCTGGGAGTCAATAGAGACGACATATAAAGAACAAATTGAACTCTGTGCTTGATCTACATACAAATTTGATATAATTTCAACAAATATAAATAGATGTCCCATATTAGTATCATAAATTGTTGCACATGAGAATCCACATTTCTTTCCATATTTCAAGGGTCTTTCAGAAATCATGTTATTTTCCTTAGAATTGACTGATCTGTGGTTATTTCATACCTATTAGTCTCAAATCTAGAACATTACCTCCTACAGAGCGGGTTAGATCTGCAGTGTAAGTTACCATGGTGATGTTCCCCAGGAAGAAGTGAAAGTAATACTGAGCACCAAGGTTAAATCCTGAAGTTATCTGGATGAGCACAAATCCTTTCTCTTTGTGCATGATGTCTGCTTTATTCTTTATTCTTGATATTTCCTACAATTTAGATGCATGAGAGATAATTTTTTTCTCATTAATAATGATTATTGATTAGACTGTTTTATTTTTAACATTTAAATATGGATAATAAAGTAACAACAAAATATATTGTATATTTAATTTCCAGCAAATTTTGTCATTTATTGTCACACCAAGGAATTTAATTTCACTCTATCTTAACATTTTATTTAAGTATCTAAATTTGATTTATTTTATACATAATACTTTGAATTGTCTGTTTTTCAAATTTAGTGATAATTAATTTATGTTGAGCTTTTTTTAATTTCTGAGTCCTGATCAAGTTGATCAGGTTCAAAAGTTGTTGCAAATTCTTCACAGAGCCGGAGATATTTGTGTAATCGGCAAATTAAAATAAATCAATAAATAAATCAGACATTCTAGAAATATCATTGTCTGAGTAGCAGTAGCAGTTTAGTTTTCATAAGCAGAGCCCCTCCTGCACTGCTAATGTGATAAACTCACATTACAGATAAAACACCGATGTAGGGTGCATGCAAAATGTAAAGCGTTTTCAGCGTTTCGCCGCTGGTTCTAAATGCGTCCGCACTGCTCTGCTTTCGACTTGGTTTCACCTTTAAACTGCTTGGTCGCTCGTAGATCGATGACCTGAAAATCAAAGTGGTCGACCTGGCTGGAGTGAAGAAGCCCGCTCTGAAGAAAGTGCGCATGTCCGCCGATGCCATGCTGAAAGCTCTGCTGGGCTCCAAACACACAGTTAACCTGGACCTCAGGGCCAACCTGAAGCAGGTCAAGAAGGAGGTGAAAGAGGAGGTGAGTGTTTGCATTTAATATTTTAATTTAAGATTCATTTAGGAGACTAGAAAGTCTTGACTGTCTCTGACTGTCACTGTTTTTCCTGCAGCCTGCAGAGGCGGTGGGCGACTGGCGTAAGAACATTGAGGACAAGGCTGACAGGAAGAAGATGTTCGAGGCCTCCTAAAGAACTGCTCGCTGCTCTTGTAGCTGTTCTGGGATGTTAGCACTTTTTATGGAATTTCTGGCATTGCTCATTGAATTGAAAAACCCCTTTTCTCATTAAATTTGTAAGTTTCAGCCTGCTTTGTTATTGTACATTTGTATAACTTTATAAATTTCAAAGGGTAAAAGCTGCTTAAACTTTTTTCATTAGTGTAACTTCCTGTTTCCATCTGTACTGATGTTCACTTTTAGCACCTTCCTGCTCCTAGACTTTTTGTAATAAATGTATTTAATTTCCTACCCCTGCTGTCGTTGGATGTTTTGTCTTTGACTCAGTGATGCACAACACTGCAAACTGAGTGCACAGCGCACTGTTTTCAAACTTTACAGTGCTGAGCTCGTCTTTCTATGTTTTTGTCCATGATTAAAGCAAATGTTGATTTGGAACAGAAACCACAGTACATTTTTTTCTGCAATGACGACATGCTGAAGTGAAGTTGTACATAAAAAAGCGTAAAAATTGAAAACAAAAACTTGCAGCTGATTGTTAACGAGTTCTGTTTGAAGGTGCTCTTTGTAGTGCTGTGCATGTCAGTGAGGGACAAGACACAATATCCATGTTTTTCCTACGGCATCATTAGTGTAGCAGTGATGTCGACTTGCAATTGGAAAAGCCATTTATCACTATATAGAAGGGGTTATAGTGTGTTCAGGGAGCTGTGAAAAGTGAATGTAATCTTTTCCTTTTTAATTCACACTTCACAGTATTTAGAAAATACAGGCCCCTCCCCCTTATAGACTGTATATAAAGCTGGACAGTGAATCTACGCTGGGTGGATTAGGGCCCTTCTATGTTCAAAGGAGTAACCTAGAATCCCACACTTTGCAATACTGAATTGATTTTATCAGACCACAGTTGCATTGTTAAAAACAGAATGCTACAGTTTCTGATGTACAAAAGCAAAAATGTCTGTGTTAGCAGGAAAGCTAACATTTACCAGAAGCAAGACAACTCCAGGATTGAGAAGCAGTTTCTCAATGAATCAGATAAACTGACCTGACAGTTGTCTCCTGATGTTGGGTAGATTCCCATTAAGCCAGACAGCCTTCAGTAGGTAAATGTGATATACTTCCAGTTAACCAAACTTTAAACTGAAGAAGGCTTGTGACAATATAATGATTTTATATTTTTATGGCAAGAAAGTACATCTTTATTGCCATAAGAAATGACAGGCAGTGCTATCTGTGGTCTAGTAAGACTGATGCATCTTTGCAAAGTTTGGTTATTTGATAAGAAAACTTTTATTTTTGTAAAGTTTTTTTTTCTTTTAACAGAGACATTTTTCCTTAAATCAGATCCTTTCTTCTCAAAATTACAATGTTGGGCCTAATACACTATCACCACTATCTCACACTGTGTAGAACTGTGGTCTAACCACGACAGTCTGGCTATGTTGGAAACTTGCTCTACACTTATCATTTATTAGATAAAACCTCTGCGTGACCATTTTTAGTTACAGTCTACAAAAACTGACAAAATGACAACATAACAAGAATGAACAAGAAATGAGTTCTGGAATTGAAAAATTAAAATTCATAATTTTTGTTATACATCTGAACATTACACTATAGAACTGCATACATACTGCATATACATACTGCATTTACAATACAGCTTCCCTTTTGTATATATATAGCAGAATGTAGTTGTATGTGGTCATGTGAAAGATCTCTACACTTTTTAAAAATACTTGTTCATGTAGAGTGTTTATTCTTAATTATTACTATATATATATCTATATATAGATATATATATAGATATTGAGATTTTTCTCAGATCTCTAGTAACATGATGAAGAACAGATAATACACACCTCTGACCACACGGGGTCAGCAGAGGATTTCCTGCACTGGACTTCTTTAAAGTTTTCTATCTGCAGTCCTCTGCAAACGCCATCAACTCATGAAAATGTATCCAGTCAAAATGTTTCAAAAGTAAAATTAGGATTTTCAGTCTATCAAAGCAGATCTGGGAGGACTGATCCATGACTTCTGAAACTCTTGAGTTTGGCTTTGATTTTTGACGATGATGCTAACTGACTGAACAGGATGGGTAACGTCCTGCTGTTTTTTAAAGACGTTTTTTGTTTTTGTTTTTGTTTTTACTAAAAATTTTGGATTTTTGTGTTGATTACAAAACCACATTCAAATGGACATTTTCAGGTGAGTCACAGTTTTTATCATATTTGTCTTTCTTTGCCTTATATGTGAAAATGTTCACTGTTTCTATTTATTGCCGTTTTTAAAATTTCTATCTCTTTTTTCTTTTCAGTTGCTGCCAATGTAACGTGAGTATTTTAACAATGTCTGCATCCAGAAGTTCATACCACAGCAGCAGATACTGTGGATCACGGAAGTTCTGATTGTATTTTAAAGCATGTTTCTGCACAAATCTCTGAATTATTAAGGCAACGCACTCCTAATAACAAAGGGTGTATGTGCAGTTTAAGTGCATTCTTTCGTTTTGTAGATAATTGCAAAAAACCTCCAGAATCTCTGATCTATCCAACATTTACATCACAAGAAACTGCTTAAACACAGTGAAGGTTGAAGACAGACTCTATTTCAAATATTTAATGCTTTAATCTGATGCCCAAAATAAATGTTTTTTTTCTCTTTGCATCCCCTCGGTTTTGATTTCTTGACGTTGTCACAGCTGGTTTTGCTGATTTATGAATGCCCTAAACTAGAAATTATCCCAAACTTTAAGTCATATTAAGTATGATTTAAGTCTCATCATTTCCTTATCTCCCTGTGCATAGTGCCTCATGTCCAGCTGTCAGCCTGACCTGTCCCAAGGAGGACTGCTGACCGCCTTGGATTGACTATTTATGAGGTGACTGGTCAAAGGATGAAGGCATTTCAGGAGCTGATTGGCCTGGTCGGTCTCAGGGCTTCTCATGGCCATAAAAGTTGAAACCAAACCCCCGTCCAAGCCCATATATACCCCACAGAGTTAGCTTTTTAATCAGTGACTCCCTCACTGCGTCCCAGCCCTTCAGCCAGTCTCTGCCGGCCTCCTCATCATCACTTTGTAGGTGAGAAACTCTTTTACTTAATGCTTAAAGTGAAGCTGATCCTCACAGGAAATACAATTTAGTGAGTCTGGTGCAGATTAATCTCAACAGGTTAAAAAACCTTCAATATATAAATCTTGAATGAATGTATTCAATAAGAAAATTATTATGTACAGAATTACTGAATTTTTCAATCATAACTGAGTAAAGTTTTCATATTTTTTGGATGTTTCCTGTTTATATATTATGGTTTTACCATCTTGCTCCCTTACATTATGTGCATAAAACTATAAAATCTACATAAAACTACTGTAAGATTAAAAAAACAAACTAGATTTCCATATTTATAAATAAACAAGAAACTGATTTATTGTTTCAAAAATGAGTTTTCCAAACTGGTTAAATGACATTTCTATCTCGTTTTCACACTGAACATCACAATTAAGCTCCTTCTTATTTTTTTAAATTATTAACATGGTATTAAAACTCGTGATTAATGCACATATAGTTTTATTCAACTGCATTAGAATCTGTAAATAAATCGACTCAAACAGTTATCAGCCTGCAGGGTCAAAGAACTGAAAAATCAGATGGTTCCAGCACATCCACCTGAGCTCTCCTGAAAGGCAAAAGGAAAGAGAAAATGTCGCTGCACCGAGATAATGAGCGATTGTCTCTGCCAGTAAAATAATTAGTAAAATGTGAAAGTGAATGAACTACACGTGTAAAAGCCTGCAGCAGTCTGATTCAGGTGTTGTCCTAAAGTTAATCAGCTGGGATCAAATGACAGAAAATATAAATTAAATCATTTTTTTAACAGTTTGATAATTTTCACATCTCAATGTCGTCCCCTTGGATTGCATTACTCTCCGACATGTGATGGTTGACCTTTGACACTGAGCCAGGATTAGCAGTGGCCCAGCTGGCACAAGATTCACCCTGAAGTTTCTATTCTTAAATGACCAAAAATGCACAAACCTCCTGTGGAGGCTGTCGGGGGAAGTTTCCAGAGGGAGACATCAGAAAAAGAGCAGAACAAAACTGAACTTTAAGAGTATTTGTGATGTACTTATTGATTTTAACACATATTTCTACACCAAGTTGCATTTTAATAGCAAATCTAAATTTATAAAAGCGTGGCTTGTATGTCATTATCCAGATAACAGAGTCCTGTGAAAAAACATCCCACGATTCAGCCTGTAAAACCATCTTTGGTAACTGACAGGCACCCAAACCTCAGCTCACTCTCTGGGCAGTTTACTTTTTTGGGAATAGTGTTGT
Source organism: Maylandia zebra (assembly GCF_041146795.1). NCBI lineage: Eukaryota > Metazoa > Chordata > Actinopteri > Cichliformes > Cichlidae > Maylandia > Maylandia zebra. Next base: position 66,037,322 of record NC_135173.1, on the reverse strand, counting down.
TTTTCGTTCACATTCATTTTGTTCTCTTTATTCTTTTTAAATCTACTTTATGGAGTTTGTAGTGCAGTAAAAATAAAGACGAGATGTGTGTGCAAAGATGAGGTCAGAGGTGACGTGATATTTGGATTCAAACTATAATTGGAATAGATTTCGAATTCCCATATTTCCTTATATTCCTAATGCTGTCAGTACAAACAAAGGCAGCAGGAAACGTAGTTTTAAACAGCTCTATATTGGATTATTATCACGTTGATCTTCAGATCAGTATATTGACCTTGAAGAAGAGTTTAGAGGTCATATGTGGTGTGACATTTAAGATTTTTATATATTATGGTACACACCACACGTTTCAGTTGCCCATGGTTAACACATGACCTCTTTGGTGGAGGTAATAAATTAATTGAATTTACTGAATGTAATCTTTTGTTACTTACATTGTCTCAAATCTTTGCTTTCATTTTCTTCTTCATTTTTTCGGATTATTACCAGAGTCAGAAACCTGAAGGAAGCCACAATGTCTGAGTGAGTATGTTTATTCTGTGTAAAACACTTTGAAAGAGCCAATCAGGATATCACATTCATCATTTTGTGAAGAGTTTACATCAGAATACTCGAATGTTGTTTTAAATATGTCGCGTCTTTATGAATTAAAGGGGAAAGAAGATGACGTCAAGCCGCAGGCATCATCTCAAGGTGAGACTCTGTTAAGATTATCAGCACTGCATCTACGTGGCCCCAAAAGTAAATGAAGCAGCATCAAGAACAACAGTACAACACACAGCAGTAATAATGTGGAATCTCTTTGTCGTCCTCTTTCAGAGTTTAATGCTGCAAATCGCTGCCAACTTGCTCGAGCAGGAAGCTGCTGAAATCATCGTCACCAAAGAAGCTTACCTTGCAGAGAACTGTGCCGCCCTCGACCTGAGCAGAGACCAGGCAGCTCTGATGGTAAGAACGTCAACCTCACTCTTACATGATGGGCTGTTTATATGACAACAACTGCATCTGTTTTTTTCCTTTTAATTCTCGACAGGACTTCTGCAAAAAGCTGCATCAGGCCATTGATAAGATTGATGAGGAGAGATACGACACCCAGGTCAAAGTGGAAAAGGCCGACAAAGAGGTGGAGGATTGTGTGCATCTGTCCTCCTTTTAGCAGATTGTGTGCTGCAGTATACTGCGTGGGTCTGTGTTTATCTGCTCTGTTCAGCCTTTGAGCTTCTCCTTTTGACTTCAGATCACTGAACTGAAGATGAAGGTCATTGAGCTGGCCGGAGTGAAGAAACCAGCCTTGAAGAAAGTGCGTATGAGTGCCGACGCCATGCTTAAAGCTCTTCTGGGCTCCAAACACACGGTAAACATGGACCTCAGGGCCAACCTGAAGCAGGTCAAGAAGGAGGTGAAGGAGGAGGTGAGTGTTTGCAGGCTGATTGTTTAAGAGAGCTAAAAACAGTTAACTGTTGCTGATGGTGGGCTGTGTTTGTGTCCTGCAGTCTGCTGAGGTGGTGGGCGACTGGCGCAAGAACATTGAGGACAAGGCTGACAGGAAGAAGATGTTTGAGACCTCTTAAAGACTTTCTCATCCAACTTTTGTTTTGCTCATTCTGGGATGTTACAGCTCTTCTTCACTGTTGCCTCTGATGTGCAATTAAATGTTCTTTTTGGAATAAGGCAATGCTGTGAAGCTGCACTTTTTTCAAGGCGGTCTTTTTTTATTTTAACGGCTAATTTAAGTTGGGCTAATTTATACGGGCTGTTGTATATTCACTTACTCCTGAGTTCAATCAGGTTCAATCAGAAATCTAAAGCAGGAGAAGCTTCTTTCCAGGTGTAAGATGACTTTAACATAACTTACATTTCCAAATAGGCAGTTAGAAACTGAGATGTGTTGTGCTGATGTTGAACCACCAGATGTCAGTAGAGAGCCCTTTCATCCTTTATTTGCTGGCTCCGTTTTCTTCTTTTACATCTTCTCTTTTTAGTTTGAGTCCTAGAAGACTCAGCTATCTGACTCAAGACTCAACTTTTTTTTCGTCATACCTGGAAGTTATTGATCAATCGTTTGTAATCAAATCATATTTGATCACCAATAAAGCTGCAGCCACACAGAGTTCTACAAATGGTGAGTGCTGTTACTCTTTTGACCTTCATCACTCTTTGTTTAATCACTGCATTCAATTTGTCTTCATTCCTTACAATATTCACAGTTTTTATGTTAAATAACTCGTATAAATTAAGTAGGGATTTCTCAACATAGTTTATCGGGTATGTTTAGATGTTTAGATATCTTTCCATTTGTGAATGTCATGGCTGAGAGGGGAACAGCTAACAACGGTTGTGTTAAACATCAGAAATTGATTTTTTCTAAACTTTCAAGTGTTTCTCTTTTGATTTAAAGTTCTAAGGAAGAATGCAGTCAATCAGACTGTTTTCAGCTTCTATTAACAATAAATCAACAATAATAACAATAAGTCATCGTTAATGCATTCAGTGATAGAAACAGAACATAAAGACCAGAAACAAAACGATGATTGGTCAAGTTACATTCCCTGTCTTACTTTCACTTTCCTGATTCCCTCTCATAGGCAGCGACCTGGTGTGATGAATTTCAAACTTAATGTGCATTTTAAAAAAACCCTCAAATACTAATATTTGGATAGTCAAAACAAAATCGAACATTTAGTACATTCGTATTGAAATATTAGTGCTTATTAATGTGCTTATTATAGGTAGTAGCACAGTGTAGTACATCAGTATTATACTGGTGTTGCATCTATATGTGGTAAACATAATTATCAAACCATCAAACATTATTTCACTGTTAGGATAATAATATGGCTTATATAATTCTTTTTTTTATTTGTAATGTAATCCACCAAAAACTGAAGGAAGGAAATTTTCTTTCGATTTCCGTCTGTAAGCAAAGAGGAAAAAGCCAAAATGATGCCAAATTAGTTGTTTTGCTTCATTTATACATTTTAACTTACATTTACACGTTAATTTGTTTCATTTAAATATTAGATTTTTATTTATGACTTTTTAAAAATTTTACAAAATATATGTCCAAATTTCAAAATGACCATCAGCATTATGGCTTCAAGCACATAAAACTCATCAGTATTAAACTGTCTTCTTAAGTCAGACTTTGTTTGATGCCATTTTGTCAGATTTAGTTTTGTTGTAGTTTTTCTGTTTTTGATTGCTCTGTATTTGGCACACTGACTCTACCAAGGGTGTGGAACAAAATCCACGGCCCCCTTTGCTCAAAGAGCTGATTTTAAGTTGTACTGGCTGTCAGTTTTTATGGTTTGATTTTGTGTTTAGCCTCTTAACGTTCACCACGTCACCGGTGGCCCATCGAGGGTGATGGTTCTTTTTGTTGCAACAATCCCACAGTTTATAGGGACATTTGCTGAAATTACAGGATGTTACCTTTGACATACAGTTGTACTTTCATTTCTGCATTAACATTTTAAAAAGGGGTGAATTTAATTCACCCTCCCTCTCCCCCTCACCCCTACACTTAACCCTTAACCTTAACCCTGGACAGGACATCAGTGATGTCATGTGCGTGAAGAGTAACTTGGTGCTGAAGCCTCATTTTAACGACAGCTGAACTTGATTGTGTCTAACAGCTTCAAATGCTGTTCTCAGAGCTCAGTGGGAATCAGTGAGATTGAATTACGTCAGCCACTCCGTTTGACTGTTGTGTGACAATTGCTTCGTCCCTCCGCTGGCCTCTGCGGGTGGGAACCTGATAGCGTCTGTCCAGCCTCCCGTCCAGCCTCTCATCCAGGGAGGCGACTTCCTCCAGTAGAAATTTATGAGGTTCCTCGTGGTATTTCTGGAGCCTGATGACCCATTGGTCTGAAGTAGCTCTGCTACCATAAAAAGGGCTGGCTTTCCTGCTGAGCCAGCACTTTATAGCCTATATACTCTGTTTAATCTTTACTGTTTGAGACTTAGCTGTGTCTCCCTCCCTGTTCTTCTTCCTCGTCTTGCTTAGTAGGTGAGAATTTCTCCTATAGCTTCACTCACTGTCAGGGAACAATACAGGGAGGGCTGCTCAAGAGGTGGGGGGTCCGGGCATTCTGGAGAGGCTTTTTAAGCACGAAGGACTAATTTTTTTGTTTTTAAAGATGTTGTTGCAGCTGTGACCTCTGACCTCTGATGTTGTGTTTAGAGAGAGAGAGAAGGAGCAGTTAGCTGGAGCTGACACTTACGATGGCTATTCAGACAGCGGACGATACTGGACATGCAGACGGGTTAAATGTGGATTTTGGTGTTGCAGAGCTTTTATTGATGTTTGCTTTGCAGCTTGCACGCTGTTGACGAAACTGTCAAGATTTGAGGCTTGAAGCAATGTTCGAAGATGCGTTTGTTTTACCACTTTAGCTTAAATCTGCACACAGAGTTGGTTGGAGTTTTTGGATATTATAGACCTGCCATTCCTCAAATCATTTAGAGATCACATCAAATCCAGATAGATCATATAGATCATACCATCATGAAAAAAATTGAGAAAATGGTTTTATTTAGAGGTGAAGAAGAGTCGTTTCCTGCACGTTCTGCTGACCAAGTTTAAGGAATGTGTGTTTTTCTATAATCAGTCCTAAATGATTTGAGTCTTTCTATGCATCTTTGAGCTAAATTAGTGACTCTTAGCTCACAGGACTCAGTTTGTGTCTTTTAGGTTGGGCTGTGAAAGTGAGGATTTGTATTTTGATGATGGATGCAGACTTTATTTTTAAAAAAGCCTCATTCTCCAGATGGTGACCTGGGCACACACTTTGGTGCCTGGCATGGCTGCAGGATGTTGAAATCTGTTAGCTGCTCTCACTGTGCACTCGCTGCCACACTCGGTTCATCTGCCGGTGACATTTAGTGCTCAGATCGTTGGCTCGCTCCAACAACTTAAATTCCAGGCAGAAATGTCTTCAGAGGGGACAACTGTCGAGCGCTCCTGGGTGCCTGACCCCTCCTGTCCAAAATTAGCTGGTTTGTGGCAGTGTGATTTTCCATGATAGTAAAGCGCATCGTGTTTCTCGCTGGAGGTCAAAGGGCACCCAATCAATAACAGGTGTGTCCAGCTGAGCTGTGAGTCAGGCAGAGTCAAGGTTCTGTTACTTTTCACTCCTCGCATTTGACTAACGAGTGTTTTCTGTCTCTGCAGGGTGTGAAGATCACAAACAGCCAAAATGACTGAGTGAGTACAATTTTACTTTTTTCATTTTCTCCTTATTTGCTTGCCTTCCACCTTTTTTCCAAGCCTTCTTCTGTGTTTTTCCTCCTTCTCCTTCCTCTTCTTCTTTACCTCCTTTTGTCTCTCCCCCATCTTCTTCTTCTTTTCTTACTCCTGCTTCTGGTTCACCTTCTTTAAGATGATTGCACATGAAGCACTTATCAGTGGGAGTGAGAGGTGCTGACAGGTGGATTTGTATTGTCAGGTTTGCTGTGTGGCAGACGGGTTTAGGACCAAAACACAGAACTCCACAGACAAAATGTAAACTCCAAAAGCAGCTTTATTGCAGAACCTCAGAAATTAGCCACGAAACACACGAGGCACACAGCTTAAGGGAGAACATGACAAAAGGGAAGGGACGACTGAGACAATAAATACACACAGAGGATAACGAGGGAACAAGCCAACTGAACATGACACACACAGGACAAGGGACTATCAAAATAAAACAGGAACTACCTAACAGTGAGACCTGGACAAAGACATATGAGCTTGACACAGAAACACAAGCGAAGCGGAAAAAACGAGGGACAAATAAACCAGTCTGAAACCAAGAAATGCTGCAGTACCACCAGAACATGTGAAACCAGAACACAAACAGCTCTAAGACAAACTCTAGGTCAGCTGCTCGCACTTGGAACTGAAACCAGCACCGAATAATGTGACAAAGATGATCACAATTAAAAGCTAAAGAAAACTCAAAACAAACCCCCAACCCTGGGTCAGCGATCCATGACATCTATAGCTTCGCGCAGAAGCAGATTTTGTAGACATAGAAAGGTGTTGCGTAAAATAAGGAACTGAATTACCAAAATGCAGAAAAATTACAGTCGGTCATTTCAGCTCTGAAGGTAATTTTCTAATCTCTGTCTCACAGGGGAAAGAAAATGACGTCCAGCCGCAGGCATCATCTGAAGGTGAGGCTTAAACCTTTTGTTTTCTAAAACCTTTGAATTTTTGGAGGCTCTCTCTTCACTTTGCATGTTTTCGTCTTCCTGCAGAGTTTGATGCTGCACATCGCCGCCAACTGGCTCGAGCAGGAGAAGACAGACATCGCAGCAGCGAAGGAGGCCTACTTGGCTGAGAACTGCCCACCTTCTGACCTCAGCGGAGACCTGGCTGCCCTTACGGTTAGAACGAAACTGTGTCATATGCTTACACTTTCTTATGACCACAAGAAAACATCGGGGCGTTTTCCTCATTGTAGTGGAGCAGGTTGCAAAAAGTTGAGTTTAGGACATCAGAGGAAGGTGAAACATTTGTGTTATGAGCTGGTTAAATCTTACATTCCATTACATGTCCGTGATTAAAAAGCTATGAATATTTTCTAAGCAGTTATGTGACCTTATTTTACATTTAGCTGAAATTCATAATTTTCAAAATAAAAGTATTTTAATGCAATGTACTGATGCCAACCATTTATTTCTTACAAATTCATGTTTTAGCTAGAAACCACATCTATGAGGTAAAAGAGAAATAAACATGAAATATATATAAAATAGAGGAATTCAGATAAATACCTCCAAAGTGAACATCCATGCTGACTGCTAATGAAAAGCGTTCGTTCTGCACTTTAAAAGGACGCCTGCAAGAAGCTCCACGCCGCCATTGACAAGATCGACGAGTCGAGATACGACACCGAGATCAAAGTGCAGAAAGCCGACAAAGAGGTGAGAGTTTGAGCGAGATTATGGAAAACTCACTTTACTTTTAGATGTTTTTAATCTTAATGTCATCGTGTGTGCATGCTTTATTTCCAGATCTAGTTCCTTTGATCGTTCTCGACTGGGTAGGTGTAGATTTCAGTGCTAAATATCAGAATCAGAGGCTCTAACACTACTGAGTGACGACTGTGTCGACAGTCAGCAGGTCTTTTTTAATCAAAAAGTATGAATTGGAACTATTATAATGCATGTTGAGAGGCAGCTGGATAAGTATGAAAGAGCTGGAAGGAAAAAGGAGGCGTAGGTTTGATATGAGGGCATTTTTGATTTTCATAAAAGTCTGAAACTCAGTTAACTGTGTGCTGCTGGAACATGTTTCATGTGTTTAAAATGGTTTTTATATTCCTAGCTGCTAAGTCAGTTCAGGACTGTAGGGGGCAGACGTCTGTCCCAGTTTTCATAGGTGATAGTTACAACCAGGACAGGTTGGCAGGCCATCACAGAGAGACACACAACCATTCACACTCACGTGAACGGTTCACAGCAGCTTAGAAACCTGGATGTCTTTGGAGTGTGGGAGGAAGCCGGAGTACCTGCGGATCTGACTGGCTGCTTTTCCAGCTTTTAACGAACGATTCTCGACCTCCAGATTGAGGATCTGAAGCTGAAGGTGATTGAGCTGGCCGGTGTGAAGAAGCCTGCCCTGAAGAAAGTGCGCATGTCTGCAGACGCCATGCTGCAGGCTCTGCTGGGCTCCAAACACAAGGTGACCATGGACCTGAGGGCCAACCTGAAGCAGGTCAAGAAGGAGGTGAAAGAGGAGGTGAGACACGAGGCTTTCACAGCAAGGAAATCGGCTTGTTTCATCATCACTGTGTCCTACTGCAACAACTTCAGGATTCAGTTTAACTCACTGGACCGAATTCATCGAAAGAAACAGAGCGTAGCCACGTGTTAGGAACTAATCTGAGGTGAACGCTGATTCAGCAGGTTTGCAGAGCTTCTCTCCGTCATTATCACGCGTCACGTTTGGCCCAGCAGCTCGATACAGTGGATCTCGAGTGATCTCATTATTTGAATAAAATAATTTAATTTTTCTCTAAATTTAAATGATTTCTCTCTCTTCTCTAAAACTGTAAATCAGATTTCTGCTACACAAAATGAAATAAATAAATAAAACGACAGTTTTACAATGCACATAAAAAATGATCATCAGCAGTGAAGTTAGGCATGACATGCGAACCGTTATAGAGAGGAAAATTAAAACATAGAGGCCTAAACATTCAAATATTGTACAAGTTAGTGTTTCTCTTAAACTACATTTATTTATTTTCATTTTTATTTGTTGCACATGTTTTCATCTATGCACAGCTATCATTTGGGAGAAGACTGCATTGAGTCAGGCAAGCCTCAGGCACAAGTGTAAATGGTTATGGCTCTGTTATTATAGTTTTGGATTTTATAATTAGTTTTATTTATTTATTTTGTTTGTTTTTTAATTTTATTTTGAAGTCAGTTTAGTTTCATTTAGTTTCCAGATCAGTTTAGTTTTTATTGTTTGAACATATTTTGCTTTTTTTCAGTTACTTCAACCAAGGAGGTTAAACGTTATAGGTTCAAGCATAAAATATAAAAAATATAAAATGTTTGGTCTCAGTTTGAGGTGTTGACGAGTTCTCCTCATTCTTTCCAGCCTGCAGACGTTGGCGACTGGCGTAAAAACATCGAGGACAAGGCCGACAGGAAGAAGATGTTCGAGAGCTCCTAAAAGCCGCCTGGATCGGCGGAGATGGTGGAGGTCGGCGGGGGCGTTTAAGACTGAGGTCTGAGTGACTGAAGGTGTCTCTGGGTCTCGTCTGGACCCTCAGGGACAAAAGTTCAGACAGTTTCTTGATGATTTTTTGGCTGTTTTTGTCACGCTGTCACCCCTGCGCGTCAGAGAGACTGAACCAAAACAAAGTGAATTTAACTTCGTCTGCAGTTGAAACATCTGGCAGAGAAACGTCAGTTCAAAATGTACAGCTTTTCATGGAATCGTTAGCAATAAAAGTTTTGAAATAAGGATTAATTTGTTGCTACTTGTATCCACTTAGTAACAGTTTAATGCCCTTCAAATTGATTCCTTAACATTTTCACACTGACACCTTAAAGAAATTCGATTTTTGACAAATTTATTAGAAAAAAAACATTTAGAGGACCTGAGCTCGTTCTGAAAGAGGAAAACTCTTTTTCAGCTGAGAGAAGAGATTCTCCGACATGACTTTTCCAGTCTGCAGCATAAAAACTATAAAACTGATAGTTAAGAGAGCAAACAATGAAACCTATATAAATGATACTTCTGTTAAAAAAGTAATTACATTTCTAAATGCACAATAACATTTACAAAAGTTCAAGCAGTTTTTGCTGTTGAACCCAAAACATCATGTTTTCAGAGAGCAAGCAAAAAAAAATCCTTTTTAGATATTTTCCACACAAAGAAGCAACGATTCAACCTTCTCGTCTTTCTAGTTTTCAAACAGTTTCTACATGTAAAGAAAAAACATCTGATTCCAAACAGTTTAAACTTTAGACTATTGAGATTATTAAAGTAAGTTCATCTTACCCTGTTGCAAGTAAAAAATCATGTTGCAGAAATGTTCACATGTTGGAAGCATTTCCATGTTTTTATTTTTAAACTATGTTAGCGTAGCTTTGTGTAATTTGTGGCTCAAAATAATCCTTCTTTAAATTAAGCTGGGCTTGGTGTAGCCCCTCATTTTAGGAACTTTCTTCTGAGTGGCTGTGAATCTCAAACAAAAGCTTTGATCAGCAGGTGGGCGGTGCTTATTTGGTCAAAGGGAGAACTTTGTGATGACCCTGTTAGGGCTAGCCAAGCTTAATGACATCATTCGGAGCCAATAATAGACACTTGTTTTGTAAACCCGGGTGTTTAGAGGAATCTGCAGCCTAAACTTTAAAACACATACACTGTCCTCGTTATTTGAAATTTTGGCCACTTTTCATAGAAAAATTCAAATTAAATAATTAAACAAAAGACATAAAACAGTAAAGAAGGAAACACATAATAATTTAACGTTGGGTTTTACAGGAAAGCTGAAGATTTCCATTTGTTGTGATGCTGCAGGGCTTAAAATGCTCCTTTTGAGTTAAAGATCAAAACATATATTAAATCTGTCCGAAGCCTTCTGAAGACATAAAACGTGTTCTGTTCATTCTCCTTTAAGTTTATTCCATATACACAAACACAGCATGGAGGCATGAAGGGTTCTCACAGGGAGGGCGTTTTGCAGAGCAGGGCTGGGCCGGGTGTATTTCAGGAGCTCGCAGGCCTATTGGTCTGCCTGGGAATCCATTTCCATAAAGAGGATCTGGGCAATTTGCTGAGGCATCGCAAACCACCATATATACCTATTTCATTTTTCACTGTCTGTGGCTTTGGCAGTGTCTCCTTTTCTTCCACCAAGTGTGTCCTGTCCTCTTCTTCCTCCTCTCAATAGGTGAGAAATCTTCCTTACTTTATCTTTTTTCTTTTTCTAATATCTCCAGCATCTTTGAGCTTCTCTGAGAGCAGCATCTTCTATTTTATCAGATAGAATAAAAAGATGCTGCATGCAGCCACGTCTCAAAACGACTGTGTTTTGAAAAGACATGATTTAAAGCAGGATTACAGCTCTGACTGTTCCTCACTCAATCCAAGTGGCTTCTTTACATTTGTTGGTGACATTTGACCTTTTTCTGTCAAACCTAAATTTATATGACGTGTTCAGCTGCTCTGCCTCAGTCTTGTCAAAGACCTGATTTCAGCTGTTTTGCCTCAAATTGTTCATTGACTTTTTGGATGTGCGTACAACAGAAATATGAGCTGATCAGAAGGCCTGGAATTACAAAAATCTGATTCTGGTTTGGTAAATATTTTCTGGTTCCCTGAAAATGTTTATGTATAAAGTTAAAAACTGAACAACACTTGAATCATTAATTAATCTTATATATGTATATATACCCTGCCTAAACAAACAAACAAAAAAAGATGTCTAACCTAATCTTCTAATCAAAAAGTGACATTAATTGGTCATGAAGACATGCTATCAGAGTGCCTCAGAGACACTATGGATAGTTACTAAAGGTTAGCTACTGTCAGCTAGTTCATGATGTCATGTTAGTTAATGATATTCCACTGGAGATTTTTTCAAATTAATCCTTCACTCGATCACGTGTAAACCGCAGAGACGTGACACATGATCCCGGCCAGCCCAGTTTAGTTCAGTTGACGTCGCTGCTCTTCAGCTGTGGCCTCAGATCGCGTTACGGCACAAATATTCCCGTCTATCCATCTCCATCACAGCAGCAGAACATGCTGATCTCAGAGAACCTCACACTGATTATCTGAACATCTCTGGTGTTCAGCAGGGCTCAGAAAGACCTCAACGTTTCCTCCAGTCACTCAGTTTTATGTTTGTCTTACTGCAGGTTGTGAACCCGAAAAACCGCCAAGATGTCTGAGTAAGTGCGAAGAACATCCTGTCTGATTGATGCACACTATACCTCATTTATATATGCACCGAAATCTGTCTCCTTTTAAAGATGCTCCCTTTAAATGTTTAATATCTGGATCCAAAAAAGATGTGAATTAGAAAAATGTAACCTTTACAACTATTAATGATCACAACTTCCTCTCAAACAGGAAAAAGATGACTTCCAGCCGCAGGCATCATCTCAAGGTAAATAAGGATTATGAAAAAAAATTGAGTTCTTCTGCTGCTGAGTATGTTTGAGTGCAGACCATTAAACACGAGACTGGTTGATGATGATTTCTGTCCTGCAGAGCTTGATCCTGCAGATTGCTATGAACTGGATCGAGCAGGAGAAAAAGGAAACCGAGACGGCCAAACAGGCCTACATGGCCGAGCACTGTTCTCCTCCAGACATGAGCGGAGACCAGGCCGCCCTGATGGTGAGAGAGACATCAGGGTTTATCCGAGAAAAAAGAAAGAATAAAAAAGAATAAAATGTTTCTTTTAGTAGTTCAGGAAACAATCAGCTACTATAATAGCCTATTCATTTAATTAATTAATTTATGCTGTTTATTACTGTATTTATTTCATTATGTTGTTGTTTTGAGTAGAAACATGACTGTTATTATTATTTTGGCATTTAAGTGCCACCATAATGCAGCATGGAAACTGGACACTTAAAGGATGCTAATGAAATGAGAAGCTAGCCTGAACTTTGCTGCTGTAATTCATCATAAACATAAATTACCTGAAAGTGTTAAGTGAAGCACCGAGTGACCTGCTAACATTAGCACTCCTCTGCCAGAGGAATGTACATCCTTTAGCACCTAGCTGCTTTGATCGGCATGGCTAGCAATGCGGTAACTTGCATGTCTCTTCCCGTCTTGTGTACTTTTAGAAGCAAAAGTAGTTTAAAACTTTATATGAGCTTGAAACAAATGATTTACTCACTGGTTTTGTTACTTTAACAGCACTTTTGATATAAAAAGGGAAGGCCGTATAACTCTAAAGCTGTGGGAAGATCATCTTCTGGGGTTTCTTTATGCATCAACAGGAACTCTGCAAGAAGCTTCACGCCGCCATCGACAAGATCGATGATGAGCGGTACGATGCCGAAGCCAAGGTGCAAAAGGCTGACAAAGAGGTAATCTTCCTCTGGGAGCATAACAGGATTAGAGTGGCCTCTAAAAAGTAAAGAAGGGTAAATATAACACTTTCTTTCTGTGCATAGATTGAAGACCTGAAGATCAAAGTTGTGGACCTGATAGGAGTGAAGAAGCCTGCCCTGAAGAAAGTGCGTATGTCTGCTGACACCATGCTGCAGGCTCTGCTGGGCTCCAAACACAAGGTGACCATGGACCTGAGGGCCAACCTGAAGCAGGTCAAGAAAGAGGTCAAGGAGGAGGTGAGTTCACAGACAGAGGGTGGTTTTGTCAGGATAAATCGACATGTTTGCACTTTTAGTTCCAGCAGTGATGGATTTTTATTCTTTCTTTACATTACTGAGTTTACTGATGTGGTGCCAGTAAACCTGTTTTAATATCTATGAAGCAGCTTATCATCAATGTGATGACCTTACACTATCAGAATATTATATATAATGTTCTCCAAAGTTTTGGCATTCATGACAAAATAATTCTGACGTGCACAAAAAAATAGTTGGTGACTTGGACGCTAAAGCGTCACGCGGTTAGACGATACACCGTGGCCTTTGAATTCCAGGCTGAGATTATATTGCAGATTTCAAACATAAATCAATTTTTACACAGCCAAAAATAATATGCACACCCAGGGAAACTTGGTGGCAATCTGGAAGAGAACATTTTTGGACTTCTGATCAGAAACTAGCACTGGAGCCTTGTATCCCACACATTTGCTCACAGATGAAATTAAAAAGCATTTTTTTCTTAATTTCTCTTAAATCTGTAATTAACAACTGAATCATATTTGGTCCACAAGTTTTTGGAGGACGTTTTGGAGACTTCTGCATCTTTTGTGTGTTTTTTTTCCTGAAAAACTTGAATAAATCTCACAGTTTGTGATGCAAAGTAAAACTCATTCAGGAAATTAATATTTTTTTTTTTTAAATTATTAGGAGTAGCATAATAAAGACTGCTTTTTCAAAAAAACTTAATTCCTGTCAATTATTTCATCAGTCAGTCTTTACAGTATTACAGAATTTTTCTACTTCTAGAAACATAAAGTCACATGTAAGGCATGTAAGGGCTGGTTTTCCATGTGTCAGCTGTCAAAGTGCAGAAATCAGCTGATTAAGTTCAATCACCTCTCTTTTTAATAAAACTAAGATGTCTAAATTCCCGGTTTGTTTGGACTAACTCGCTGCTTCCTGTCCTCTGCAGCCTACAGAAGCGGTGGGTGACTGGCGTAAGAACATTGAGGACAAAGCTGACAGGAAGAAGATGTTCGAGGCCTCCTAAATGTTTCGCTGCTCTGCTTTGTTTTTCTGTTTACATGAACTCAATGTGTCCTATTTGTGCTGGTGGAAGAGCGCGTTTGCTTTATGTCACACAGGTCTGAAGAGCAGGTTAGCAAATCTGAGAGGCGGGGAGTTGAATTTACCTGAGGGTTGTTATTTTGCACTTTGTCGTAGTCTGGAGGGAGGGGAAGGTTCACACACCAACACCAAGTCTTCAACTCCACACAGTCGGGGAAACAATCGCACACAATGTTCATTATACACAATAAAATCACGTGTCAGAGACAATCATGCTGTTTTTGTCTTTTTTTTGCCCAACTTTCATCATCATCATATTTACAGGATCACTGTAGAGGCTGAAGTTTAAATCTTTGTCTGAATCTGTTTTAAAGCTTTTACCATGATGCCAGGAAGAAACTCTGATTCCCACCTTTATGTCTTATCTTTGTTATCCAACCTAAATGTCCTCAAATTAAAATGAATTCTTAAAACAAGCCTACTCTATACATGATCAAATAAATCTTGGTTCAAATGGTAACTAATCTGCACAATCTGATTTTTACCAAAGATTTGAGCTTTTTCTTCATAAATCTATGAAGTTTTAATTGCTATGAGGTTGTATTTTATTGTTTTTATGAAATAAGTTGTGGAATAATTCAGATTCCGTACAGTCAGAATAGGACACCTAAGTTTGGTTTTTAGATTTCTCACCAGTGCTGCTAAATGCAACCGTTGCTCTCTGTTGTGTAATTTATGAACCATTAATGCATCTATCATATTTTCATGGTGCACTGTAATTGTATGAGCACAGTTTTTTTATTTAAAAAAATAATAATGGGAAGAGGTTTTGGTTTATATTAGCTGCAGTTTATTTGTTGAGTGTTTAGATTTCCAGCATCAGGTCCATCAGTACCAGCAATTTGTTTTCTGTCTTTGTCCTTGAACGTTTTGAACTTCTTCAGACATTTGTTGGATCGTTTTGAATCACCTCATTTTCTGATGTGATTCAAATCTTTTGTGAAGCTAAATTGAGGAGAAATGTTACATTTAAATAACCATAAGGGTCAAACAGTGAAAGAAAAACAGCATCAAAGATCTAGATTTCTGCATTCAGCACCAAGGCTTATAAGACAAAAGTGTGAAATATGGATTTCTAGAGCAGACCTTCTTGACAGCATTAAACACTAGCAGCACTATCTCAACCAACTGCATGAGTCTGGAATTATTTCCATTTAACAGCTGAGCCTTGTCAGTATGTAAGTGGTGGAGTTCCTTTCTTCCTCAGTGTTATTAGAGAGCAGCTGTTGTCCCAAGGAAGACCCCCATCCACCAACCTGCAAATTATGGCAACAACTGTTCCTCTAGCAACAGTCCATCTTTGTTTCATCACACAAAGGCCCAGCAGTCCATCTCTGAAGCAACCAATAAATTAAACCAGTGAGTTAATTTATTGACATTGTATCTGTTTTTTTCAGTATTTCTAATGTTTTTATGACCTGGAAACATAAACTGCTTTATGGGTTGCAGGGATGTAGAAGGGATGTAGCCGCCACAATGATCAGACAATATTGAGACAAGAAGGCATGTTGTGTAGATAGCTTTTTATAATATGACATTATTTGATATTAAATGTGTAACTACTGAGAAGTGAAATGTACATCCTGGAGAAACTGAGCCATTCTCTGTAGAGTCTTTTAATGCAGCTGAACAGACAACAGCACCCACTAGCTACTCGGAACAATCCTTAACAATGCTGAAATTTAACTGTAACACATTTAAAAAAGTGTTTTGCATAAACATTTACACTGTCAATCAAAGCAGCCAAAACTCTAATTTAAAGTCTTGCTGACATTACTCAGGGAGAGGTTCTTTATTTCATTTTACTTATTTATTTATTATAAAACGGTCAATGTTTTTATTTCTGCTGTAAAGTTATAACCTGGGAGTTTAAATGCACTGGCTCGCTTTTGGAGTCTGCCTCAAGTGGACATTAGAAGAATTGCAGTTTTTGGCCACTCAAATTTTCATCCAGCATTTGCTGCAATTAAGTAAGAGCAATTTGATGGGTGTTTTTAGGTGTACCAGCACAAAATACCTTGTTTGTCATGTTTTTATGTGACGGTAAAGTTTGATAATGATCAGTACTGTTTTGAGTGTATTTAAAAAATATTAAGAGAACTCTTCTTATTAAACACAAAGTCATCTCAAATTGTCTGATCATTCAGGTTTCCTCTCTAACTTTATAGGATTTTTTAAAGTGCCTTGACATGACTGTTGTTGCATTAAAAAAAAATTCATAAAAAATGAGTGAAGTAAATTTAAATAAGGGTAAATTTGATTAAAAATAAGAGTCATGCACAGCCATCAATCAGTTAAACACTCCATTGAGACTTTAATGATTTATCTCACTGGTTGCAAACACGCCCCACCCTCCCTCAGATGCCCTCACACTCCTTGTATGGTGCTCTGAGCTCTGCCTCCAGCCTGCCGGGGCCCTCGAGGCTTTGGTTTCTTCAGGGGCTAACTTTATCCCCTGAGACTCATGGGGAATGTGAAGGAGATGCCTACGAGTTATATTTGAATCATCTGACTTCAATAAGACTCCTTAAAGAAAAAAAAAAGAAAAGAAAATTGCAGCGTCTTCCCTCCATCACCAGCCTGTAGGGCTGCGACTGACACCTGCTTTTAAATTTAGTTTGAGTGCTTTCAAGCAGCTGCTTTTCCCGATGACATCTGTCTGCCGCTATGTATCTGTGACTGTATTGTGGAACGCACATGGATAGGGAATTTAAAAAAAAAAAACTATAAACATAAATGCAGCTCCTCATGACACCGTTTGAAGCTGTAAAACAAAGTACAACAGTGGCGCTCGGTGAGGTGTTGCTCCTGCCTCGTCCTGTTTTCACCCACATTTCAGCTTTCCAGCACCCTCGTTTCTCTGAAGCCCTGCAGTTACTTGGATTTACTTCCGTTCTCCATCTGTCCACCAGGTGTCCTCTAACTACACCATCCTGTGTCTTGTGGGCTACAGGGACAGTGAGGCGACATGTTATCTCATGGCTTCAAGATTAGCGACGATGAAAACGGAAGTTTCAGTTCATCTTTCTTTTCTTTAACCCGTAGACATGTGGGGTCAAATGACCCCACAGGTTGTTCTTCTTCAACATCTTTAAAATGAAAAGTTGTAATATATTCATATTCCAGGTATTCCTCATAAAATATGTTTGTAACATGAGGCCATTTGCATTTTTATTTATTTTTTCGTTAATTAAAAAAAATGCAGTTTTTGTATCACTACCCCACTCTTCCACAAGTGGGTCAGAAATGACCCCAAGCAGTTCCTATGGGATCTTCTATGAAACTTTAATTCTTAGCAGCTCTGACTGTCCCACTTACACTTCTGATGGATCAGGAATTCGTTTTTACACAGTAACATACATGATTTATAGTTTTCTGTGCATTTCAAACACTGTCCTTTCTGATGTTTATTTTTAATATCTAAAGTAATATGGCTGCCATGAGGCCAGCTAGGATCCCTGTGGACCTTGCCCTACAAATGATCCAGGACGGATGGGAAGAAGAGTCCATCGGAGGCATTGACTGACATCTCAGATATAGAGGACCCAGACTTTTGCAATGCAATAAATGGTACACATCCAGAGGATGGAACAGCCCCCCCCCCCTTGCAACAATCAGAAACCCCCCAAAAGTCTGAAGTCTCTGAGGAGCAGCAAATCCATGCTGTTCCTGCCCACAGCTGAAAAAAAGCTCAAATCTGAGGTGCTGCTGTAGATGGAGGTTCGTGGTCAAAAGAGGGCGTGTTTGCACTGCTTTTTGCTTTGAGTGGAAGCTCAACAGTGCGAGGGCTCTGCAGCCGTTTAGATCAGACAGACTTTAAATGTTGACTCAATGCAAACGGCCTTTTTTCATGTGAGAGAAAAACTGTGCCTGCATTATGTGCGTATGTCTTTCTTTGTTCTGTTCTGCTATTTGCTTTTGTTCATGGGGGGGAAATAACTTTTAACTATTTTTACAGCACTTCAGAAAGAATAGATGTTCATTTAACCCCATTTTATTCATCAGATACTTTGTAGTTACTTTACAGACTCAAAGGGACCCAAAGGTTAGAGAAATTAGATTGCTGGTTCATAAGTGCCAGAAACTGCAGTTTTTCTAATGTCCACTTGAGGCAGACTCCAAAAGCGAGCCAGTCCACATAAACTCCCCAAAAAAGTATGTGCCATAAAAAATCTGGGTGGGAAATCAGAAAAGTGACGACTGATTGAAAAGGTTAAGAAGTCTCAGACTGAGCTGCTCGAAATTGCTTTTTAATGAGTGTGTGGATCTATGAAGAGAGCTGAGTAAGGTGTAGCCACCCAGCATGACCAACCTGCTCCCAGTCTGTCACATCAAATACGGGTGTTTTGTCAGATGCTGTTGATGTCTGAGATATATACAAAGGATGCGCCTCACTGTTGGTGCTGTGACACACTAGGTGTAGAAATACTGAGTGCACAATGAGGCAGGACAGCAGAATACAGACCTGTTTTTCAGGAGACTCTGATTTGTCTTCTTTGGTTTTACTTAAGTATGAAGTGATTCAGATAGGTTTCAGAAAAAAACTTTGATAAGGTTCATTATCAGTACTTTGTGAGTACCAATTTGGAGATGTGGAGGTTCAGAAGGAAAAAGAGGTTCACCACCAGAAAATCCACCGCTTAAAGAAAAGAGGAGGAAAAACTGCACATGCGCTCGCTGCCTGTCCTGTGGCATTACCTGGACAGCATCCATCTGTCATCATCAGCTAATGCCACCAATCTGCAAAGCAAGCTAAAGAGGCACCAAAAATCCCCTCTAGAAACAATTATTTCAGAAAGGGAGACAATTGTCAGCGTACAGTAGTGTTCACAGTGCAGACATCATGCCACAAACTAGCTGTCAGAAGTACAGCCTTCAGACTGAAGCCATGTTAGATAATGTGGTGTCTATTTTAGATGGATATGAATACAAGTGTACTCATATTTTGATATTGATATTTTGTGTCCTTTGGGCCAAAACCTTTGAAAACTGCTGGGTTAAAATATGCAACAGTTAACTTGTATGTTTAAAAATGATGCTGAAGGGTGAACTTAAATGATTTGGGAATGTGATCGATGTCACTGGAAATTGCAACACGCCAATATAAGGTCACCTTGGTGTGTTTTTCTTAAGTCTGCAGAAAGAACAGTTTTATTCTTTCGGGCCTGATTTTT
Organism: Maylandia zebra; assembly: GCF_041146795.1. Lineage (NCBI taxonomy): Eukaryota > Metazoa > Chordata > Actinopteri > Cichliformes > Cichlidae > Maylandia > Maylandia zebra. Next base: position 66,018,216 of record NC_135173.1, on the reverse strand, counting down.
TAATCCACAGGGATTCATACTTGTAAAACCTCCCTGTCACATGGAAAAAGGACATTTATTGTCATGAATTTTTATTTAAAAGATGATGGCAGCATGATGAGAGAACGTGGCTAGGAGTGGAAAACCTGGTCATGCAGTGTGCTGACATATACAATTTTAATGCAAGTGGGTGTCAGCATTAATCCAGTATCAAGACATAAGGCTGAAATGTTTCTCTTTGTAACCTTCCCACATTATAAAAATCGATTAACATAAATGAGTTTATTATGCTGGGACCCAAACATCCAGGAACACGTGATAAAAACATCATAATAATCGTCTTTCTCTGTAACAGTCTTTTTTTCAAGGTTTTTTTAAATGATTTCTTTGAACATTTTTGAAATGAAACTGCACTTGCATGAAAACACTGCTGAAGGTGTGAATTCCTGCTTCCTTTCCTGTTGCACCGTGTCTGTTACTGCCACCTTTCTTTTCTTTTCTTTTTAAAGTAAATTTAGTTCACGTTATTTCCTGCAGCCATCACTCACTCTTGCATATTAAAAAAAGCTACTGAGGTGATTTTCCATCTCCTCACTCTGCTGAATCAGAAATATCGCTCAGCAGCAGGTCGTCTCGCCACAGGCCTCATGACTGTAACCCAAGCAGGTCCTAATAACTGACCCAGGCTGTAAAGTCATTTGGGTTTATTATGTCCAGCCTGCCGGAGGTCGTCGTAAAAGTTCAAGGAGCACTGTTACATTTAGTGCCTGCTCAAAACCCCATTAACTTTCTCCCTTTTGTCCTGGATCCCATATGGCTTCACTTCAGATGGAGAGCAGCAGTTCTCCTTTTCCTCCCACAGCTGCCCACAGCCTCTCTGCACGCTAGTTGTCATAACTGGATGGAAGGTGATGGATTTCTTTTCTGAACTGAGCAGTTTTGCAGTCCACTTTCTTCTGCAAGGAGAAGGATGTTTTTGTATTTTTAATATTGTGAATGTGACAGACTGTTGAACTGGTGTAAATCAGTCAGTCAGAGCAGACAGAACAAGGTTTATCTGATTTCAGACTGTACTGCTGCCTTTGAGAGATGCCGGCTGTAGATACTATGGATATTTAAACTGAGGAAATAAAGCTAAATTAGGTTGTAAGGAAGCACGTGGACAAAACTGTAATGCTTGAGCTGATTAATACCCCTCCACTAAGTACACTTCTTCTTATTATTGGTGCTATCTGAGCCCAAAGTTTGCTGGTTGCTGATTTTATTAAACACATCTATTTACCAAGAGCCTAGCATTCCTTCAACATACATGAAACCAGACTTGGTTCCAGATTAGTCCTCCCAGTTTTATCTATTTGAGTTTTATACGCCTTCGTTAAGTTATTGTCCTTTCAAAAATTTCCAGATGCACATAAACTTTTGGGGTGACTGGGTGCTCTGCAGTCCATCTGAGCCTCCAGTTTGTTATACTCGTGTGATTTTTGCATGCTGTGTCTGCTCGAGGATAATCAAACAATGCCCGGAACTATTTGAAAAGATGGGCACGGGTGCAGTTCAGCTGGACTCGGCACGGTCCACATGTGTTCCCCAGCACGGATCTACGATGCTTCCTCAATGAGAGCTGCTGCAGTAAAAATTGTTTTGTTCTTGATAAATATGTGAGAGGAGAGTGTGTCACCACTTTCATAGCTAAGCCACAAAATGCATAAAAACTAGATTTTTCTAAATCTAGATTTGTTAGAGAATGTGTAAAAATGCACTTGGACTTGGATGGTTAAGTGCCGTGTTAGGACAGGCCACCAGCCTGAGAACCTCTGGTAATTTTGTTTGTGCAAATCTGTTCATAACTTTCTGAGTAATCCCACCTGCAACCATGAAAAAAAGAAAAAAGAAAAAATTGGCTTCACAAGTTTGGCTCAAAAGTATACATACAAGCTCAAATATGTGCATAGGCTACACATAAATCTTTTAATAAGTGGTGCTGAAAGTTGTAATAAGCTAAAGACTATAAACTTCCTGTTAAGAAACACAGTGAAAATGTTCAGCTCAGTTCCTGAATCACACACATCTGGAGACCTGTTGGCGGCTTCCTGGTATCCACAGGTTGCAAGCCCGCTGCTAGTGGTTGTTGAAGATGATGGCAGTCGCTGTGAAACTCGCCAGCTGGTTGGGGAATACGCATTTTCCACGGTGATCAGTGATTCCCAGATGATTGTTGGCTTGTCTCTAGGCACATGTGATGCCGACTAGCTACAGGGACTTTTGCACAAATCTACCCGTCACCTAAACCAGCCACATTCTTAACTCTAAGCCTTAACACACCTTACGTGGATGGTACTGCTATCTAGTGATTATTTAATTATGAACGGGGTAGTACAGATTTGGCATCAAAGTAGAACTTTGTTGAGTGATTGTGCTTTTAGCATGGTGAGACATAACATTTAAAGCATCAGCGTAATGACTCATCTTGGCATCATCCAAAATCTAAATCAGTCTGTTTGAAAATACTGGATGGATGGACAAGGAGATTTCTAACATTAAACAATCTCTTGACGGTGAGATTGTCAATGGGTGTTGTCAATGGTTTGTGACATTAACAAGGCTTTTTTTGCTTTTTGCAAAAATATGGATTCTTCCGTTACTACTCCAACAGAGGTCGATTATCTTGTTAATAATTTTACCTCCTCACTACGTTTGGTACGATCGTAAGCAGAGTCATGTGTAGCCCTACTTTAGCTCCACAAACAGCCAAGATGCAGTTTGTGACACAAACCTTGTCAAACACAAACAAAAGTAAATTATAACACAGATGATGATGATGATGATGATGAGTTCATGATGAGGCTGTCATGGTCCTGGGCCATGTGGGCCCAGTATTCTTAGTTTTCATGTATTTTTGTATTTTGTTCTTTATTTAGGCCATGCTTCCTGGGTTGATCTGTTACGTTGTTCCTTATGTGTTTTCCCTTCGTGACTCTTACCCCCTGTGTGCCCCTCTGTGTATTTATGAGCCCTCGTCTCTCTTTGTGCTTTATTCTATGTTTTCCCTAGCCCGTTATGTCTGCGTTCTTCCCGTGCTCTCTCTCCTCCTGTCTGAACCTCTGTGCCTGTACCCGTCAGCGTTATGTTCACCCCGCCCTGTCTCGTTATGGTTATCTGTGTCACCTGTGTTCCCCGTGTGTTCCCACTTTCCTCGTTAACCCTCTGTGTATTTCTGTCTGCGTCTTCCTCTGTTCGGCGTCGCGTTCTCCCTCATGTTGTGTGTGCTCCTCCCTGTGTTTCTTGGCGAGCTTTGTATTTAGTTATCCCAGTTTAGTTTTGTATGTCCTACGTTCTGCCGTGCCAGCATTAAAGCTGTGTTCTTTAAGTTTATCCCCGTGTCTGTGAGTCTGCATCTTGGGTCCTTCTCCTGCCTGCCACACAGCGATCATGACAGAGGCGAACTGAAGAGGAGAGCGACAGGTGCTGCAAGGGGGAATCAAACGTTGCTTGTGGAGTCCTTCAGTGCTGCAGGCGGGCACTATCCAGGTACGGAGGGAGAAAATGTGGAGCTGTTGGCGAAGTGTAACACTGCTGAATTTTGGAAAGTGACTTAGTCCAGGCTTAGAGTTTTGTGTCTATGTTTACATGATGGGAATTCACCGCAGCTTTAAAAAAAATATAGACTCGTATTTGTTTAAATTGTAGAGTATTTGAAGCCATTATATTGACTAGGTATCTTTAAAATATACAGCGTACACTCTAAAAATAAAAATACAACTCAAAATATTTAATAAGATGAAATCTAATGTTTTGTATTCATTATAAAGACAGAGTTTGAAATACACTAATTTTAAAAATAGATTTTCCAAGCACATCGAGTTTTTGTACAAAGTATCTGTATCGGATCAGTATCGCCGATACAAGACGGAATTTTACTTGGTATCAGATCAGACAGGAAATCAGTGGCATCGCACGTCACTAGTGACTCCTTTCAGACAAATGTAATTTTCCATGAGAACACAGTCTGACAGTTAATATACAATCTTCTAAATGTATTATAATAACAGATAATGTTCTGCCTCTGGATTTACATCTGGAACAAAATGTGCACCATCAGCAAGATGCCACAAATCCTTCGGTTGTTAAAGGCTGATCCAGTTACCTGCAAAATAAGTTTGGTATTCACCACTAATTACACCCCTAATCCAACTAAATACCTGCTGAGAGTCCAGACCACAGCAAGCAGTGTGATATTTGTGGTCTGGCTTATTGAAGCTAATAAAGACGAGTTTAGATGTTCTTTTTTATATAAGGAATTTGTGATGCAGCTGGGTGATGTGCTGCCATGCATGGAACACACAACTGTAAGGAAGCACGCTGTAACACCTTGGGTCCGTCATTACATTGATCACATGTGTCTGTGCTGCCACAACTAACAGCTTAAGCAATAAATGAATCTGGAGAACATTTTTTCAGTTTGTTGTGTGCCCATTATTTCCATTAAATTTGACTGAAAATATCTCATAATTTCCCATAATGCACATCTTTTTTGACTAATCACGTTAGTCCATGAGATATCTCTTGAGTATTCGTGCTAGTTCTCAGTTGCTTCGTATCTAGCTAATGCTTGGGCAGCTGCCATGACTTAACTGTGGCCTTTTTACCAAAAAATGCAATATTTAACCAAGTGGTTTTCATTTGTAAACCTAACCAGCGACTAAAAGCAAGTGGGTGGAAAGAAAAATAATATGCAGTAAAAAAGCAAAGAATTCTGCAAAACACCTTGGTCCTAACGTGCCACAAACAATGGCCTTTTGGGAGGTAAACCAGCAACTTACCATCCTTCCGACCTCCAAACACGGACTTCTTAGATCTCTAAGGCAAGACCATATTCTCCAGGGAGCAAATATCGCCACAGCTGGTGGTGAATCAAATAACTGACGCAACAAAGCATCATTATTGCACCTGGGGGTAAGAATGGCTTGTATATGCATTCTTAGGATATTTCTAGTCCTCTTCTTGGTTTGGTTCTGTCATAGAAATATCATGAATGTTGTTTTTAGTGGCTGGTGGAGACCAAACCTGAGCTACAAAATGTTCTAGTTTTATGAGATGTTCACTGAACTGATATTTCTGATTTCATATTTTATAGAACATTTATATATTTTCTCGATTCTTTGAGGGTATTTTAATTTTTTTCTCAAGCTTGATATTGCTTGCTTGGTTTATCTTTACCTCACTCTGCAGGAATGCATTGTTTCTACTTACTGCTGCTCTAATGAGGCTGCATTCCTCTACCTGAATGCGCTATCACTACTCTCATACATGCTGTTAAGCTCTCAGTGGGGTCTGAGTGCAGTAAAAGCCATCCTGACTAAAGCCCATAAAGGCCTGCAGCTTGCACAACTGAACAAAAACAGAAAACAATGCAAACGGTTTAAATTTACCACCTCCACATGTCACTGAGTCGGTACGGTTCTTTAATACAGCAAAGCAGTCAGTTCTTGTGCTGTTTGAAACACAAGAGACAAATAACCCAGGTTAATTTCTCGAAATAAGTTACTTCAGATTTCATTCTTTAAACAGAATAAAAACTATTATGATGCCATTAGCCTTTTTTCCAGTTGATCAGAGCCTATATGAGTATTTTGTACACAACTTTACCTCTTCAGACAGAACTGATTTATGAACATGATCATTGGTCCAGAGTTTGAGTTAAGTGGAATCTGAGCTGCATGGAAAGCAGTAACATCCCCCCTCTGTTGGACTTACTAATATTTACCAGTAACTATTCCTAAGATGAGGACTTCAAAAAAGACTATATCCCAACTTGGAAAACCAAGAAAAGAAAAACCCATACAGACACACCCACTGGCTTGTTTTCAGTACTTGTTGTTTGTGATGTTTGTGGTGGAGAATGCATTACCACGAACACGCTTTCATGAACGCACCCTGAGTTCTAACTCCTTCCCAAACAAATCTCAAACTAGGGCCTGATGCGAGGCACCTGTGGCTTCTCTCTCTGGTGTTTATGGTATGTAGCTGAAATACATAATTTAACATACCCAAAACAACCTTATACACATTCATGTTTATTTCACTGCCTTTTGTTTTAGCTTTGATCTTTATGTTAGTCAAACAAATTGTACTATATGTGGAATCCCAGAGTGGTTGAGATCTGTGAACCTGTGTGTTGACACCCATTTTTGTTTGGATTGTGCTGGATCCTGGTTAATGCCTTCAAAGATTCACCTGTTTTATTTTTATTTTATTATTAAACCTACTCTTTGTTTTTGTTTGGAGTTAGTTTTATCTCTATCTGTCAGGAAGTTAGCCCTCGTCGCTGAGGCCTCCCACACTTACAGTATGCGGGTAAAGCTACTGGGCCCAGAGTGTAGACTGCACCATCTTGTATAGGAGCTCAGGTGAGTAGTTGGTAGCACTCCTCAGTGCCCTCTGTTTGTTTTAATATATAATTTCTAAGTGTGCGAGTGTGTATCAGTTTGTTGGAAGACATAATTACACACTAAGCAATGTATAGTACAATGTTATTTTTTTCTGCTTAATCTAAAAAAACAAAAACAAAAAAAACTTACTGTACCTTTAAAAACAAACAAACAGTGCATTACTTTCTATGAGTAATGACCCGGGCACTGTATATTGGATAATCCATGGTGATGAGTATAGATGTACCATGCTTGCTTTGATTATTAGAGAGTGATGTTATGTCGCAGTGGTCCTGCGCCACATGCTCCTGCGACATCTCTGAAAAAATATTAAGAAACATTGTCATATTCATTCTCCCAGTCTGCAAAACACAGACTGAATAAAATTCCCATCACAATTCCAACAAGGGTAAAAAGCTGGTCTGCTTCTTCATGACTACGATGGACTAACTTAACTGTTTAACTGTTTGTAAAACACTCTGTTCCTCTCTTTAAAGTTTGGGTTCACTACCCTAATGTTCTAATCTCATGCCAATGTCCCTGACCACCATGCAAAACTGAAAAGGAATGTCAGCCAAGGGAACCCCACAGTGTCCGAAGCTGAGAGTTCAGGATCTATCTCTTCTATGCCCCTTGGCGCTTTGCCACCCAGCTGAATGAAAAACTACAGTCTCTGCAGTTTATCCTGACTAAAAAGGTTTCATTATGAGCTGGGTGTCAGCAGATCTCTGCTGGCATGGAAACTTGTCTTTATTTACCACCACAGGCAGAAAACAAAGTGATCATGTTCTTGAGTAAAAACACCTCAAGGGCTTAAAAATGGGCCTAATATCAGGTTTATGTGTGATACCTTCACACAAACCCTTCAGAGAACTGAGGCGGTATCATCCAGAAGCAGATGTTCACTCCGTCATCTTCAGCCTTAGATCTTTTTTTCTTTTTTTCGGATCATCTTTCCCCTTGTCAGTTTGTTTCCACGGTTTAATCATCTGAAGAATCTGAAACCCAATGCCTCCACAGATATTCACAGCTGTACAATGAGTTGCTGTGGGTGTGGGGATTTACAAGTTATTTCTGCAGCTTGTGCAAGGATTCATGTGGGTCAATGCGATGTAAATTTTGTGCATAGGAAATGTAGCTATTCACGAGAGTCCAGTAGTCGAGTCACATCAGTAGACTAATTCTGGAACAATCAATTCCGGGTTCTCTCAGGGAACTCATTGCTGCTCCCAGTCCAACAAGACATGCTTGTTAGATTCATCGTTGATCCAAATTTGCTGTAGGTGTGAATGATTCTGTCTCTCTGTTAGTCTTGTGATAGACTGGCGACTTGTCCACGTTTGTGGGTGGATGGCTACAACATCCAGAAATCTATGCACCCAAACCTCCCAGCACATTTTTTTTAGTCGGCGCTGATTGTTTTGTTTGTAAAATTTTCGACTCCAACTGGAAAATAAAAGAAAAATTGAACCCACTGAAGTCAAAAAGGCCTCACATGTTGAATTTACAACCTGAAAAATATGACATCTCACTTATATGAAATCCAGTGCTTCCCGATT